>NC_053171.1:70373298-70741309 GCF_016835505.1 Polypterus senegalus | reverse complement strand
TACTTATCTGTGTCGGAGATCGGCGCAACTCACTCAACATTTGTGCCAGTCTTTAGTGAATCTACACTATGATAAATCTTGAAGCAGCAGAAAGTTGCTGTTACAACTCATTAAGACCCTCAACCCAGGCCATGCGCTCATCCCTACATTAATACGCTTCCTTTTAGCCCCCATTAGACCCAGTGTTGTCGATCAAGCGCCCGCAACAAAGGAGCGAGGCAAGGTGCATTGTTGAAAAGGTGAGCACAGAAGAAATCGGCAAACCCACATTATATAACCTTTTCTGTGTGGGTTGGCACTCGCCCACAGCTCTTGCTCAAAAACAGTGTGACAGATCTTGAGTGAATATTAAAGGAATTGTTTATTTTTTAAAATTATGTGCTTACCTATTTTTGAAAATGACCCCTGAATCCTTTAGATGTACAACACGTACAGTATGTTATCAGAACTGATGGAATGTTGAGTCTTCTTTGAGTTATCATATGGTGACACCTTCTTATTCAAAGATGTGTTAATACTGAGTGGGGCACTGAAGATTTGAACTGCAGGAATTAGAAGTCCAAATTCCTCTATAGGCCTGTACATTTTCATCTCGCCAGCTTTTCTCCCCATGAGTATTTGCAATTTGTAAAGTCAGTGTATGACTTGGAGATCTGTAAAGCTGGTAAATGAGGTGTCTCTGTTCTTATTTTTTTAACACCTTATACAGAATTCATTGTCTTCTGGTGGTTTATATGACATAACTAAAGACAAGAAGTTGGCTTAGCTTAGTAACTAACTTGCAAGCAATATGACATGCTATGTGTTGCTTTAAGATGAAATTGTTGGCTTGATGAAATAGAACCTGCTATGCATATTTTAATACAGTCATCCATGTTTAACATCTCTGTGGTAGCACAGTGGTCATGGTGTTCACTTTCTGTTGCTGTCAGTTGGAGTTTTTACATTCTTCCTTAGTCATGGTCTTTATTCCCACTCAGCATGCTAAGCCGATGTCCATGTTATGCAGCCTCTAGTTGTAGGGTATGTCATACTTGCAGGACCATCTCAGTTTAGGTGACTGGAAATGGCCTGGCCTGACAACTTTACCGACTTGTGTGCTGACCTTCCAGCACAGTCCCGTTCTCCATTTTTTAGGGCTGCTAATGACATGCTGCTCTACAGAGCCAGTGCTGTACATAAAGTTAGCAGCTACAGCCAGTTCAGCAGCAGTTATGACTTTTTTTTCTTTTTTCTATTTTGTCTTGGTATGTAAAACACAAGATATCAAACAGAAGATCTTCACTTCTGTTTGTATGGTTCAAAACATCATTTTTCCTTATTTCTTGTCGCTGTGTTGTGTGCATTGTACTTCTGGATCAGCATTCATTGGTTTTCAGCTCTCATGTACTCAGACTAAAGACAAAATCCAATCTGTTTGAGAGGACAGTTGTAGGCAAGTTGTGCTGAATCACTGGGCATGTCACATTACACGATCGGCTTCTTGGGAGAGCACCACCTCCAACCTAAGATTATGTAAATGAAGGCTATGACTGAACAGAGCTGGAAAAGTTGCATAATGTGGCAAGGCCTTAAGGCTAGTGAAGACAAAGGTATCAAAAACTCTACACATTAATTTCCTCATGATAACTAAAGAATTGAAAAAGATAGCAGAACTAAAATTTGTGTAAGGATCATGCAGGTATTAGTAGACCATCACACTTCGATTGATTCAGAACCAACAGCTGAGGATAAATAAAGACAGTCTGAAAACTATCATGAAAGAGACAGGTACTAGAGCTCAAAATACAGTCCTGACCTTTAGATTGACTAGTGGTCCTAAACTGGCCAAGGGCACATGTTGATTGACTGGTACCTGGTCTGGAGTTGTTTGCTACCTTGTACCCAGAGATGCAAGGATAAGCTCCAGGTCCTTTATGCCCCCGAGTTGGATTAAGCAGTTTTGACATCATGTCATGCATCTTTATTTTGGACTATAATTATTATACTGTAGTTACTTAAACCTGGCTATCACATTATTAAGAAGCTGTAATTAATTATAGTTTGTATTAGCTATTCCATTGTTATTCATTTATGAATCAAATAATTTCTTGTGAAATTTAATGTCTTCCAACTGAGCTATGTGATGACACACGTACGTTTTGAGGTAAGGCAGTTCTGCTCGACTAATCATGGCACCTATGTTTCAGGTTGATTAGCACATGTATATAAAAATGCAGTGGAATTCCAGCTTACAAGTCAAAACTGACACTTGATCACGATGGGTGTTTCCAATGTGATTTTAGCCCGAGTTGGGAGCTTCTGAGCGTTTTTCTTTCCCCAAATCAGCACAAAAATAGGAAAGTCGGTGAACATTGAAATGTTGCTACTCACTATGTACAGTATGTGATATGTACTGATCCTATCCATGTGTCTTGCAGGCTCTTGATGGTTTTCTGGAATTTCGTTAAAAAAGTTTGGAACCCCCTCCAGCTTATTTGTGAGGTGTGAGAGGTCATATGAGCTGTGGCCGTGTTTCAAAGTCACATGAGCTGAGGCCATATTTCAATTTTCATTAACCAATCAGGCAGCAGCTCTTGTGTTTATACTTTTGCAAATGACTCATTTGTACGGAATACCATTGAATGTCAGTAGGCTCCCAAATTCCCAATGTTTTAACACGTTAGAAAGTAATTTATTTTATGTTAGCCTTAAGTGAGTGCGTTATTTAGAACTGTTCTATTGACTTATGATATTAAAATTGTCTTCTGGCTGTTGTTTAATTTGATATTCTTTATTTTGTGTCAGAGCTCATGCGTAGAGATGGGAGAGTAGCTACAGTAAGAGATATTTGTTAGTTTTTGTAAAAGTCTATGCCAGAGACGATAATAATTTCTTCATCTGTCTTCTACAAGTTATTTTCACAGCATAGGGGTTATGCTGTAGTCCATTCAAGATATTGACTCTGGTGCTGCGCCAGCTTCCTCATCCTCAGCTCACATCTTTACTCATCTAGCAACAATCTCTTAAGTTGTGTCTTTGGTCTTCCTACAGGTTGGTGACACAGAAGTCTATAGTGTTTTTTTTTTTATTTTTAAAAACATACCGAAATAATATGAAGAGCACTCCCATGTATTCATACATTCATCAGTATAGGGATGTGTGTAGCTCTGTCTGTTGACAAACCATGAAACTGCACATAATTTCTCCCTGTGTTATGCAACCTTAAAGAGGTATCGGACGTAGTGTGGGATTAGTACAAAACATTGGCAATGGTAGTGAAACCAGCTTTTTGTCCTCAGTACCAAAACGGTTCCAATGCAAACAACGGATAACACCCCCTCCTCTTCTTTAGAGCTGCTTTATTCCTCCACCCTTCAGACACGTCTGACTCCCCTGTTCTGCACCCACATTTGCATGTCACCATGCACTCCATAAATTATTAACAGGAGTGGAGTGTCTACTTAGAGTTTCCATTGCTTTTATATAAAAGTATACATTCAAAGAGCATTTTGGGGACTGGTACCCCCTTGGTGTTTCGAGCTGGATGTGAAATTGAAGGTGCCCTTGGAGAGAATAATGCTAATAACTGACTGAGTGTGGGGTGCTTGAAAACTACCTTTTACTTCCAGTAAAGAAATTTAAATAAATGCTAGCAACATACCACTTTAAAAATGGGCTTTTTTGGTACTTTTCCAGTACTCATATTCCATGCAACCCTAATGGGAAGTGAAGGTCATACATGACAGGATGAATTCTACGATTTTAGTAGTTCATCACGGTTTAAGTTAGTTTAATACAAAATAAATCTGAAGATAAAGTACATGTACTCTGTCAATGAAGCAGTTGGCACACATAATTCCTGCATCAGTGACAGTACAGTGAAGGTCAAGGCTTTGTGTTGCTGGCCTTAGAGCGAGGTGACCTGTTGGAGACCCTCTTCTCACAAATATGTGATCCTACAGCAGGATGATGCCCACATATACACAGTTGCTTTGGTATTACCTTTTCTGTGAAGTTAATGCTGATACTGCCTTGACCTGTTTTCTTTGGTACTCAATCCGCTTAGAACACCTTTAGAGTGCCATGGATCACAACATGTCCAGCAACTTCATCGAGCCCTTCCACAGGAATGGAGTAACATCCTACAAGTGCAGATTCAGAGGATTACAGGTTTTGTGCTTCAAGAGGTGTAAAGCAGTGCTGGTCACATAAAATACTGATGGCCAGCAAGATGACCGATGTTCATGTTCACTGCTGTATTGATTTCCTGTTATGTTTTTGTTACCTTGTGTTTTTATTTGATTATTGTTATTGTACCTAAGAAACGTTGAGATTTAAGTCCAACAGACAGGGCTGCTTTTTCCCTCATCTTTGTTTTTAAAGACACTGTTGTGAAAACATTTCTGCCCTCTTCCTGATTTCCTCTATTTTTTCTTATTCACAACACTTAATTGTTTCCGATCACTATACAAATTTAGTATATTACAAAAGACTAACTGGCTATACACAATACAGTGCATCAAGAAAGTATTCACAGCGCATCACTTTTTCCACATTTTGTTATGTTACAGCCTTATTCCAAAATGGATTAAATTAATTTTTTCCTCAGAATTCTACACACAACACCCCATAATGACAACGTTTAATAAAAATAAAAAAAACTGAGAAATCACATATACATACAGTAAGTATTCACAGCCTTTGCCATGAAGCTCAAAATTGAGCTCAGGTGCATCCTGTTTCCCCTGATCATCCTTGAGATGTTTCTGCAGCTTAATTGGAGTCCACCTGTGGTAAATTCAGTTGATTGGACATGATTTGGAAAGGCACACACCTGTCTATATAAGGTCCCAAAGTTGACAGTTCATGTCAGAGCACAAACCAAGCATGAAGTCAAAGGAATTGTCTGTAGACCTCCGAGACAGGATTGTCTCGAGGCACAAATCTGGGGAAGGTTAAAGAAAAATCTCTGATGCTTTGAAGGTCCCAATGAGCACAGTGGTCTCCATCATCCGTAAGTGGAAGAAGTTCGAAACCACCAGGACTTTTCTTAGAGCTGTCCGGCCATCTATCTGAGTGATCGGGGAGAAGGGCCTTAGTCAGGAGGTGACCAAGAACCCAATGGTCACTCTGTCAGAGCTCCAGAGGTCCTCTGTGGAGAGAGGAGAACCTTCCAGAAGGACAACCATCTCTGCAGCAATCCCCCAATCAGGCCTGTATGGTAGAGTGGCCAGACGGTCGCCACTCCTTACTAAAAGGCACATGGCAGCCCACCTGGAGTTTGCCAAAAGGCACCTGAAGGACTCTCAGATCATGAGAAACAAAATTCTCTGGTCTGATGAGACAAAGATTGAACTCTTTGGTGTGAATGCCAGACGTCACATTTGGAGGAAACCAGGCACCGCTCATCACCAGGCCAATACCATCCCTACAGGCATGGTGGTGGCAGCATCATGCTGTGGGGATGTTTTTCAGCGGCAGGAACTGGCAGAGTAGTCAGGATAAAGGGAAAGATGACTGCAGCAATGTACAGAGACATCCTGGATGAAAACCTGCTCCAGAGCACACTTGACCTCAGACTGGGGCGACGGTTCGTCTTTCAGCAGGACAACGACCCTAAACACACAGCCAAGATATCAAAGGAGTGGCTTCAGGACAACTCTGTGAATGTCCTTGGGTGGCCCAGCCAGAGCCCAGACTTGAATCCGATTGAACATCTCTGGAGAGATCTTAAAATGGCTCTGCACTGACGCATCCCATCCAACCTGATGGAGCTTGAGAACTGCTGCAAAGAGGAATGGGCGAAACTGGCCAAGGATAGTTGTGCCAAGCTTGTGGCATCATATTCAAAAAGACTTGAGGCTGCAATTGCTGCCAAAGGTGCATCGACAAAGTATTGAGCAAAGGCTGTGAATACTTATGTACATGTAATTTTTTATTTTTTTTTATTTTTAATAAATTTGCAAAAACCTCAAGTAAACTTTTTTCGCGTTGTCATTATGGGGTGTTGTGTGTAGAATTCTGAGGAAAAAAACGAATTTAATCCATTTTGGAATAAGGCTGTAACATAAAATGTGGAAAAAGTGTTGCGCTGTGAATACTTTCAGGATGGACTGTACATAGATTTAAAATTATTATTTTTTTGATTTATATGAAAAGTAACTGGCACCTTAGTCACTCAATTAATCAAAGAACCAAATGTAAATGATCACAGATCATTCAACTAAGTTCAACTAGACTCACCTAAGCCTCCTTTCTGATAGCTGTGTTGACTCTAAATATCACTTCAATAGCAACAAGAATATTCACCTTCCAGCAGTGTGAGGTTGGCTAAAAGATCTCCGCATGTAGTACACCATGCCTTGCTCAAATGAAATTCCAGAAGACTTGAGAAAGAAAGTTATTGAAATATATAATTTGAGAAAAGGGTAACAAAGCAATGTCTCAGATCCTGGGACTCCAGTGAGCCACCTTGGGAGCCATCATCTCCCAATGGAGAAAATTGGAACAGTCTGAAATCTGCCCAATGAGTGGCAAACCTAGCAAAATGACTCCAAGAGCACATTAAAAACTCATCTGGAAAGTCACAGTAGAACCCAGATGAACATCTAAGGAATTGTAGGCCTCTCTCCTCTCAGTTCATGGCAGTGTTCTTGATTACTCCATTAGAAAGACACTGGGCAAAAATTCTAGCCATGGGAGATTTGAAAGGAGAAAACCGCTGCTAAACAAGAGGAACATAAATGTTTGTCTAGCATTTGCCAAAAAAACACATTGTATAATGTTCTGTGGACCAATGACTCAAAAGTGTAACTTTCTGGAAGGTGTAGATCCGCTCAATCTGGTGTAAAACAAACAGAACTTTCCACAATTAGAACATCATGGCCACAGTCAAACATGGTGGCGGTAGTGTGATGATGTGGAGATGCTTTGCTGCTTCAGGGCCTGGGTGAACTTTCAGTAATTCTATGTAATAGAAATTCATGAAGTAGAATGTACAGTCATTAATACTCTATGAATTAAAGCTCAGGCACAACTGGGTTATGCAGAAAGACAATGATCCAAAGCATAAGATTAAGTCCACCACATGAATGGCCAGAGAGGGGGGGCGGGGAAGTGGGGAAAGAAGCTTTAGGAGTGACCTAGTCAAACTCCTGACTTGATCCTTATTGGGATGCTGTGAAGGGACCTTAAATGGGCAGCTCATAGTCATAAACCTTCCTTGGCTAAATTAAACCAATTTTGTAGAGAAGAATGGGCCAGAATTTCACTGCAGCAATGCTAAAGACAGATCTTTTGTTACTGGTTACCTTTTGTTGCTGTTAAAGGTGGCATATCTACGTTTGGGGTGGTGGTTTTTCCTTCATCAATAAAATGATCATTTAAAAACTGTGTGTTGTGCTTACTCAGGCTGTCTTTTCAGAATCAAGTGTTAGGAATAAGCAAATGTAGAGAAAATCATGAAGGGACAAATACTTTTCCATGGCACTATATATTTTAAATTTGTCTGGTAATTGGAATAACCGCCCATTCAAAGCTGGTTCCTGCTTTTTATCAAAAGGTGCCACAATGGACTCTGGGCCTTCATGAACCTGTGTTGGAACGAGTAGGTTAAATATATAATATAATTTTTATATAACTGGAATAATGCTCTACTGAAGTGAAGGACTTAAAATTTCATTATTACATATTCACTTCTGAAAGTGTGAAGATTAAAGGTGCTTTCATAACAACAGTGCATGTGAATATGCCCTGCAATGAACTGGCATCACATCCTGTATTGTTTCCTGACTTGTGGCTGATAACATGGGGATAGACTATGGCCCCCTGTAATAGGTTAAGCAGAAAAAAAGTGTAGGAATGTTATAGATTTGTAAAACTGTTTGTGCCCTTTGATCCTGTCGCTATATCAGCATTAACTGAAGCACTCAACCACGCAAGCATCCAAAATTAAAAAAGGCAGGGAGGCTGAGTGAGTGGAGAGGAGCAGTGATGAGTCAACTGATTTCCCTAGCAACTGTCAGCGAAGGGAAGGTTCTGACAAACTTGTCGCATGCACATTACTAATACCCAGTGCATCTTGTTAGTAAAGGAGTTTGCTCTTATAAAGGCTGTTATTTATTTATTTTTTTTTATGTGAACTATACCCATTTCAGATTTCTCATTTTGCGAAAGAATGATTTTTTTTTTCCTAGGTGGAAGATTGTTTAGCACAGGCATTGCACTTTAATCTGTAAGGTTACAGGTTCACTCCCAGCCCACCAGGTGTCCACTTGTTTAAGCATATATAGATAGTGACTAGTAGGAGGCATTACAGACACAAGTGCACAAACACAGCCAAGCATTCAGAAAAAAATGTATTTCATTACTAAACAATTTCTTTTTCCATTTTTTCTTCACAAGCCCAAACAATCCTGACTACAAATTCAGTAATCAGCCTCCTCTCTCCTCCGGGCAAGCTTTGTCCCTTACCTCCCAACTTCAACTCCCCAAATGTATGTGAGGTGGTGCCTTTTAATGGAGGACCTGGGAATACTAAATATTTCAGGATTCTGCAAAGAGCAAGTACTTCCGAGTCAAGCATAAGCCCTACAAAGTAGGGACAACCATTCCTTGTAGCACTCCTCCGCAAAACTAGCAGGGCTGCCCCATGGTACTACAATTCTCTGTATGCCCTGCGGTTATGGATTTGGACATGCTGGCCCAGGAATACTTCCACCCAGCACACTGCAGGTCTTGGCAGGCTGCTTACCCATGTCCATCCTCCTGGCCAGTTAAGGCGATTCTGCTGAACCCCTCCTGGGATGTGAGTTACATCCATGTTGGCATGTCATGTCCGCTTCCTGGACGAGACAGGGCACATACTGCCTTGACTATTCGTTACACTGCCTTCTGGCCATGCAAGAGAACGGGGTCCATCCCAACCGGGACACCAATCCAAGCCAGTCAGTCACTAAAAGAAAAATGTACTTTAGCACTCTCAGTTCTTGTAAAGCTCCCAGAAATGGAGTTTAGTAGAAAATGGCACGATTGATCTTGTTTGTCTGCTTTTAGGTGACTAATTCGGAACAGTTACAAGGAATTCACTCCCTTTGTTGGTTTTATATACCACTTAATAATAATAAGAAGAACCAGAAAATGTGTACCTGTTGGAATGTCCATGAAGAATATATTCTGTTTGAAACAAGGTCATCTTATATTTTGAATATTTCCATTGTTAGGTGTGCCCTAGTTTTACTGTTGGTTGATCTGTCTGTCAGATAGATAGATAGATAATGAAAGGCACTATCTATCTGGAGCCATGAAGTGGACAAGTAACTGAAAACCAGAGGCACCATATATGAAGCACCAAGAATTGAAACATTTATGCTGCTCGAGTACTGATCTTACCAAAAGCTTCACTAATCTCAGTTTCCCTGCTTTGCTGCAACATGGCCATGCCATTCTCCTCTTGCTGGAGAGGAACAGTGGCGGGGGCAAAGCATTAAAAGTAACAGGACATATGTAGTTGGATTAATTTTTAAATTAAAGAGTGAACGTTCTGCAATACATGTTAATTAAACATTCCAGAATAAAAATGAATAGCAAGTACGTACAAGAGGTGAGACAGTAGACATGTGATTTGAGATAAATTAAATTGAGGTTACGTTCATATTGTCACTACTGGAGAGTAAATGTTCAACATCATACAGTTTAAATGGAAATTACGTGATCAGTCTTCTGTCATAAAACTGTGGATGTCATTAGCAGAGCTGTCTTTTGTTGTACACTTGGCTATTTGAAGCATGTCATTCAAGTCATGTAACTCATAATTTTCAAGTAGTCTTGAAAAGTAGTGGTGCGCAAATACTTGCCATGATATTTTTTTCCCCAGGGGAAAAAAATGTTTCTGCCCAATGAAAAAAACCACCACAGATCCATGGGATGTTTGTTGATATGTTTAGTTTACTTGAATGTTTACAGTGTGAAACAACCAAAATAATTGGAAATTGAAACAAACTAATAACATGTCACCTGATTCAGGACAAAGCAAATGGACTAAGAGTGTGAAAACACCTGTAAGAGTAACATTGTCCAACACTGGTGGACAACAGTGGCTATGAAGCAGACAATGCATGGATGCCTCAGGTGATCACATTGCTAAGTGATTTCTTTCTTTGCTTGGATTGAGGAGATGTTCCCGGATTTCATAGTTCATCCAATTTCCACACACTGTTCCTATAAAACGCTCCAATTAAGAAATGTTGGTGTAGGAAGTTTTCCTGAGTGGCAGAGCTCATTTTCTGTTATGGCACACTGAGTGAATCTATCTGCTCCTTCAGAGTAGCATATTGGTGCTGTAGCTGCTGGTGAGTAAGGCAGGATCAAGCACAGGTCAAACGCATGCCGAAAGAAATTTCTCAGTACAAAAGTTAATTTTTAAAAGATTTAGTGAAAATTCAACGAAAACAGTCCGCACAAGAATTAAAAAAAGGTTGTTACACATATAGAAGAAAAGGCAAAAAAAAAAGGAAAAAATATCTGTTTTCTAAACTTAGCTTTTCTTACCAAACTTCAGTTGTTTCTATACTATTCTTTACTTCACCTTCAGTATGCTCTAAACATACGGCACTGCATGTTCAATGCAGCACGTTAACTTTCCTACTATTAGGTATGTTACGGCACAGTTTAAAACAGTGTGCCCTCCAAGGCTTACTCTCGGCAAGGCAGGTCACTAACTAAGGCTAATCGATAGTAAGAGAGACAAGAAATACAGTATTTAGAATATACCAATTCAATTCAACTTGTGGGGGTTGTAAGAACCTCCCATAGATTATGCACTAATATATAGGCAAACATTTAATATAACTTAAATAACTAGCAAATGGATCTTATAGGTGCAGTAAATGTTTGATGTGCTTTAACCATCAGCAAAAGACCGCATATGCTGTCTGCTGTGGCCCCAGTATGGTTATTTGCTTTTTGCACATGGGTGTGGTTGGCAGTACTGGGTTCTAAAGTTCAGGCACGTTTTACACTTTGCATTAGTGTTCTACAATGTGAGTTAAAAGCTTTGAAAGTTCTGACACACTATGCTGTACATGATGCAAGGTGTAACTCTAGTAATGTAAACCTAAACCGAGTCCACACTGTTACATGGTACCATATTGCCACGCTGAATCACCCCACTGTGAAAATGCTGAAATGTGTCCAGGTTGGAGATTTTGTTTGTTTAGTTTTGTGTAGGCCTCACTGTCTGCACAGACCCCAGAGGTTAAGGTTAAAAAGAAAAAAAATCATTTTGCCCACAGCCTTCTTTTCAGTTGTAAAAGCTCAGACAGCCCGAGTCATCCAAATAAACAGCTTAATAGTTTTTCCTTCCATTTGCATTGTGACCTTCTTCAGTCTTTTGATGGGAAGGGAGAGAAAGCTATCGTGTGAACTCTTTGATCAGGATTACTTAACACCTACTCTCTAACTCAAGTCCATGAAGGTGATGCTCCATAACAGATCATTAATGCTCCTAACCAGACCATCTGTAATTTCCTTCACTGCTCTTCTGTTGTGTGATTGATGTCCTTGATAAGTGAGCTAAAAGGTGATTAAATGAAAAAATCTGCAAAACAAGTGCAGCTTTGTGTCATTTGGATCAAAGGGTATCATGCAAAGTTCAGATTGGCAACTCTGCGTCTGCAAAATGTAGCTGTTTAGAGCTACTGCCACTCTTGTAAATGTCTTTTGACAAGTTAACTCTTAAAATTCAACATGAGTAAGGATGGTTCTTCAGTGCAGTATGCGCAGAAATTTCCAAACATCATTAAACAGTCCATCCTGGGTATGACGCTAATCTGCATCCATACCTGCATGTATGTCCTCCAACCTGCAGGGAAAAACTTGGGGGTTGGTGGCAGAATTGGCCTTCTCCCTAAACTGTTTCTTATTTTTTGTTGCATAGCAAAGACTGTGGCTGTCCTGTCCTCTTGATCTAAGTTGCTTCTATTTATGGCCACGTATCGAGGTGAATGCCATATTAATTTTGTAGTACATGATCATGGAGCCTTTCTGGCAGTTCCTTTGTTTTTCACTCTGCATGCACCTGACCCTGTTTAGCTTTGTAGTCTCTAAGATTGGCTTTGCCCTTCATATTTGTGAGTTTTTTTTTTTGTTTGTGTTGGTGTACTGGTCCCTTTTGGTTTGTTGTAGTCCACCAGACTTCGTTTACATGGTTCCTTACAACATTAGTTCCTCCTTCCCCTTGCCATGTTCTGTGAAGGTTCCTAACATTTCCACAATTTCGCTGAACTCACAAGAAATTGGGTTTGCTTATCACTATTTTTAAGGATTTTTTGTGGTATTGCTGCCTTCTTTTAAAATGCAGTCATGCTGAGGTCTTCTGCATGTAATTTTGCCTCGTTGGCAGTCAGGACAAAGGCAGTGCCAACTAAATAAAATAAAAATTGTGTATGTTCAGGATCAGCTCTGTCGATGTCTTATGAGCTACTAACAAGTTCCGGGTGGTGGGGAGCTTTTACGAATATTTTGAAAACAGCGTGTTAAAGGTCTCATTGATAGTGTCATGTTCATCTATGGAAAGCATATATGTTAACTAATGTTTAAAGCATAATTAAATAGTTATATAATATACTAGGGGGCTTTGCTCATCAACTCCCGTGTTTGGTTTTCCGGATACACACTTTTAAGATTTTTTTTTTTCTTGGAGTTGTTGCTATTTCATTAGTTTCACTTTTATTTCAGAACTTATGTGAAACAATATTTGGAATCTTTTGAGTACCAATATGCTGAATCTTTTAAATGAAGTCAGTGAGACTTGTGTTTAATGACTTTGTACCATAATTCAGGATAGATTTCTCTGTTTTGAATTTCAGGATAGACAAAGCGATCTACATCATCAGCAGTTAATATTTTTTTTGCAAAGTAACCAATAAATGCATTTGAGGTAAATCACGTTTTTGAAATTCTCTGACTTAAACTTCAAAGCCTTACAATATTTACATACTTCTGACATATCACCATATCACCTGTGTCCATATATTCAATCTCTGTTTGCCTTTTAGTTATTTCTCCGAGAAATAATTTCTCTTTTTTTGCGCTAATGCGGTGTTTACTTTCTTTTTTTGACGGTCGTTTTTTTCTGCTTTCGTATTCTGTATCTTGCTCTGCATGTGTTTCGAGCCTACGTTTTTTTTTAGTATTTTGAATTCCAGTTTTCATTATCTCTAACCTGCTCTTTATGTGTTTGGCCCTTTTGTTTAGTAACCTTGTTTATGACGTTTTACTTGTTTTCTACTGTCTTTTATTTCTGACCTCGCTTTGTCCTGCTTTATTTTCAATGGCACCTGGTCCGTGGTGATTATTTTCCCTTTTTTGAGTAATAATTTCCATTTGTTTGCACTACTGCGATCGTTACTCTCTTTTTTTATACTTTCTGATTTTCCTACTTTCATATACTTTACCTTTCTCCACATTTGTATCGCGCATACTTTTTTTTTTTTTGAGCCTTTCGAATTACAGTACACTGCTTTCATAATCTGCTCTGCATGTGTATAGCGCCAATGTTTGTGAACGTGTTTATGAAGTTCTTCTTTGTCTTTTACTCTGTCTTTTAATTCTGAGCCTGATTGGACGTGCTTTGTTTCAATTCCACTTGTTACGGGCTGATAATTATTTTCTGAATTTGCACCTAGATTATTTTTTCTTTTTTGCTCTTTTTTCTCTCCAACGGTTTTGAGTCTCTTTTCTCCGCACTGCTTTCTTCTTTGCTTAGTCGTCAACATTTCATTTATAACGTATTGTCCTTATGTGCTTTATATGCACTGATACCCTGGATGTGTATGTGCTCGAATCCTTCACATGACTGAATGTTTTGCTGCCCCGTTGTCTTATTTGATACAGATTGTAAGTAGGGTGTGTCTTGCAAGAATTTCATGTTCTACGTCATTGCGAGACGGTCCTGGGTCAATCTCTTGGCACAGTGTCTCATGTTTAAGGTCCTCGCGGGTCTTTTAATGGTCTTCCGTGATGTTAATGTGAAGATCACATCTTGACGCCCTACTGTTTCTCTTCAGGATTTTTTTTTTTTATAATAGAGAGATTTGAATTTAAATTGTTTATTTATATAATGTCAATATTGTATTTACTTTTTCCCAAGATAATTTGGATTATTGGGTGTCAGTTGTTTGAGAACAGGGGGCATTCAAAAGTACAGATAGCAATAAATACAAAAAAAAAAAAAAATGCAGAGAACGTCCTTTTTACCATGAAAATAGAATGCATACATATTTTGGACTAAATACCACCAAATGGCTACCCCACAAAAAAAGAGTAATATGTAACTTTCTAACTTCTAATTGCAGGATGTCAGAACACAATTGGTTGGCATTATAAGTTGAATTATTGAAATGGATGAGAATTGCAGAGATGCATTTACTTTTAGGGGTAGGGTGGGAGTGGGTCATGTTATTGCCTAAAGGCAATGTCATATTTATGATTCGAAACAACTTGTAACACATTTAATATGGAAGGTAAGTCACATTTAAGGGCTGAAATTGCTGAATTGTCCGCACTTTTCAGTTACTGGAGCTTTCCCCTTAAGCTAATACTCCTTGGTCACTGTTGGCTTCTGTAATACCATAAACTGAATTCTCTCCACTATGCATGTAGACATAAGATTGAAATTTCTTTCTCATTACAAACTCCATGGGTTAAGTATCATTTTTGGTTGGAGTATTCATTTTAACTAAACTGTGGCTTGTGAATAGAGTACTTTCAGTAGTGAGTAGAGCGCAATATAAATGTAAAGAATTATTATTAATTACAAGAGAGTTTTCACACTGATTCCAGACCATGCATTATACTGTGCTATTATTGCAGTCTGAGGGTCCAGTTGACGTAATGAACATTGGCATAAATAGGGGAGCTTTGGGCTGAAGCATACAAGCACACTATGTAACCTTTTGATAGTACACAGTGACTTAATAAATTTTATTTCGTTTGCTTCATGACAGGATGATACAATGCTTTTATCCCTGCAATACTCTTCTACTAATTTCACTGGTATGATAAACACTACTGTTGTGAATTTCTATTAATATTATAGAACCCCGGTTTATCTGAGGCAACATTGCAAGTGTAATAAACTAATTTTCTTATAATTTCTAAAAGCTTCGCCATGAATACTTTTAAATTTGACTCGAGCGAGCTGGCTGGATGGACGGACGGACATGGAACTGGTGACTCTGGGAATGTCGGCTTGGCTGACTCCCATCTCGGCTCTTCTCAGTGTGTCACCAGTGTTGACTGTGTGCACGTGCTTTGCTGTTTCATTCATCACTTAGGATTTTTGTGTTTATATGACTATGAGGACTGCATGGAAAATCAACACCAGATTTCTCATACAGATGGTCTGAATGCTGTCAAAACAGCCCTTTTGTATTTTGAACATTATACCTGCCAACATTTTGATGCTGAGGGAAAACTGTGTGGCAAAGAAGCAAGGAACATTAGGCTCACTAGTGTATGAAAAGAGACTTAAAAGTGATATTGAAGCATATACATTGACAAAATAATTTAAATTCATAACTTTTAATCTGAAATGGCTGCAGCCATTTGCTTAATTTGAGTCTATTAGTTTTTTGAGGTAGCATCAGTCCACATTATTTCAGATTGAGGTTCTACTGTATTATATAATTAAAATTAACAATTAATGTATGAATATCATCATTATTATTTTTGTGTTAGCAGAAACTACCAATTAATCTATCCTAACCAAAAATATAGGGACAGAGGTCTATTTAATAATAAATCTGCCATTTATTCATCAGTCACACTCTCCCATCAGTGTTTTCTTCTTATGCTTATTATTTTTGTAATGCATGCTTCCCCTTTGTAGAGTGGTACGTAAATCCATACAGTTGAACCAGACTTTGCCAGATTCCTGCTTGTCCATCAGCATCCTATTTGCAGACATTGATGCCATCATCCTTGTATTCTCCAGTCTGTAGAACCTTCTTCAAGATTTCTGTCTTTAACCAGTTGCTCCTGTATGAAAAACTGCTCTCTCCATTCTGTACTTTACAAAATACTGCACTATGTTTGTCCATGTATTCTAAGTATTAAACAAGCAGCATCTCGTACTGTATCTGAGTTAAACTGAAATGAAGAATGTTTTAACATCATGCAAAAAAAGACTTGCTCTTGGTACCCCTGGAGATTAGCAGTTCACCCCTTTGCACGCTTGAACAAATCCCTTGGCTATGTTTTTTTTTGTAGCTCTGTATTTAATCCATGATTGCAAGACAGTAAAACCTGCATTTGTCACGGAATCATGTGTACCTGAGGTTGCGTGGGATGAGGCTAAAAGCAGCCAACAGTAGGGAGTCAAGTCAACAAAAGTCATCTATGTGAAATGTAATGTGCCAGGCTGCAATTAAGTCAAGCTGCAGCTGGCATTTGGGAGGCACTGCAGTGCAACAATGAAGCATAGAGACTGGGATAAGTTTATTTGCATAACAATTCGGGATGAAAACAAAAAATCGGGATTCCTGGAGCACTCCCTGAAGCCACACTTTTGAATTGTATTGTTTAATTGCAGCAAGCTGTACATGGTGACTTAAGTGTGCTCTGGGTATGTTATTTGAATTTCTTAATAAAGCTCTCCTTTCAAGTGGTTTCCCAAAAAAGCATATAATAAATTTGAACCCCATTAATGACTTTTGGGTGTTAAGATTTTTTTTTAATTGTATTAATTCTGCATTTTTTTCTCAATTTGTCAGAAACAGTCCATTTTAATTTCACCCATTGTTATTCATTTTTAATTAAAAAGATTATGATGAAAATACAACATTAACCAATTCAGCCAAATCAGACCATCTAGATGTATGTTGGGACGCAGGTGGTCAGTTATTTGTCAACCTAACTTAAGTCACATTCATGTCCGGCAAATATCATGGCACTTTTCACTGACAGGAAATGAATTCAAACAGCTTGTTGATGGCTCTCTTTAGACTGTGCCAATTTTTGAAAATGGTGCTAGTGGAAGTCAATTTCAGTTCAAATCACTGTATGCTTATATGGTGCTTTAACTCATGTCTGGATGGAGATGATTTCAGATCAAAATGTATTTTTAATCAACATCAGTGGTGGGAATAGATAAGTGAAAGGCATGTTGTTGGCATGTGTCAAATTTTTAAAGAATCAGTAATTGTAAATGTCAAACCAGAGGAGTAAAACAAACATTCATTCATGAAATGTTCTGAAGTCAGTCCTCCATATACCTAAATCATTCTGTCTCAAATGATTTCTTACTGAATCTAGCAATCCCTTTGAAAACAAAATTTAAGCAGAGAAACTTCACGATTTCAATACAGTCATACAAAATGGTGATTTTTCAATACTAAATTGCAAAAGCACAACAATGACATGTTTTACTGTAAGGTACCTGAAGTGTGTACATCAGTACATGTAGCATACAACAGGAAGAAAGCCAACCAGTTGTATTTACTAATAGAATTACCAAAGCCTACAAAAAACTCGTAGATCCATCCCACTTTAAATTGCTTCGTACCTCTCCATCAGCATCTTTTGTCCTGTAAGTGTGTCTATAAGCAGCAAGCAGCCTACTATTACACCCCCCATTGCCACACAGTTTTCTCAGCTCGTGTGTCTATAAGCAGCAAGCAGCCTACTATTACATCCCCCCATTACCGCACAGTTTTCTCAGCTCAAGTCTGTTTACCTGCGTGTCAGTTGCTTAGAGTTGTACAGAGTGAGAAGTCAAGCAAAATTACACCTTTTTATAAATACTATATCGTTATTTAGAACATATGCATTTCTTGTGTGTTCCATGTCTACAACAATCTATGTAAACACATTATTAAAACGAAACGGTTTTCATGATTTAGAAATAATTGACAAGATGTAGACATAATGTGTATAATGTGTGAAGCCTGAAGTCCAAATTCAAATAAACACTTTCACAAAAGGTACAAATATAACAGAACAAGTGCGTTTCTAGTCAAGAATAAAACTGCAGAAAAAGAACCCTCGTTAGGGTGCGATATTGACACCCCTTTGATATGATTGCTTCAGTGGCGCAACAGTATTAACTGTTGACTAGTAATAAAAACTTCACGGGTACAACCCCAGACAAATCAGTTTTCAAAAGTGAGCTGCTCTTATTCCTACTATTTTAGAATAAAAACATACATTTGATTTTAGTCTGTAACATTGTCAGATGTAAACGCTAGAGTGGAAAGTTGCTTGCACACTGAAGAGTCTATAGGTGAAGGTGGAAGTTGCTGTCGCTGCACTTTGTGCTGTATATAAGAGCCAGATCGAATGTTACCGTATTTACTTGTGTACCACGTGCCATCATGTAAGACGCACACCCTAATTTTTTTAAAGAAAATCGGGGAAATCATTTTGCCCCGTGTACCGCGCGTGTTGTGATTATATAGGAAGCATTGAGAGGGAGCGAGTGTGCAAGCCAGCGAGCAAGCTCAAGCTGAAATAAACATTACAGAATTACATTTCCTCGTGTATGATGTGCACCTGATTTTCTAATGCTAATTTTCAGGAAAAAATGTGCGCGTGGTACACGCGTAAATATGGTATTTACTTATTTACCTTTATTTATTTACTTACTTCCTTCAGCATAAAGTCACAAGTAGACTGCAGAGCTTCCCGTGTACATATACAAAGTACAGCAGCGGCAAAAGTGCGACGTGCATTCTTTCTCGGTTGTAGAACCGTTGTCATCATCTGAGTTCACCTCTGTTATACTGGGTCTTCATGTGAAAACAGCAGTGTCAGATTCGGGGGGTGGGATTCCTGAACACAACTCAGAGAATAAAACTGAATAAAAAAAAAAAACAAAGCTAACCTTTACAAGTATCATAAATTTACACCGGCTGTTACAGACTGAAATCAAATGTACAGTATGTCGTTATTGTAAAATAGTAAGAATAAGAGCATCTCACTTCTCAAAATGGACTCGTCCGGGGTCGAACCCGTGAAGTTTTGATTACCAGTCAACAGTTGATACCGTTGCTCCACCGAAGAGGTCGTATCAATGTGGATTCTTTTTCTGCAGTTATATTCTTGAATAGAACCATACTTGTTCTGTTATATTTGTACCTTTTATGAAAGTGTTTATTTGATATTTGGACTTCAGGCTTCACACATTATACACCATGTCTACATTTCGTCAATTATTACTAAAGCATGATAAACGTTTCTGTTTTAACAATGTGTTTACATAGATTGTTGTAGACACGGAACACACATGAAATGCATGTGTTCCAAATAACGATATAGTATTTATAAAAGGTGTCATTTTGCTTGACTTCTCACTCTATACAACTCTAAGCAACTGACACGCAGGTAAACAGGCTGAGAAAACTGTGCAGCAGTGGGGAAATATGATAGTAGGCTGCTTGCTGCTTATTGACACATTTACAGGACAAAAGACGCTGACGGAGAGGTGCGAAGCTATTTCAGGTGGGACGGATCTATGACTTTTTTCGTAGGCTTTGGTAATTCTAGTGTTATTTACTGTAGTTGTGGAAAAACAGGACAACGAGGTTCAAACTTAACTAGTCTCTAAAAGTTCCTTAGGCTCATGAAGGCTGATTTATACTTCTGCGTCGTGCCTGTGCCATAGCATGCATAGCCTAATGCACATTTCCTCAACAATGTGACTGCATGTTACACTGATGCACACCATACATAGACCCCTACGAATCTGATTGGCCAGTCTGGTAACAACATACTTCCTGAAATGCATTGGTGTCCACTATTCTGAATTAAAAATGTAGCAGATTGGAAACAGACTTGTCAATGAAGTTTGAAAATGCACACTGTGGTGTTATGGGTCCACAGCTCGTGGAGAAAAGGCCATTGATTTTAAATAAATAATCAATGTGCTCGCGGCTTAGTGAGGGACGCCATAGTGGGCCGTGGGACGATCCAGGGTGTGGGCGTTTCACCCAGTGCACAGGTGAGGAACTGCCCACATTCATGATTGTCCCGCGGCTAATGCTGCAGCTGCTGTGGCCCTCGTCATTTTAAAAAGAAGCGCGAGTCGGTTTTAGGGGAAGAAAAAGAAAGAAACGACCGGAGAGAGAAAGGAAAGGAGAGGACGGAGGTTACAGGGAGCGTGGAAGCAAGCGGTGCAGGAGAGAAACGGACACGCGGAGCGTGTGGTGAGCGCGCGATCGAGCGCTCGTGGGCAGCTGCGTAGAAGCGTGGGCAGCTGCGTAGAAGCTGGGTGTTAGGCCGACACCCACGTGTTTGTGTTGATGTCGCTCCCGCTGAGCGAGCAGGTAGCGGGAGTGACCAAGGTGAAAGCGACGAGCCGCAGAAGGCCGCAGAAAGGCAGCGGAAGTCGGGAGGCTTGGAGTGGCAGTCCTTGGTGTGAGCGTCCTGGAGACCAAGGAGTCCAAGTCTCGAGGCTGGGATGAGAGCCAAACCGAAGCCAGGGATCGGGAGGTCTCCAGTCTTGCGTGTGTTTGAGGAGGGCAGCTGTAGAGAGCGTCTTGCCTGCTGCTTGGCCCATACGGGATAAGCAGGTGAGACGCTAACAGAAGAGCACCAGATTTGTTTTTTTGTTTTAAAGACTGCTTCCAGGAGAAGATTTTAACCTTCGTTTTTAAAGGATTGT
Organism: Polypterus senegalus; assembly: GCF_016835505.1. Classification (NCBI taxonomy): domain Eukaryota; kingdom Metazoa; phylum Chordata; class Cladistia; order Polypteriformes; family Polypteridae; genus Polypterus; species Polypterus senegalus. The sequence goes on along the minus strand of NC_053171.1, from coordinate 70,720,668 downwards.
TGTGTTTATTTATTGGTTTTACCCCACGTTCGTTTTATGGATTATTTATTTAATGAATTTGAAACTGCACTATTTATGGAACACTGTTTTTGTTGACTGTTTTAATAAAAGCACTTTTGTACTTTCAACCATCCCCTTGCTCAGATGCTCAATTTGCCTCCATTGACTGGCTCACTCGGTTTCATTATCGACGGTGTTGGGTTCAAGGGTTCCCAAACAGCCATGGGAGCGTGGAGCCAGAACCCACATCGTCACACACACATTGCCAATTCATGGCATGAAATATTGGCCAACTTCAGTTTGGAAGTCAGTGAAATGTGGAAAAATGTGAAGGGTAAATGCAATTTTTTTTATGAAAGAGAATTTGTAGCAAAAGTAGTGGTCATCCTGGAGGACAAAATCTACCTGAATTTTAATGGATCATTTGTTTTTCTTACGTGCTACAAACACTGCCAACTAGCATTCAGGCATGTGCCTGCAGAGTGGTACAAAGCGAAAGTATAAACTGCTCTTGACAAGCGATATTTTGTGTAGTCATAATTTAAATGATATTGCCCCAAATACTGAACCCAAAGTAATACCATATTCAACAAAGATAAGGTTGAGCTCTCATCAGACTTTCACAAAATTGATATTTTCATTAGCACATTACAACATAATTCTGAATACTCTTGTGCAGTAGAATGTTTTACTTGGCCACGTTAGAAGCTAAGCCCAATGCCACTGTTCCACTACAGGATTCAGCAAGACGTCCAGTCAAAAAGCTTGTCAAATTTAACAACTGAAGTTGCTGAATCTCATTACCACCGAGGATGTCACATTATATGACCAGCAATTACAAGGGATGTCTAATTTCCCGATTCCCTTGTGACGTTTCTGCACAATTTAAGTTCTTGTGTTATACAACACAAGTACCATGAGGTTGGTTCAATTCTTCAACCATTTACCTTGGAAAACACCAAACGAAGGAAAGATAGCAACACTAGCCTTGTGATGGACAAATGTTTACCAGGTGTGTTGAGAAGAGCCCCACTCTTGGCCGGCTCTTGGCCCGTCATTTCTCTTTTTCCACTCTAATGAAGTGCTTTTACATGCGTATTAACAAAACTGGGATAAGGTGTGTATCTCGGCTGAGGGAGAAACCTGGTTTCTTGAAAACCCCTGTTTACATGCACATAACAAATGTTCTAAAATTATAATCAACCGCTGCCAAGAATCTGAAAAGAAGCAAGGAGCCTGTGATTGTGCTGCTGAGCTTAGAACTATATGTTCAGCTTATCCACATACATTTACCAATTTTTGGAATATTGAGAGTGATAATTTTAACCAGGAGAAGGGATTACATGATTGACGATTATTTGCATCAGAAAATGTATCCTTGTGGATGCCTTTACCTTTTTCTACCTGTGGCTGCTGGAAGCACATGGAAAGGTAACATATGCATGGGCTAACAGAGTACAACAGACATGCACAGACTACAATTAACGGCAATCCTGGTTAAGGGTCTACATGGCCACATAACCAGGTTACTCATGGAGAAAGCTATTTGTTTTAATCCAGTTCCAATGACTTGTGAGTCAATAGACAAAAAACATTCAATTCAGCTTTGTGATTGCAGACAGTTATGGAGACTGTTGAAAGCTCTACTGCTGCGTTCAGGTGCTGTAAAGATTTCTGGAATTGCCATTTGTGATGTCTCGCCTTTCCACTTGGTTCTGTTTGCATGAATTTCTAGGCAGACTTCTGGAAAAAAGTATGGGTTCAAATATTTCATTTGTTCGACACAAAAGACGTTCGAATTTTATGTGAATACAACCAGCATAGTCAATAAATTAAAATATATTGTCACTCCCAATACAATGTGAGCAAAAGAATGCAATTTCTAGTGTGTTTTCTAATGTGATTTTGTTGATTGAGGTGAAGAGTAGGATGAAGCAATACACATGCAGTAGAAAAAAAAAGTAATCTGTGTAAAATGTCACTGTGAAGATGCCAAGAATCTGTGCTGACTGCAGATAGACAGACAAGGCTTTATTTGTCTTCAAAGGAAAATTAAGACTTGACAAAAGCTCAAGAAAAATAGAAATAAAAAAAAATGTATCAAAAACTAGTAGCTACAATGAAAGACCACAGAGGAAACACAGAGCGTCTGTAAAAGGCTGCCACCTGCACGATGCCGGGAAGCTAAGATGCAGACTGTTCTGTAATAAGCTCGCTGTCTACAAATGTTTGCATACTCACAAAAAGTATGGTTATACATTTTAAAACTATTTCTAAAACTACTTCAGTTGTTAATGTATGTGTGTTGCTGATTGAAATGTGTTTGTTTGCTTTTCATAAATACAGAAGCATTTTTTGGCCTAGCAGTGTTGCAACCCAGAAAGTTTTTTTTTAAATTGAAAACATATACTAATATTTAAAGTGCACATATATACAAAATATATATGCAATGTGTCTAGGAGTCCAGGGCTGAATCCTAGCTTGCCCACTGGTATGGAGTTTGCATAATATCCCTGTATCTACATGCATTTTCTGTCGGTACAGTATTTTGATTTCCTCTCAGATGACCCAAAGGTCAAGATGATTAGCAATTCTAAATTGGCCTCAAAAGTATAACTGTTGGTGGCGTTTGCATGAGTCTGACCCCTGGAAGACTAGGTTTCTGTCTAAAGTGTTTTTTTCCATAGGGAGAGGCTGTACACTCAAATTGGATTAATTTGGGATCAGAATATTGGATGCATTTGTGGCTAATAAGCTTGATGACTTTTATGATGAAGACCCCTAAAACAGAGTTTTGTACCTTGGTTTTACCCTGTTTCTTACCTTTAGGTTGGTGAATGACATTGAAACTGGTAAAAGTGTGTAAATAAAGCTGTAGTATTAGCTCGGTTGCAAAACGTGTGGAATTTAGCAGACAGCCTGGATATGCAGCACCACATTCACAATTCAACATATAATGTGTAGATATGGCAAGTTCTTCAGGCATTTGACTTCATTGCAAGTTTGCAGGCTGAAAACGTTATTGCAGCTTTAGTTACTTTTATCTTGTTCAGTGTATTAATAAGAGAAACCAGTAAATCTATGGTACTCCCCATGCTTGGACTTGCCTGTGTAAATCAGTTGGGAGCAACAGCAGGCTGCATGCGCTCTACCGGGTAATATCCCTTTATGATAATCTGCCACTTGCTTCCAACTTCCACTCTTTATTAATAATCCTCAGAGGGTTTATAATAAAGAACGCCTAATGCCTCTCTTCCCACTGCTACCATTGTTTGAAGGGCGGGGAAGTGATTTCTGTTTTAATCTCTTGATGATGAGAATCTTCCAGCAAAAATATGCCCACATGGGTGTTTTTTATTTGCTGAACTCTGTATGCTCAGGTACTTGGCAGGAAAGCTGTGTTGTTCCTGCTGTAAGAATCAAGTCCAAAGTTCTGAGGACATTTCTGTTTACTTCCTCTTTGGAGGCACAATAAAGCATTAATGGTCCTGACACATTCACAATCCCACTAGCTCAGGGTTGGGGCAGTGAGCAACCCCACCAGTGTTGGCTTCAGTTGAAGTCTCCCACATTGCTTGGACACTACTGGCACACCATCTCATTGATTTGCTAAGTGAGAGGCACAGTCCCCTGGTGGAGGAGCCAGCTGATTGTGAGGTCACTCCTTCCCAACTGGAATCTGCTCAGTTTTCATTCTTTCCGGTTATTGTCAAGGACGAAGGTAAATATTTGCGCATTGTCAGGGGGGTTTACTCACTGCCTTGACTTGGATGGCCTTACATGTGCTTAATCATTTAAAAGTATACTAGGGATTTTAAAGATTCAAAGAAAAATTCCATGACCCTTTTTTTTTTTTTTTTTAAATTTTGGTACAAGAGAAGCACTACTAGTAGTTCAAGGCCTTCCTTTTTGAACTGTTGCTCTAGTTGTGAAATGTGGCCTACAGAGGTATCATGGGAGATACTGTGATGTGCTTTGTAGTGGTAGGATTGCATTAAGAAGTTAAGTATGAGTGATCATTAATCAAATTTTTATGCTTGGTTTCATTCCATACATTTCAAATGGATTTATAAGCACAATGAGCTAAACAACTCAACATTTTCCTCTTTTGATGGATTTCCGAGAGGTGGATTGGACTGTATCCGGCTTGTCTGATTCCTTTTCTACGATATGGCAGTAGTTCTACAATTACCTGATGGACAGATACTGCTGTTTTTTATTCATGTTAGTTAGCGTGTACTTTGTTTTTGATGTATTTGAGCAAATGTATATCCTCATATATAGATAGTCCTGTATTTAGTGAGTGGTATCATCTGTTCTTGCATTTTGTCTTGTAGTTTGTACAGTATTATTGTCTTGTATTTCTAAGTTGGCCATGATAGACTGGCCATTGAACTCTGTGAAGTTGACTGCTTGAGTTCTGTATTGTGCGTTTTTGATATACCATGGCAAGCCCAACCTACCTGGAAGGGGGTCTCTCTCTGAATTGCCCTTCCCAAGATATCTTTTTTTTTTTTTTTTTGAACACACTGAGGCATTCCTTGTGTGAATTTTTTTGATTATACAAAAAATAAACTTATCAGACATAAAAGACATTTGTGTAGTCAAATTGTATGTGGAATGATGCAAAAACATTTTTGTTTACTCTTTATTTTCGCAAGAAAAATTAGCGCTTATCTGTAATTGCTTTGTTTGCTGACCAAGAAGCCAATCCACAGCAACTTTGCATGTCTCTTAAAAAACCCAACAGGTCACTGAAACAAAGTAAGAATTTGAGAACTACGATCTCTGAAGAACTCTCAAAGAACGTGAACACAGCATCAGCTAACAAAACAAGTTTGATCAATGCGAGCGCTCTCATTTGGTGAACTTATTATGCTCTTAAATGAACCTTTTTATTCATAGACATGGCCACAATGTCCAGCAGTATTCTTGCATCTTGCTTTGCTACCATAAAAGTATGATCACTCTACATGAAAGCCGCCTGAGAGACACATTCATTGTTATATTTTAAATTTCATGATAATTTTTTAACACAAATATGCTGAATTAGATTTGATAATGTTACATTATATTACGTGTTGAGAAAGGTGCCATGGTGGATAGTGCAGGGTAAATAAAGCGTAAAGTACTAGAGACTGGCATTTTGTCCAGAGTCGGTTCCCACCTTATCCCCAGGATAGACTTTGACATTAGATGTACTGTATGTATTGAGAATGGTAACATACTGGTTAATGTAGTTTAGCTTAAAGGAATACTCGCCCAAAAACTGTTATTTTTTTATACTGTATCTCAGTGCTTCTCAACCACTGGGTCATGGGCTGCTACTGGTGGGTCATGAGTTGCTATTGTTTATGGTGGTACTAGATTATGCAGTGGGTCACTACTCCAACAACCTTGTTCAATAAGCACATCAGGATCAGTCAATCACTCTTAATTAATCAAGGAGACCACTCTCTCCTTTGGTGTGTCGTGAAGACATTTACAAGGGAAAAAGTGGATCATGACACCAAAAAGATTAAGAAACGCTGCTGCATGTGATTTCAACCCATCCACTTAGCCCCTTTAATCTAACATTTTTTTTTGGGAATGGAAGTCACATACTTTCTGACAGAATGGCTGTCTAGGGAAGCGAACACTGGACTATGGCAAACAATATAAAAACTTCTATGAGAAAATTCCATGTTACTTGTGTCACATAATCCACACATCAAACTATACAGTTGTATGCTCGCAACTGGCAAAATGCATGCATTTTGCAAAGATGTTTTTAAACGAATACTATGGGGAAAATCAGAGCAGTGCATGCAGATGAAACAGTCACACAGGAACAGACTTTTGAACTGAAGACCCGCCTCTGCCCCTCATTCATTGGCCAGCAGTACTGTCTTCAATTCAGAAGCTCATTCCTGTGTGAATGTGTTTCTTCTGTGTGAACTACTCTGATTTTCTGGAAGTATTTATTGAAATGTCTGGATTTTGCCAGCTATGAGGATAGAATTAGATGATTTGATGTATGAATTAACTGACACAAATAAACTGAGATAATTTTAATGTATATATTCATATTCTTCAGTGGGGTCCAATTTTTAGACTCCATAGATACCCATTCTATCTGAAAGTTTATTTCTGTTCTCTGTAAAAACACAAGATTCAAAATTTTCTTTGCCATCAACACAAACTACATAGGGTAGGTAAGAGATGCAAAAGTATTATTTTTGGCTGGAATACTCCTTTAAGTGGCAACTTAAAATAGTCTTGGTGTGATTGTCCCATAATAGGGATGGGTTCCCCTTACAAGGTTTCCACCTACAATGTTGGAATCGACTTCTACATAGGTATTAAATCATACATCCCTAGGTCCTCCTTGTCTTGTTTACCCCTTCATACCTGCCCTGCGACCCAGTGTATAAAATAAGGATTCAAAATGATGCTGATGGATGCAATCACTGTGGCTGTATTAAGTCCATTTAGGCCCTTTGTGCACTAATGTGTTTTCATTTAAAAACGCATACATTTGTCTGTTTTCACCTTTTGTCCATACAACCTTGTTGTTTTTTACCCTTGAAAATGAAGACTTTTAAAGGCTTAATAACTGTATACTTCTAAAAATGGTAGTGTCGGTGCTTCAGTGTGCATGAATGTTAATGTGGCTTTTCTGAAAATGATACTGTAATAATGCTCAGATTGGTTCATGCTTACTTCACGGCCCTTCCCTGATTGAATCCTGCTCATTATAATGGCTTATTCTCTGATTGGACAGTCTTTACAAAAGAAAAACATTTTCCAACATTGCGGGCATAAAGCATTTCTTTCCATGGCATTTGTTGTACTGTTTACCTGTATGCATCTAAATTGTGTTGTGTTAAGTTGAAATGCTGCATACATGCGTATAAGCAAAAATATTTACAGGTTGGTACAGTTGTGTGCTAAATTCCATGGCCAGTGGTGTTACTGTTGTAGTGAACAATTCAGAGTCCAGTGAAAATCAGATCAGTAAATAATTTATTTGGCAGCCTCTAATCATTGTTTATTACTTAAAGGAAGGGCACAATCCGCAGCTAAATTAATAATTGGGTGCTAAGCGAAGTGGACGGGTGTCGAAGGCGGCCAAGCTCACAGTATTACAGGACAGAGAGAGATGCACACTGCAGTAGAACAATGATACAGATGCATTTATGCACTTTATTTACTATTTATTTGTTTATCAAGTTAGTTTTACAAAAGTTAATTCATATAAGTGAACTTCGACTTCTGTGTGCTCCTTGTTTTTATTTAATGGCAAGACAACTGTTGCAAGTTCTGAAGACTGTTACTTTCAAATACGACCAATCCATTAATATGCATTTTGCCGCAGCTCCTTCCTTTCTTTTCCTATGCTGCCTGCACATTTTGAAAGCCCATATGACACATGGAAATTTGAATTTCACAGTCCCTTCAAGGAGTTTACTGCTGATGGCGGCATGCATGCCCAGTGTATTTGAAGAGGGTCATATGTGTTCTCAGGTTTGATTTATTATGGACAGGGATACTTTTGTAAATGATGTGAAAATGCCAGTGTGGACAGAGATCGTTATTGTTCTATTACTCATTTACTTTTATTTAACAGGACCTTAACAAAGGCTTCTTTTGGTCTTCATAACATTGATAAAACATCATTTGATTGGTTATTCGTCTGTGTTCAGTGTGGCAAACTGACATGATGATAAAATGACTTGTTAATATGAAGGATTCACAGGTCTTATGAAATATCAGGAGAAATGTGTCTCCGTTAAGGCCCTCAGACCACTCCCAACTGAAGTTTTGTTAGTAGTTCACATTGCAGACATGAATGAACACTTTACTAATGTTTTAAATGTTATGAATACCTGAAGACGTTTATGATAAGATTTTGTTACATGAGAGTAAATGTGTAATAGATGCATTTCTGCTGGACCTAGACTAAGGTGTTATTGAAAATTTGTTTGGAGGAGTTGTAGTAGTAGTAGTGTGTTGTACTGTGTTATCCATAATGGATCCAATGAGAAATCAATCAAAATGACACCTTTTATTGTTTAAATGAACTGATTACAACCTGCTTGAAGAAGGGGCCTGTGCTGCCTCAAAAGCTTGCATATTGCCAATATTATCCAATAAAAGATCTCATTTTACTTGCTTTTTCTCATTCAGAGTTGTTGATAAGTGGAACTGGGTTTCTGGGAGAGCACCCAGGATTTTAAGGTACATAGAGCAGTGATCAGATTAGAATTGCATTTGCGGATCAAAAAGGTGTGTTAAAGTTGAGGCAAGAAGATAGATTAACAGCAAGCCAGAAACCTCTCATGCTCCTAGGCATACTGAGCTGATGTCTTTCCGTGTGTCGATGAAAGAGTTTCCAGATCTAGAGTATGGGAATCAGTTTTATTGAGACCTGCCAGCTACTGCATGGCTTAAGTAAAAACACTATGTAAGTACCTGGGATTCTTTAATAGCAGACTCTGAATGAAATGATAATAACAAAAAGCCACGTTGCTCAATGAAGACGCTCTACAATGGAGACCTGTCACAGCTGAGAGGAAGCTGGAATGTGGCTTAAGACAGAAGAATTTCTCTCTCGTCTCTGAGGTTTTCTGTTTTTCTTTGATGTTTCCATCACTGGTTTAGTTGCTGGGGTAAGGGGCTTTCTTCTTTGCCTTAGACTGTGTACCTTTTCTACCACATGGGTGCATGTAAATCAGCTGCCTCTGCAGCTTTGCAATCGAGAACTGCTGCAGGCAAAGCAGGTGGTTTGTTCAACCATGAAATAAAAGGTTTTGTGAAAACAAAGTCAATTTAATGTTTAAAAAAGCAATATACTGGATCTCTTGTTTTAAATTGAAGTTGTCATTTAAAGTTATTTAGAAATGCTGAGTAGTTGTTTTTTTTTTTAAAGGGAAACTCCCATATAGTGACTTTGCTGCAACATCTATGCACTGTGTTATAGTCAATATCTTCAATTGATTTATTTTACTAAAGGTTTTAAATCTTCTGGATTCCAAAAATGTACACCCACTTCAAAGCAGATGGTAGATCTGTTAAATTTTACACTTTGGGACAGAATAAAGCAATGAATTTTTTGTTACTTATTACAATTTTAGGTTTTCCAGATTAAAACAAGAAACTGAACTTTATTTCATATAGCGTCTTTCTGTATTACACAGCAGCCCATCTTGCACTTTATCAGTGCTACTACTGGTGTCCTCTGTTTTATTACCGCTGGAGCACACAGACTCAGTAGGTTGGAGATGCCATTGAGGTGGAAAGTCCACCAGCACAGTCACACTGCTTGTGTCTACTTAATTTGCTCTGGTTATACTTTCCTTTCTTCATCCTTATTGTCCTGAATGTAGGTGTCAGAGTTTGTCCCTTAGGCCTGAATTCTGTTTTTTATATATCGCACCCCAACTTGTTCTGTCCTGCTTTTGATTTTATTTTGTGAAAGGCAGACTCCTTACCCCCTAATACTATGTTTTTCTCTAATAAAGCCAGTGTCACATTATGCAACATTTTATTGTGGGGTATGTAAGATTTGCTGATTGCAGTTGCTGATCTCCCTCTTACATGACTGAAAATCGGTGTTCATGCCACATTTAACAACTGAGTGCCATCTCCCAGCACAGTTGTGCTCATCCCTTTTTTCTGACAGCCAGTGGTATGCTGCATGATGGAGCTGGCAGTGTAGAAAGGATTAACAGCTCCAATGGGTTTAACATCAGTATCTGCCTTTTTATTTCTTTTTTCCATTCTGTTTTTGATTGTAAAATATGAGACATCAGACAGACAAGCTTCTCTTCTGTTTGTGAGGTCCGCATCTGTTGCACCGCCTGACAGAGCTAGAGCTCTACAAAGGGTTAAAAGCTGTGGTGCGTTCATCCGCAGTCTCGTCCCTTTTTCTTTTTCCATTCTGATTTAGTACATTAAACACAAGACATGCATCAGGTGAACTTCTCTTCTATTTATGAGGTTCAAAGCATGTGTGTTCCTTATTCCTTGCTGCTATATTCTATACTTTGTGCTTCTAGCTGAGCACTCATTGGTTCTCAATGCTGGCACACAAAGAGACTGCCCCTCTGACCACACAGAAGATCAAACTTTGAGTAGGTGGTCTCAGTCGTTGGGTATGTCACATTACACAATCGACTTCATAGGAGTGCACCTTGGACTGGTTAAGATTATGTAAGTGAAGTCTATGACTGAAAATTGCCAGAAAAACTAGTTAAATGTGGTTTAGCCTTCTGCAATTCTGGAACCAGCAGGAGCTCAAGCAAATGCTGGCTTCTCCCAGATACTCCTAACTGAAAAGTAAATACTTTATTATTGAGATTCTGATAGCTAGCACGGTTACCTTTTAACTCCTTTGATCTTGGTGGTATCTTATCTTTTCGTTCCCAGCCCATTTTGGCTTAATGATAGTTGCAGACTCAATGGATCAATTTGATCAATTTGTCTGTCTGTTTGTCATATCAGACCTTTCAAGTGTTAACATTTATTGTATCAATCTTATCTATATTATAGCATCTTTCAAGACTATTATTGTAACACATAACATTTTCTTTTTGTTTCTCTGCCTTTTTTATCTGTGTATCAGACAGCGGCTTAGGCCCAGTACACACTGATACACTTTTGTTTAAAAAGTGCAGACATTTGTCTATGTTTTTGCCTATCATCCACCCTTGCCCAGAATTTTCAACACCTGAAAAATGAAAAATATTAAAAATGCTGTCCACAGCAGGATATTGTCATAACCACAGCATCAGTGTTGTAATGTGGATGGGTGAAAATGGACTTTTGTGAAAACAATACTCTAATTGCAGTCTTGTTGGTCTGTGCTTATTACCTGGCCCTTCCCTGATTTGACCCTTCATAGAAGAAAAATAACTCCAATATAGTGGGCATAAAAGAGTTCTTGTGCTGCTTAACTGTATGAATCAAAATTGTGTTTATTACAGTTTGAATGCTGTTTACTTGCACAAAAGACACTTTTGCAATAAATCCCATAGCCGTCAGTGTCACTGTTGTAGTGAAAATTTCAGAGCTGTGTAAAAATCAGATTATATTTTTTACTTAAACATAATCTGTTTAGTAAGGAGGAAGTGAATTCTGCAGAAAAAGCACTTGAAGTGTGTGGGGGTAGCTCACGATATTACAGGACAGAGCGACATGACAGCACAACACAACACAGCACAGTGAATTGAAAATAAAGATGCACTCATTCACTTACTTTCAAAACTGAGTTAGTCTTACAAGTGGTGTTTGGCACAAGATATGCTCCGATTGCTGTGCACTGCTTATAACCAATCCACCTGCGAATGAACATAAAGCCAATCACTTTTTCTTTTTAAGGGTCACTTTAACATTTGCTTTGTTTTTAGTTAATGATAAGACGACCATCACGATTTCCAAAGATGGCTATGTTCAATTGTAGCACTGACATGACACGGGGGCCATTTGCTGCAGCTCTTTTAATAATTTCTGTCTTTTCCTGCATGCTGTGAACGCGCTATGAGAGTCCTGCACATGCTGATACACTTGAAAGCATGTAAAACACAAGGAAATCTGATTTTTATGGGGTTAGCATTTTTTCACTATGCAGTCCCTTCAAGGATTTTCCGTAGGCATTTTCTACATCATACGCATTTTCGGACATCCAACAAGGGACAGGGATACGTTTATAATTGATGCTAAAACTCCAGTGTGGACGGAGATAGTTTTCGTTTAAAAGCTCCTGTTTTAAAATGCAGATGTGTTAGTGTGGATGTAGCCTTAAAGACTGGCATACATCTGACAGAGATCACCTATCACAACTGTCTCTGTTCACATGTGGGTAGTATTACAAAAAAATAACACCCAGTCTAGCCCCATAAGGTGTACTAAAGCACTCCCCAAGATCAGGGTGTAGCTGAGGAAGCAATTTAAACATGAGCGTATTTTTTTCACCATTGTAACAATTCAGTCTTATGGATGATGGCACAGTGCTCATGTTTGGCCCCAGTATGAATCAGATTTTCATAATATTTAAAAATCAGATACAAAACAGTCAAACCGGACTGTAAAAAATTATGATACGAGTAAAAGGTGTACAGACATTTAGGGTTTTCCAGTTATGTACCTGCCATCTTATGTCATGATAAATTAAAACTGACCTCAGACTGAGGATGTCAGAGTGCTAGTTGAGTGCCAACTTTCTCATAGATGACACCCAGTAAGGTAAACAATAAAGGAATTGTTGTCTTCTTTCTTGATACCTGTTTATAAAACAAGTATAAGATTTTATTTCTGGCACGGTGGCACAGTAGGTGGTTGCCAACTTCTTGTGCTTGAACTTTGGTTGAATTCCAGGTTGGTGAAGTGAGGGTTTGTGTGGGCACCCTATTTAGTTGTTTTCATGGATTTCTCTGCCAGTATAAACTGTTACACAGATGTGAAAAATGTATTTATGTTAATTGTACTTTCAGTGGGCTTGCTCTTCTTCTAATGTGGATTTGGTCTTATGCCTGTTACTTCCAAGAAGGGCTCCACCTACTTTTAAGAGGTGGATGGGTGCATTATATTTGTGTGGTGCGCAAATAGAACCGCTTTGTGTTAATGCTAGTTTACCTGTTTGGAATTAGGCCACTGCTCACCTAATTTCTCCCGCTGCCTGATCTCAGTCTGGGACATGTTTCATTTCTGTGACTCACTTCTGTGAAGCTCATGTTGAGCTGGATTCCCAGTGACATTCGCTTTGAAGAACTATGTTTTTATAGACATAAGCCAGGCATGCCTATAATCACTGGATTGTGGGTGCTGAGGTTTGGAATTTTTCTGTAATGTCAGGTTATGTTGCTTTGACCGAAAGGGTCATCTTGGATGTGTGTGCTCAGCACCAAATTGGTACCGTCTGGGGCTTCACGTAGAGCAACATCAGCTGTTTGCTCTACTTTACTTTGTAAACATTTTGCAGTTTTTCAGGTGGTAAGTTGATCTCTAGTGCCACGTATCTCAGTGGTTCTCCTGAATGTGTGCTATCTGATAAAGTGCATTTAAAATCTCCTCTTTCTCTGCCCTGTCTATTTCTGCTTGTTGATAACATTTTAGATATAACAGCCATGCTGATTTGGACATGTATGAGTTCACATGGTATTAGAGCTTAAGATGTTTGCTTGAAGGTGCTGCATGGTATAATCACGGTCTCACTCGTGTCAGCCTTGACCTTAAGCCGATGTCACTTAATGAGATTTCTAGTCATGGGGTATGTCAGATTTGCCAGCTGCAGTTGCTGGTCTCATCCCCAGACTGTGTCAATTTAAGTGACTAAAAATTGCTGCCCATGTCATGTTCACCAACTGCGTGCTAACTTTCTCGTGGAGTCTTGGCCTGTCCCTTTTCTTGCTGCCTGAAGGAGCTGGTGTTGCACATAGGGCTAATGGCTATGGCGATTCAGATGCGATCTCTGCCTTGTTTTGTTAATTTTTCCGTTCCATTGTTTTATATAAAACACAAGACATCACACAAACTCGTCTTTGCTGTTTGTGTGGTCCAAAAACCCCTGCTCTTCTTATTGCTTGTCGCTTCTTCCTGTGCATTGTGCGTCATAGATTGGCATTCATCAGTTGTCAACTCTTATTCACACGGAACCCATTCCTTTGATTAAAGACCAAATTAAAGATGTTAAACAGACCGAGTCACAGACTAGTTGGTGTGGGTCGTTAGGGATGTCACATTACATGACTGCTTCACAGCAGCACACCACTGACTGCCTCCAACTTTTCAAGGTCATGAAAATAAAGACTGTGACTAAAAAACACTGGGAAATTCATGTCATTTGACATAGCGTTTAATTAGTTCTAGGCAACATCACGTTGCAGAATGGCCTGAAAATGTAAATCTCTAGATTTTACTGTCTTTAGTTGAATTCTCGGTAGTGGTTATAAGCAACCTTGACACCTGAACTAAGGGCTACAATATCTGATTCTTGCAAGTACTGTCATGTGCCCACATGGAGTTCCATTTTGGGGAGGGGGGGGGGTCATTTAGCCACATGTCAGTCACAAAGTGTACAGGACATTGCGGTTAAGGCTCTGCCCCAGTACACATACTTTAACTGCCAGTGTGGTGTAACACAAACCCATCTTCAAGTCTTGGCGGCTGCATGCTGTGTTCATTTGATGCAGTGTTTCACAAACACTGAATCATACCACCAGTGGGTCGCGGGTTGCTGTCTCTGGTTTGCGAATGGTTCATGTTGGATCACCTAAGCCAGCGTTTCTTAACCATTGGGGCACAATTCAGGTTGCCATCAGTATGTCGCAGGTTTGCACTTGGCTCGTGAGTGGGTCGCCTAAGCTAGCAGATGCACTGTGCTATTTGCTTCTCTGTTTCTAACTGAGCTTGGTTCACCAATGGGGCATTTGTCAATGCTGCTATTGCGGTGTCAATGAATTTAAAAAAGGCAAAACTGAATTGTGGGACCATAAAGATTGAGAAAAAGTGGTGCAAGTAAGGCAGTACAGGCCAAATGCAAAAACATTGGCTGATGAAAACAATCCTTAAATGTTGCTATAAGGGTTAGAAAATACACAAGACACTGTGGAAAAATAATAACAAAAGATTTTATTACAGCGAGTGGTTTTGCCAACTTTTAGAACATTATTACCCTTTTATTCTCCTATGGTCTTTGGCTGTAACTTGACGCATGACTATAATCCTGTCATCCTCTACTAATAATAATAATAATAATAATTCATTACATTTATATAGCGCTTTTCTCAGAACTCAAAGCCGAACCACACAGGGAGGAAGCGAACCCACAATCTTCCACAGTCTCCTTACTGCAAAGCAGCAGCACTACCACTGCGCCACCTGTGAGGACTATCTTGAGCAACTGCAGGTATTCCTTCAACACAACCAAAACACTGTTGTATGCATGCCATTTTACTATAAGCACCTCAGCTGATGGTCATGGATTGTTCAAACTTTGCTTGTCTCTTAGCAAAGAACCTGTAAGAGTTTGCTAAAAAAAAAACAAAAAAACAAACTGGACACTGTACAGAGTGGGTAGATGGGTATGCACCCATTTAACCTGATTCTGCATTACTTTAATTCTTGGTAGTTTTCTCCATATCTTCATCATCAGATGCTGTTATTGGGTCTTCCAAGCTTAATAATGAAGAAATGATAGTGTGTGCAATCTAGCTTGTTTTCTTCTTGCACTTTTTTTTGTAAGAAGGTTTGCTGTTGGGGACTCATGTCTTGCTGTTTTCCTCTTTTCTATCGTTACAGTTCATGATATTTGTAAATTTCATGAACCCTTAGCCATTCTGTGGCAGTTAATGCTTATTCAAACAGATCTTACTGGCTTTTTACAAATTAAATAAAGTTTGCCAAAAATCTACTTACTCTGGACCATTCTTTCCTCTGCTCATGTATCTCAGATTTTTAGTGTTTGTGTCATGATAGTTTTTTAAGCTCTGGCTAGCTCACACCAGCAGAATGTTTTCTATTCTTTAATATTTTAGCAGTTTCTCACAATCCAATCAGTGAATCTAATGAAAATGTTTATGCTCATCTTCTTGTTCTTAGGGGTTGCCACAGTGGCAAGTTATGGTTAGGGGGCTAGGTATATACTCAGGCAGGTAGGATGTATTTCTTGCTGTACTCCACCTCTTATTTGGTCTCCTTGACAGAAGTCCTCAATGGCACTAATAATGAGATCATCCTCAGCTTTTCTTCCTGAGCTTATTTGGTTAAATGTAGCTGAAAATATGCGTACTAGCTCACTCTTCTCTGTAGTTATGTGATTGGGCCAGGTATATGTGTAGGAAGGGGAGTTTGTTTCTAGCCATTATTCTGCTCTATGCCATTTACCTTCATGATTGTATTTGAACCTTTCTTCTGGATCTTCCTATCTCTTCAGTAATAAATAATCAATATAGTTTATTAAATTTGGTTGCTGTAGTGCTCAATGTCTGTATTTCAAGCTGTAGTACTAATCTCTTTCATGGTACTTTTCATATGTGGTTATTTCAGTGTGAACTCGGGCAGAGTTCAAGGTGCATTCATTAAAGCACATTTACATGAGTTTTGTGATTTACAAATTGCTTAGAAAAGTACATATGTTTTTGCTGTGCACATTTTCCTGTTTTTTTGGCATACGTGTATTTTCTCACTCAAGATCATGCAAAGTTTTAGAAATGAGGCCCCAGGTCTATACTTTGTGCTGGATTACCAGTCTCTTTCATGGTTTTGTTCAGACTATGTTTATTTATCCTCGGCTGCTAGCTCTGGATCAATCAATGTGTGATGGTCTATGGATAACTGAATGATCTTCACATACATTTCATGTCTGCTAGCTTGTTCTGTTTGTGAGTAATTATGAGGAAATGAGTGTTTAGAGTTTTTGATACTTTCGCTTCTCCAACCTTAATCCATGTCACATTATGGCACTTTTCTAGCAATGTTTAGCCATAGCCTTCAACTACATGAATTTAGTGAGTTGGAGGCTTCAATCCTGTGAAGCCAATCCCATAACATGACATACATCGTGACTCACACCAACTAGTCTACGACTTGTTCCTTTGGTTTTGTTTTTAGTCATTTGGGTGGCTCTGTGTACATGAGACCTGACAACTAATCAATGCTTTGGAAGTACAATGCGTAGAATGCAGTGACAAAAATGAAGGACCCCACAAATGGAAGAGAAGCTCATCTGTTTGATGTCTCATGGGTAGAGATTGGTGCTGAAGCCACTGCAGCTGTTGATCCTTCGTACAGTGCCTTTACTAAGGAGCTGTGATTCTGTCTCTCCTAAGGGGTGCACACATTTCACATTAAAGGAGAATGTTGGGAGGACTATACATTTGGAAGGTTAGGTCAGGCAGCATGCTTTGGCTGTCAGAAAAAGGGGCCAGCACGGCTCTGCTGCAAGGTAGGGACTCGGATGCTAAATGTGATATGGCCAGTGATTTTTTTTTTTTTTTACTCATTTAAATCAACATGGTTCAGCAACAGATCCACAACTGTGGTCAACAAATCTGATATACTCAATGACTAGAAGTTGCATAATGTGACACAGGTTTTTCATTGCTATCAAAGTTTTCATGGGTATTTTTGCTCACTGCAAACCTATTCTGGGCTCCTATTTCTGGATCATTACAGCCTTCAGTAAATAATTTATTAAACTTGGTTTGTTGTTTAGTACTTTATTATCTGCCCCAGAATGTTTGCTTTTCCCTTGTTGTGTATTGCTCTTCTTCAAACCAGTTTACAATGAAGATAAGCTTGTCTTAGTCAGTGGAATCCTTATAAACCAAATGTATTCTGTTTTATTAGGAAATCAAACTAACTTTTCCAAAAATAGATTTGTGTGCTGTCTCATTCTTCATTTGAGGTAATGTATTGTAAACTATACCATTTGGTGTAGTATAGTGCCCTCTATAATGTTTGGGACAAAGACTCATTTTTCTTTGATTTTCCCCTCTGCCCCACAGTTTAAATCACAAACCAGACACTTTAGCCCTGATTAAATTGCACATTGCAGACTTTCATTAAAGGGGATTGCAGACATTTTGGTCACACAACACTTTTTCTACATGGTCCCCTCCATTTCAGGGCACTATAATGTTTGGGACACTGCAATGGCAGATCTGTTAAAACCATCATATTTAGGACTTTATTGTATGTCCCTTGCATGTAATGACTGCTTGAAGTCTGAGATTTGCTGACATCACCAGGTGTTGAGGATCTTCTCTGTCAATGCTCTGCCAAGCCTTTGATGCAACCATCTTCATCTCCTGCTTGTTTCAGGGCGCTTATCCTCTTAAAGTTTCTCTTTGGCATATAAGAAGCCTGCTCAATTGGTTTTAAATTGGGTTACTGGCTTGGACATTCAATCATTTTCTATTTGTTAGCTTTCAAAAACTCCGTTGTTGCCTTAGCAGTATGTTTAGATCATTATTTTGTTGTAGGATGAAACACCGTTCAGTGAGTTTGGAGGCTTTACTAGAACTTGAGCAGATCTGTGTTTGTATACACCTCAGAATCCATAGGGCTACTACTGTGAGCATTGTGCCAGGACCTGTGACAGCCATGCATGCCCAAGCCGTAACACCCCCAGCACCATGTTTAAGAGATGAGGTGGTCTGCTTTAGATCTTGGGCAGGACCTTCTCGGCTCCACACTTTGCTTTTGCAATCACTCTAATGTACGTTCATCTTTACCTTGTCTGTTCAGAAGAAATTTTTTCCAGAATTCTGCAGACTCTTTTTAATTTGGCCATCCTGTTTTTGTGGCTAACTAATCGTTTCAATCTTGCAGTGTGGCCTCTGTATTTCTGTCTGTGAACTCTTCTGCTGATAATTGTCTCTGACACATCCACAGCTGCCTCCTAATGACTGTTTCTAATCTGTCAGACAGGCATTTGGGGCTTTTTCTTGATCATAGTGAGGATCCTTCTGTCATCAGCTGCTGTGGAGGTCTTCCTTGGCTTACCAGTCACTTTGTGATTACTGGGCTCACCAGTGCATTTGTTCTTCTTCATGATATTTCAGACTGTTGACCAACATTTCGAAAGGTTCTGTTCTTGTTTGTCAGCCTCATAATGGCTTCTTTCACTTTTGACAGCGCTTGTCCTCATGTTGAACAATGGCGACTGCACACTGCAAAGGGTAGAAGTAAACCACGGTATCTTATGAAGCCATAAAACACACCTGAAGAATCACAAATACCTGTGACACCAAGTGTGCCATACATTATGGTGGCCTGAAAAGGAGGGGGGGTTTCTGTATAAAAATTGTCATTTCTACATGCTGCGACTGAAATGTATGCAAATCCCATTAAATGAAAGTTTGCACTGCACACTTTAATCACATTGGAATTGTTTGATTTGTAATTTTAAATTGTGCGGCAGAGGGGGGAATCAAGCAAAAATGTGTCTTTATGTCAAGCATCATCAGATTCACAGAAAATACAGAATTGAAAAGACACATCATGTCTTTTTTTTTTTGTTGGTTTTTTTTTTTTTAGGTCACTTTTGGAGTTTGAAGCTGGGCCCCCCATTGTATGAAGGTCCTACTTGTACGCATATTACATGTACCTATAAACCCTTCTCTGTGACAGAGCAGAAGGGGAGGAGACAGAGGCGGAGTCACAGCTGTTCTTCCAGTATGTTCTTGTTATGGCTGAGGAGGTGAAAGAAGACAGGTGAGTCCCCTTTTAATTCATCCTCAAAAAAAAAAGGGCAGGTTTAACAGTATTTTACAGGCATAGTGAGTTTAAAAAAGAGACGTGATACTTATGTCGGTGTGTTCCATCATCAGACTAATGCCATTCATATTTGTATTCGTCAACTTCAACCCACTCATACCTCTTAAGCCAGTTGCATGCTCTGATTTTACCTATCACTTCCCTAAGCAGCTTATCATTTTTATTGTGTTGTATGAGAGAATAATTCAAAATAAATGTAAAGTGCTACTTTGTTGCATGAAATAAATGAATGATGAGGATCATGCCTGCCCATCTATCCAGGGCCAGATCCTGACTTGTGGAATTGGACTCCACCCCAATGACTTTGAATTGGCTGAAGTTGGTTAAAAAATGATGACTGAACTGAAGAGCACAGCTGCAGTGAAAACCTTTATATGGATGGCACCTGTAACAAAGGCGCTATATAGGCACCTGACCCGACACAGAATCACACTGGAGGCACGTATAAAAATAAAGAAACTTTATTTTCTTCACCTCAGGGGCACGTCTTCCCCGTAATCCCCACAGGCGCAACACAGTCCCTAGTACAAATACACACAAGCACTCTTCTCCTTCTCCAAGCGTAGTCCTCCTCCTCCCGACTCTGGCCATTGAGTGGTGGTTGCTGGACCCTTTTATAGCCCACCCGGAAGTCCTCCAGGTGGTTGTTCGCTGAGTTCCGGCTGCACTTTCATACAGGCTTAGGAGTCCCAGCTGCAGCACCCCCTGGCGGTGTTTGCGGGACCCAACAGGGCTGCACCCAACTCCAATTCCTATGGAGCCCTGCGGGAAACCGAGGCACCGCTTCAGGGGGTCGGCCATCTAGCGTCCAGGGGGAAGTATTGCACCGTCAAGGGCTGCTCCCCCTGAATATAGAGTGAAGGGATGTCCCAGCCGGGCATGGATCCTGGCCGTCCGCCACACATCATATTCAGGTTCCTACCTTATTAAGCCTCAGCTTATATATAGCTGTGCCACTCTGTAATCCCTTTGTCCTCCCATCTACCTTTGCAAGATGATACTAAATGAGCTACACAAACATTTGGACTTTTGCCATGAATCAATTGTTTTGTTCCTCTAGGCAGTGAAAGTATGGACTGCAGTATAGGAGATCTTAAAGTTGCTTATGGTGCAAAGCTTGCTTAACCGTGTATTGAGTTTAAATCACAAAGGCCACTCTGGTGTGGTACAGAAAAGATGCTGAAGCAGGGATGAAATGCTAGTCAATGCCTTGATTTATTGTTTTCAATTTTTTTTTTTTTAAGCACTATAGTCTGTAGGCGGAGGATGATTAAATGGATAAAGCAGCATGGCTCTTATTTTTTTAATGCACAAATACAGCTTTGACACCTTTTTAAACTTCCATAAACATAATTGATTAAAAAATAATGTCAATTGTGGTGTACTCTGTCAGTGTGCACTTGCATGGAGTAAGCCAGCACCAGTCAGTCCACAAGCACTTCCCTAAAGGCCATTTAAAAGTGCAGTGTGAAAACTGCATTAATCATGTTGACTTGACTGCTGTTTAGGGACCTGCATGAATCTAATCAATTGAAAGAGTTACATAAAATGCATTCTGCCAGCGAAAGTGCTCTTAGGCGGCACTTCTCATTTCAATATGTCCCTGCTAACATTTCAGTTTGTGCTCTTTTTTTTATATATGCACTGAGTCATGTTTGACCTCTGTGTGGTGGCTTTTCTTTAGTTACCAGCATGTCTTGCTTGCCCCCCGTGAGTTTTAACAAATCTAAAACTGTGAATTTCAGGCTTTGATATGATGTGCTGCCTCTTAGTTCATTTTTCATTTTTACCTTTGTGGTAGAAGCAGCCTATAGTAGACTGAATGAATAACTTGCAACTGTGCTTGGACACCTCACCTTAAAGACGTTGATCTCTCATCCCATTGGGACTGTGCATTAGTTGGTGTGGTTGCACTGCCTTTGTCTGTGTTTATCCAGCTGTCCACTTCTCTGATTCTTTTTGCAGTGAAGCAGAGTCTACTGTGGTTTCATTAGATCACAGGTCTAATCTTAGATGGGTTGCTAGTCTATCTCAAAGTACAGTTGCTCATACTGGGTTTTTATTCTTTTGAAATGTGTTGATGGACGTCCAGACATTTGCAACACATTTGATCTATTAACCCCCTTAGCATTAACCCCGAGCATGACTTGGGCTTGGAATTCCATCCAGTTACGGTTAACCACGAGTCCAACTTGGGGTGACTTGTAATGATCCACTTTATATTTTCAAGTTTGAATAACACTCAAGGCAGTACTTTGCGGCCATCTAGTGAATGAAATAACCATGTTGCAAGAAATCATTAATATATCTACTGTATATGGTGTGACACTCTGTCAATATTCATGAGTGGGGTGGAGCCTCCAACTAAAGCCTTGTGCTGTGGCAACCTGCAATAACACAAAGGGTGTGAAAATTGTGTGGGTCTGCCACTGACATTCTACCTTCTCCTGTGCAAACAAGAGAAAGAATATTATATGGAAAGTGTGTGAAGAAGCATGCGTCTACTGTCTCAGTTGCACCATCAATTGAGCATGAGTTGGTGACTGTTTCAAAATGTCTGACACAAAGGATAAAATCTGCATGAGTACAGCAGTGAACACTTGACAGACCTTTTCTACTGTATATATGTTGAGGTTTTGGTATTTTCGTGTTTCTTTTACATGTAACAACATTTTTATTGTAGGAACAAATTCAGCTTTAATGGCTTGTTTTTCCATAGAGTAAACACAACACTAAGGAGGTTAACAAAGAAAACTTGAATAGGTCTGAATTATTAGGAAATGAGCAGCTGTCAGGACAGGTCCAGGATCAATACACCGATGTCTAGAAATCAGTAACCAAAGCAAAAGGACAATATGAGCTTTATGTTGCACAAAAACAAGTTTAAAACCAAGAAGAAATTGCCCAAGATACAAATATTCTCAAGGTAACAAAAAGCCTTTCCTCTGAGAACAAAGTTTGGACAATGGTAGATCATACTTGCTCAGGTTTAAATGTGGTGGCTGCCATAAAATCAAATGCACAGGTAGCCATGTCCACTAATGATAAATGGTGTCATAGCAACCAAAATCCAGGATGGTACCATAATGATACCATCATCCTGCAAAAAATTGTAAATGAAAATAAAATAATGATGTGGCTGTATCCATTTTATTCAGCACTGTAGAGAATTCTCATTGAATGATTATTATTTTGACTTACTGTATCATTTTTTTTTTCATTTTATCATAACATTGTTTTTATCATGGGTAACACCATACTGTTGTTAGCAATTGCACCCCGTTTTTGGTCATTCTTGCAGATGTTTATGTGTCATGTCATGTCACTTTAAAAATTGGCACCACGCATCTCCCATTGTCTAAAAAATAAATAAAACAAAAATCTAAAATCTTTTATAATCTCACAGTGTAGACAGACAAAGGCAGATCAGTAACAGTGAAGGAGTTCTGGTTTTGATTTTGACTTTGCACTTTTAACACTTCACTTTGGTTCATTTGATTTCCTGGCTGCTTATATTTCCTCTTAGTTTAATTCTTTTCTCTAATTTATCCTTTTCAGGCATCTTTTTTCTCCTGGTAATTTTGCTCATAACAATTTTCTACCTACATTGTTTCTCTGCGCCTAATAGACACAGGCTCGGCTGGATGAGCTGATACTATGAGTGTGACAAATCCATGACTGTGGAGTGGATAGCATTACTGCCATACTGTTATGGTAAAGTCTATAGAGACATTAAAGTTTAGTTCAAAGAAAAACGATGGAAAATGGTAAGCTTTCTTTAGGGGCAATTCAGTGTAATAATCTCTGGTCAAGCTAGAGTCAAAACACAAAACAAAAAATAGAATACCTTGCATTAAAAAATCAAAAGAAAAGTCCAAATGCAGATGTTCCTAACGGTGCCTGTTATCCTGTCCCTCACTATCCTAATTGTTACCTTTGTCTGTCTGTCTGTCTGTCATGCAAAGCTGACTGACTTGCAGACTCGCTAACTTTTTTATTTTTTTATTTTGCTGTGCATTGAGAAGGAATTGTGCAGAGAAATTGGGCCACTGCTTAATAAAAATGAAGGCCAAAGTGGAAGGGTGAAAATTTGGCAAAGCTCAAAGAAGCAACTTGCATCCTTGGGTACATACAGTTCTCTGTATTCTGTCAGCTTCTTCTTACTGCTCACAGTGCAGTATGGAGTACAAACAGATTTAATGGAGGGTGCAGTGTATGGTTACCCCATTGGATTGTCAATCTCACTTATATATAGTATATATACTTTGAGCAACAGAGTGGCAAGGGCATTTGGAGGAGCAATACATTCAGTATGCCTGAGAACTGGGCTGTACAGTATACCATCCTACTACAAGCCAGCATGGTTTGGTCAGTTTAACTGCTTGTGCAGCAAACACTACATAGAGGATGTAAACACAGCCCGTAGTTCACCATATTATAACCCCAATTCCTAAAAAATTGGCATGTTGTGTAAAATTTAAATAAAAACAAAGTGCAAAAAAACCCACATTTTATTCACAATAGAATATAGAAAATATTTCAAATGATGAAAGTGAGACATTTTACTATTTCATGAAAAATATTAGCTAATTTTGAATTTAATGGCAGCAACATGTCACACAAAGTTGGGATGGGAGCAACCGGCTGAAAAAGTAAGTTGTACTAAAAAGAAACAGCTGGAGGAACATTTTGCATCTAATTAGGTTGATTGGTAACAGGTGAGTAACATGATTGGGTATAAAAAGAGCATCTTAAAGAGGCAGAGTCTCTCAGAAGTAAAGATGGGCAGAGATTCACCCAGCTGCAAAAAACTATGTCTACAAATTGTGGAACAATGTCAGAGTCCTGCTCGCCACTGTAAAATTGTGAAGATTTTGAATAGCTCATCATCTACAGTACATAATATCATCAAAAGATTCACGAAATCTGGAGAAATCTCTGTGTGCAGAGGATTTGACCAAACATCATTGTTGGATACCCATGACCTTCAGGCCCTCAGGCTGCACCGCATTAAAAACAGGCCTGATTCTGTCATGGAAATCACTGTATGAGCACAGTTTGCTGTGCCAGCCACAAATGCAGGTTAAAACTTTATCATGCAGAGAAGAAGCCATACGTGAATATGAGCCACAAACACCATTGTCTTATCTGGGCCAAAGCTTATTTAAAATGGACTGAGGCAAAGTGGTAAAGTGTTCTATGGTCAAGCAAAACGAAATTTGACATTAGAAACATGGACGCTGTGTCCTCCGAACTTAAGAGGAGAGGAACCATCCGGCTTGTTCTCAGTTCTCGGTTCAAAAGCCTGCATCTCTTATGGTGTGGGGGTGCATTAGTGCCTATGGAATTGGCAGCTTGCACATCTCGAAAGGCACCACCAATGCTGAAAGGTATATACAGGTTTTAAAGCAACATCTGCTCCCATCCAGACAACGTATTTTTCAGGGAAATCCTTGCATATTAATGCTAAACTGCATCTGTTACAACAGCATGGCTTTGTAGTACAGGAGTTCATGTGCTAAACTGGCCTGCCTTCAGTCCAGACCTTTCACCAATTGAAAACATGAAACGAAAAATATGACAAAGACGTCTCAGCTAGAATCCTATATCAGACGAGAACGGGACAACATTCCTCTCCCAAAAGCCAGCAACTGGTCTTCTCAGTTCTCAGACGTTTACAGACTGTTTGTTAAAAGAAGAGAAGGGGATGCTACACAGTGGTAAACGTGGCCCTGTCCCTACTTTTTTGAGACGTGTTGCTGCCATCAAATTCAAAATGACCGTATTCTTGTCTGAAAATTGTACATTTCCACAGTTTAAACATTTGATATGTTTTCTGTGTTCTATTGTGAATAAAATATGGGATCATGATATTTGCATATCATTGCATTCTGTTTTTATTTACATGTTATGCAGCGTCCCAACATTTTTGGAATTGTGGTTATATTTCATTTCACTTGTTTTTTTTTTCTGAACAATTCTTTTAAAGTTCAGTTCATTGCACGTGCCATGTAAACATGAAGACTGAAAAGTCAATTCTGTGATAAGTGAAAATAGACTGTGGTTTACTGTATGTTGCTTTTGATCTAAATCCTTCAAAACTCTGTAACGTTACAAGATTCATATGTCACTCACTAAAGCAAACATTTTTATAAGATGTGCTACAGGTGAAATTATATTCATACCATAAATTCCCATTTCTTAACTAATTACTTGTTTCAGTTGAAAACAGTTAACAGTAGAGTTTCATGTATAATCAATAAAAGGCAAGGTCAGTCAATAGGAAAAGCAAGCGCTGATCTATGGCAGGATTGTTTTACTCCTGGACATTTGTATCCAGCCTACTTCAGAGTAAGGAACTCCAGTGAAATAATATTTGCCTCTGGTAACAAAGTAAACAAAAGTAACAAATATTGTAAACATAAATGTAGTAAGTTAGCTACAGCCAATCAATGATACAGCCAATCAACCCATGCCACAATCAGTAAAGCTGCAGAGTAGCACAGCTAACTGTATATAGTACATCTGTCTATTATAATAAAAAAATCCTGGGACGAGACGTGACTTTTTCAGAGAGATACTTTCACATTCCGTGAGACAAGACTTTGTGCCAAGAGATTTAACCACGCCCGGGGCTGGAAATAAAAGACAAAGAGTAGATGACAAAGTAGAACATCATAAAGAATTAAAAAACTTTGGCCTCATACACATGCAGAGCAGGTTAGGGATAATGAAAGTACTAAAATTCTAAAGTCTCAAAAAAATTATATTAAAAATCGTATTTGCATAAACAAATGGAAATTATTACTCAGTGAATATAACGGAACAGTGAAAAGAGATAGAGTAGATTGTTCGGATTTAAACTTTAAGTCGGAGACTTGTAGATCTTCTAATTTGTGTTGCCATCAGGGAAAGATAGTGTTTCTTCCCAATGAAGAGAATTAAAAGATTTATTATTTGGTGAAGGTGAAATCCACATGCGCGAGCGGCAGAGGTGTGAAGTGGCTGGGTTTGTAGCGCAGGCTGGGGGTACTGGTGAGTTAAGCGAGCAGGGGGCAAAGCCTCCTAATAAACCTAAAAAATAAAAACGGCAAACAATGAATGAAAAAAGTTGCTTAATTTAAATTATCTAGTAATAAAATGCAGGGGAGGGGAGCCCCCCTGAAATAGTTCAGTAAGCCTTTGTGTGTTTAGTGAATAAACGGCGTACTAACACTGCACTAGAAACAACCTCACAAGTGAATGTCGGTGCCGTTGAATTAAGGCGTGTGTTAGAGGTGTGGAGTCAGGACTAGGACACCATACCACTTGACATAAGTGTTTTGACCTTTTTATTCTCATTTAGGAAATAACTAGCACTCGGCATTGACAACTTGTCTATAATATGTAATAAAATTCCAGCTGCTAAATTTATTGCTTAGATTATCAACACATACAAATACATTATAATAACAAACTTGCTTATGCATGAAAAATTCAATAATGTCAGTTCCAAATATGAGCTATTCAAAGTACTTTAAGAAAATGGAGTTGACAGCTGTGCAAAGGACATTATAAAAAATGTAACCATGGAAAGAAAAAAGTCACTTAATTTAAACGATCTAGTAATAAAATGATAAGGAGAGTTGCCCCCCAAGGTAGCTCTGTAAGCTATTGTGTGTTTAGTGAATAAACGTATTATTTACATTACATTACATTAGAAACAAAGTCATAACTAAATTATCTGTGGATTTGATTGAGTATTTGAGTAAAATTACAGGCAAAATGCCACAATGATCTCCAATCCATCAGAGTCCATTGTAGCCGAAGGTTTTAGCATGAGGTGTCAACACCAATTTTAACTCCATACAGATATTTAGTTTTTAAGAAATGTGGATTACAGTTAACAAAAAACACTCTCCACAGCCAGAAACTGTACAAATGCAATATTTACGTCACTTGTCTCTGTAGTCAAATACATGATTGTAAAGCGCTATTAAAATCATCAAGTTTATGTACCCTACAGGCACATATAAATGGTTACATTCTGTTATCGGTGTTAACTTCTGGATGTGACACATTGTTAGAATGATGTTTATTAAACACAGATTTGATATGTGTTTCTTTGACAAATTTGAATAACATAAATTAAAATCATCTAACTTGCAAATCAGTTACCTGCTGCAAGTTTCTGAATGCACCAGAATGTCACATTAATTAATTTGTTTTAAGTATTAGTAGGATAGACTCTTGTTAGATAGCCATGATTGGCTATAGATAGCCCCTCTTCTAAAGACTGAACAATACACTTTATAAATAAGTACTGCTACATTTAATACATAAATCTTCAACAATCTATTTAGGACACACCACATAAAAAGAAAAAGGACCCTAAATGCTTATGGCCTGGGAGAGAGCGATGTTGTGCATCAGTTCATCTGCAGATTTTACTTTGTCTTGTGCCAAATCATCATTTTAGAGATGCCAGTGAGACATCCTCGGTGTTAAATCATGATGGATAAAAAGGCCTGTGTGTTCCCTCAGCCTCGCGGTCCGTTAGTTTCAGCCTGATCATGGGAGGCTAGGCATCACTTACAAAAGTTCTTCATTATTTGTGCACAAATATTGCAGTAATATTTCTGTAATTATAGCTGTTAAAGAGGTTGCCCCAAAGGTTTTGTTCTTATCTGGTCATAAAGCACTGCCGAGGTTTACTTGCCAAGCTTATTGAAGAGTGTCAAATCCAGGAAATGGGAGGAAAAGGCACCGGATGAGCTAGCCATTTTTGGGAATCACAGCCTTTTGCAGTTCCCACTTATTTTGACCTCAAAAGCCTCCATTGTCTCATCTTTCCTCTCAACATTTAATTAACACTCATGCTAGCAAATTACAGCTGGGCTTGCTAAGTGCTGAGTGTAATGGCTCACTGTGTTTTGCATGGCAGTGGATTGGTCGGGGGGTGGGGTGGGTTTCTGAATTTGCTGAGAGGATTTCAGCTTGGCTTCACTGCTGCCAGAAGCACTCAATACCACAATCCTTCTATGAAACAAAAGGACTATTGTAAATGTAAAAAAAAAAAAATAATAATAATAATGTTAATAACCCGGCATTGTGAAGAAGTGCCCTTTGTCTCCTATTTCTTTGTCATTAATAATGAAGAGTGCTGGGAATAGCACTTAATGAAATAAATGCTTAGTGCAAGAGTAGAATTAACAAAGGTATCTGCCATTGTTAGAGACTGCAAGATGGACTGACTTTGGCTTGACTATGCCTTGTCCCATGTGTCCCATTTTCTTGAGTTAACATCAGCAATTGAATGGTCAACTGAGTGAATTGGTGGCAATGTCATTTTGGTTTTGTCTTATAAAATGCCAACCCTAAACATCCAGAGAAAGTTTGCCGGGCTGGCTTTCTTTATTTTATTGCATGGAGGTCAGGTCCAACTGGTGGTTGTTGCATTTAATGGCTGGAGTACACAATTCATATTTGTGACTCAAGTAAGCCTAACATGTACACCTTAGAGATCTGGGAGGACCTGTGTGGACCTTAGAAGAAAGTGTCTGCTCTGAATTTGAATACTGGTACTCCATGTAGACATTTACATAAATATCTTGTACATTTACCAATGAAGCAAATCATCTGTTATCTAGGATATCAGGAAAACTCCAATTTAAATAAAACACAAACTTTAAAATGGTACAGTACAGTATTTTGGGGTTTTCTGTACTGGAAGTAAATGTCAACTTTCTGCTTAAATCCACCCCTGTATCATTTCCTATTGCTATTGCAGTTGTGGAAAAATGACCATTTTGTAGACTTCACAAAACAAAACTATATAGTTTGACACACTGAGAGCTTCACGGGGGAACCTTACTGCTTCAACGTGATCAGAATTTACCAGGTGACACATCCCCTACCACCCACTGTTTCTTCATGGCTGTGAAGAGGGAAGTGGTGGGTATTCACTGCAATTGTGTGGCACATGAGGGAGGTGAGCAATCGTGTGATACCCTGGGGAGGCTGGAGTAAAGACCAGCAGTGTTTTGGAGTTGCCCGTTTTCATGCTTCAGAACCATTTTGGTACTGATACTAAGGCGTGAAAGCTGGTATCAATACCAAAGTTAAAATTTTAGTATTGATCCAACACTAGTGTTATCTTTATCTGAAGAGTTTACTGCCTTTTATTAAATGTTGTATGAAACAAAATGCCAACCAGAGCTGGCACCTTCGTTGCAAAACTGTAAATTATAACTTGCACATGAGTTCTTTTACGCCTTTCAGGCTTGAGTTTTGTTAAGTTAGGCTTGAACCAAGTTTCTTTTTTTCAGTCTTTCAGGAAAGTAGACTGTTAACCAAATGGTCCTGGAGATAACAACATTTATTTATATAGTATATTTTCATACCATCAATGTAGCTTCAAGTGCTTTACAAGATAACAAAGAGAAAGTTGCACGAAAATTAACAGGATTAGGCCATCATATTAAAGAATAAGTAACTAAGAAAATGTTAGGCCAAAAAAAACCCCAAATATGCAGGGTTTCCAAGGCCAAAAGACCATTCAGCCCCAACGGGACATTCTACCTAACATAAATGTTCTTAAATCAGTCCTCTTTGTTTTCATGATTCACATGATAGGATTTGATGATGCTGGTCTTGTGGAAGACTAAGTTTATTGAATTGTGTGCTAAGAAACATCACCTTGACAAATTTTTCCCTGGGTCCTGATAATTGTTCCTTTGGAATGTCTGTGTTCAACATGCTTTAAAATATTTGCTGTTGTTCCTGTACCTAAGAAATCAAACCAGCCTGCCTATTGCCTCATCACACTAATGCCTTTTGCAATGGAAGTGTTTCAAGAGGCTAGCCAATAATTACATTTACCTTTCACTGCCAAAAGACCTTCATCCATTATAGTCGTCCTATCACTCCAGTAGATCCACAGGTAATGGCATCATTTTCATTCTAAATCCAGTATTAGCCCACTTGGACAACAGGAGAGGGAATTATGTGCAAATGCTATTTCTAAATTGACATTTAACACAGTAAACCACTCTAAGCAGTCTCCAGGATCTGTGACTGAGGACTTTATTATGAAGCTGGGTTTTTTTTATTCTTGAATGGTGGTTCGAGTGGTTGGCCATACTTCATCCTCCCTCATTCTGTACCACAGGGCTATGTGCTGAGTCCTCTAATGTTCTCTTCCTATATGTATGACTTCATGGCTTCACATAACTCTTAACATCATTGTCAAGTTTTCTGATGACACAGTGGTGGTGGGCCTGATCTCTAACAACAGTGAGTCGGGTTAACAGGAAGTTCTGCCACAATGGTGTCAGGCCTATAGTCTTCTCCTGAGTGTCAGCAAAATAAAGGAGTCATGCAGTCTTGAAGATAAGCATTTGTGCGTTTCACTACATATTGTACTGTACAGTGCATCCGGAAAGTATTCACAGCGCATCACTTTTTCCACATTTTGTTATGTTACAGCCTTTTTTTAAAATGGATTAAATTAATTTTTTTCCTCAGAATTCTACAAACAACACCCTATAATGACAACGTGAAAAAAGTTTACTTGAGGTTTTTGCAAATTTATTAAAAATAAAAAAACTGAGAAATCACATGTACATAAGTATTCACAGTCTTTGCTCAATACTTTGTCGATGCACCTTTGGCAGCAATTACAGCCTCAAATCTTTTTGAATATGATGCCACAAGCTTGGCACACCTATCCTTGGCCAGTTTCGCCCATTCCTCTTTGCAGCACCTCTCAAGCTACATCAGGTTGGATGGGAAACGTCGGTGCACAGCCATTTTAAGATTTCTCCAGAGATGTTCAATCGGATTCAAATCTGGGCTCTGGCTGGGCCACTCAAGGACATTCACAGAGTTGTCCTGAAGCCACTCCTTTGATATCTTGGCTGTTTGCTTAGGGTCATTGTCCTGCTGAAAGATGAACCGTCGCCCCAGTCTGAGGTCAAGAGCACTCTGGAGCAGGTTTTCATCCAGGATGTCTCTGTACATTGCTGCAGTCATCTTTCCCTTTATCCTGACTAGTCTCCCAGTTCCTGGTGCTGAAAAATATCCCCACAGCATGATGCTGCCACCACCATGCTTCACTTTAGGGATGGTATTGGCCTGGTGATGAGCGGTGCCTGGTTTCCTCCAAACGTAACACCTAGCATTCACACCAAAGAGTTCAATGTTTGTCTCATCAGGCCAGAGAATTTTGTTTCTCATGATCTGAGAGTCCTTCAGGTGCCTTTTGGCAAACTCCAGGCGGGCTGCCATGTGCCTTTTACTAAGGAGTGGCTTCCGACTGGCCACTCTACCATACAGGCCTGATTGGTGGATTGCTGCAGAGATGGTTGTCCTTCTGGAAGGTTGTCCTCTCTCCACAGAGGACCTCTGGAGCTCTGACAGAGTGACCATCGGGTTCTTGGTCACCTCCTTGACTAAGGCTCTTCTCCTCCGATCGTTCAGTTTAGATGGCCGGCCAGCTCTAGGAAGAGTCCTGGTGGTTTCAAACTTCTTCCACTAACGGATGATGGAGGCCACTGTGCTCATTGGGGCCTTCAAAGCAGCAGAAATTTTTCCGTAACCTTCCCCAGATTTGTGCCTTGAGACAATCCTCTCTCGGAGGTCTACAGACAATTCCTTTGACTTCATGCTTGGTTTGTGCTCTGACATGAACTGTGAACTGTGGGACCTTCTATAGACAGGTGTGTGCCTTTCCAAATCATGTCCAATCAACTGAATTTACCACAGGTGGACTCCAATTAAGCTGCAGAAACATCTCAAGGATAATCAGAGGAAACAGGATGCACCTGAGCTCAATTTTGAGCTTCATGGCAAAGGCTATGAATACTTATGTACATGTGCTTTCTCAATTTTTTTTATTTTTAATAAATTTGCAAAAATCTCGAGTAAACTTTTTTCACATTGTCATTATGGGGTGTTGTGTGTAGAATTCCGAGGGAAAAAATGAATTGAATCCATTTTGGAATAAGGCTGTAACATAACAAAATGTGGAAAAAGTGATGCGCTGTGAATACTTTCCAGATGCACTGTATGTGTAACTGCAAGTGAAAAATAAGATTTCTGAAGATGAGGTGGTATGGGAATTAAGATTAATTTTTAAATACTTTGCAGTTTGGCTGTATTCTTGGATAGTCCCCTGTTGGGGGAGGAGATGGGCACACCACGACAGTGCCTGTAATAGAAGCATTATATAATAGATGTATGTAGTTGCTTTTATGTTGTTACAGAAATATCTAGTGCTTGGTGAACCTTACTTGAGCTGCAATGTATGCTTCATTTTTTTGTAAATTTGCTTAACTTTCATTTAAAGAGCAGGCATACCAGCTTTTCAGGTCATAGCATTAGATTTTCCAGACCAACTGTTTGGAAGCAGATGGTGTTCTTACACTGGTATGTTTTGCGTGGGCAAACCAATGAAACTAACATCAGCCAAAAGCATAGAAGATTCTTTAGAAATTTGAATTGTTCACCCTGGTTATTTAAGACGATGTTGTTTGCAACAGATCTGAAATATTTTTTGAAAAGCACAAGATGTTTCTCCCCCCCCAAATGTGTTTGTTTTACAGCCTTCTAAAGTACAAAAACCATATTAAGTATGGGATGTTTATTATCTGCAGGGTTGAGTTGTAGAGTTAAAATGTAATATTTCATTTTATGATGTATTCCTAGAAAGTGAGTCTAATAGCTGATTTTTGTCATCTTATTTTTCCATCATGAGGACCCTTTAACATGTGTCTTCACTTAGGCAACAACACAATTCTGCCTTTAATTAAAAAGGCAGTTTGCACATTTTGACACACAGGCTCATTACCATCACAATTACCAGAGCCTGTGTTGTCACCCGGCTTGTTGTGTCTCTGATAAAAGCTTTAGACTTCATCTCTAAGAAGCTTCAAAGGTGTGACTGCAGCTCCAACTTCAATACAAGATAATTTATTGTTACTAACTGTAGCTTTTATAGGAGATACTACCATTCTGTATTGACTAGCTGGCAGTTATGCAGTTACATGAGTAAATGATTGGGATCCCATGGGGTTCACTGTAAAAATGTGCGTATGGAAACTTTTCACTCTCATGCAGGACATAACTGTCAGTCAGACTGACAAATTGGGGAGGACAAGAGGTCCATAAACTACCTTAATGAAAGGACAAGTGTCTAAGTGTCCAACAAGTTGCTGTCTCTGTCATTCCAACAGATGGTGCATAACAAAGTATTGTAGAAATTAAAAGTATTGCATTTGTCCTTCCAACAGATGGCACATTGCACACATTAACACTGCTTTTATGAATCCCATATTAAATGGCCATGGACATGCCAGCTGGCAACAGACATTGTGAGTTGAAGGTATTCTTTTGGTTTCCTCCATTTCAGATGTAGCAAATGCTTCATTAGACCTTATTACTTTGTTTTATATTAGCCACAGCTCCATGTTTTGTACCCATAACACCCAAGGCATGCAGCTTTTTGTGCACGCATTGGGTACAAGCAGTTTCTAAATGGCAGCCCTACCATAAAGCATACTGAGTCACAGAGGTGCCGATTCAATTTTGTGGCTGTGCTTTTCTGGCATGTAGCACTTTTTCTATTAAGTATTTTGTCAGTGTTTGACATATTCTGCCATTATTTTTGAGACTGTTCCCTTTGAAGCACTGAAATGTTTGAGTTTGGGAGTTTAATGTTGTAAAGTGCCAATGATAAATTTGTATTAAGATGTTTACCAAGGGGTGGTAGGCTGGTGCAGTGGACAGTTCCAAGAGACCAGTCTGAAATCCTGGCCCAGTCACCTTCTGTGTGGGTTAGCATTTTTCCCCCCTCTGCTTTTATTCCCTCCAGGAGTTGACATTTTTGAGTAGGTATGCCCTGAGATGGACACCCCATTCTTATCTGCTTCCTGCCTTTTGCCCAGCATTGTCAAATAGACTCTAGTCTCGCGGTGCCAGACGTGATTTTCAAACGATAGTACACGTCTTGAGACAACCCGCTGTCACACTTGGGTCACAGAATTGCACAGAAACAGAAATTGTAGAGACAGGAACTTTATTCAGACACTTCAAACAAACATGTCCCTTTCAGAAGTAAAATGAGCTCCATATGTAGTTAGTTCTCAATTACAAGAATAGACAAACATCATAGGGGTGCACAACGGCAGCGGGACCCCCAACAGGAGCAGAGGATGTCTGGGGGAGGAGAGAGAAACAAAGCAATCAGCCAAGAGAACAAGTACTGTTCAGGCTTTTAAGTATGCAAAGCGCTGTGCGAGAAGCATATCGCCCAACAGAGCAGCAGCACCAGTCCAGCAAGTAAGGGAGCATAGAGGAGGTAATCCCTCCTTGATTGCGGGTTATTCAGACCCCCAGCGATAGGTGAAAATCCGCGAAGTAGAAACCATATGTTTGTATGGTTATTTTTATATATTTTAAGCCCTTATAAACTCTCCCACACTGTTAACATTATTAGAGCCCTCTAGACATGAAATAACACCCTTTAGTCAAACGTTTAAACTGTGCTCCATTACAAGACAGAGATGACAGTTCTTTCTCACAATTAAAAGAAAGCAAACATATCTTATCTTTAAAGCAGCGCCGTCAGGAGCAGAAAATGTCAGAGAGAGAGAGCTCGCAAAGAAAAGCAAACAATCAAAAAATCAATACATGCTTTTAAGTATACAGAAGCACCGCGATAAAGCGGCATTTTGTAGAAGAGCGTCCGTGTCCTCTGTGCAAACAGCCCCTCTGCTCACATCCCCTTCGTCAGGCAGAGAGAGTGAGAAAGATAGAGAGAAGCAAACAAGCGCCACGCGGGAAGCATATCTTATAGCATTGAGGAGTTTTAGTTAATATGTAATACATGCTCTGATTGGGTAGCTTCTAAGCCAACCGCCAATAGCATCCCTTGTATGAAATCAACTGGGCAATCAAACTGAGGAAGCATGTAACCTACATTAAAAGACCCATTGTCCAGAAAGCGAACCAGCGAAAAATCCATGATATATATTTAGATATGCTTACATTTAAAATCCGCGATAGAGTGAAACCGCGAAAGTCAAAGCGCGATATAGCGAGGGATTACTGTATTCCCATTTTATCAGTGTTTAAGAGGGAGTTTTGGAGGAGCGTCCGTGTCTTCTATGGGTGTGTTCAGCCCCCCTATTCACACCGCTAAAAGGTGTGTAGTGAGTAGCGGTGAAATCCTCTGCCACAAAGGCTCCATCCGCAGGGCTTCTTCCTAAAACATCTGCCCCCATTTCTTCCAGTCTATCCATGTATTTTAAAACCCCTGCTGCAGCAAAAGATACTGAATAAAAGACTTAAGAGAAAATATAAAGTTAAAATGGTTGCTATCAATTGTGGAGCTTAGTGGCACAAGGGAGCCAAAGTTTAATGATTCCTTTTCACATTGTAAAGAGCACAGCGACATGGTAGACAGACGAACAGATGTACATACGTAGATCACAGCAGTGCCACATGTTTAAGTAGTGCCTCTGCCTGCGATATCTTTCTCTCATTTTGACTATTGCTTCACTGTATACGATGTATTAAAATGCTGTGGCTATTTTGTAACGACATATTTGCATTTCCACTGAAACAGTAATGTTAATTTCTCTTAGTTATTCATTCAGACGTGCAGTCAGAAGGTGGATGTTGTGCAGCCTCATCTGTGCATCTGCTGGTGTTGTTAGGCAGATTTATTGATTTGAGTGTTTACTGCACTGAAATCAGTCTCTCCTGTGGCTCTTTGTTATCAACTGTCTTATTGACGGTCCACTTAATGGAGTGTGACACACTGTTTACTTCAAATGCATATTTTGAAGTTCATATTTTCCAGAATTTAGCTGACAGTTCTTTCAAGCTTATATCAACTCCTACACTATTGTGGTAATTGAACAACAGAACACACGGCACCTGTGACAACACATCATTCACGTTTATCATTCGTCCATTGATGTCTATGAAAACAGTGTATAATCTGATGATGCAGAAAGATTATTCCTTTGCATCAGGTTATGTCTATTTTTGACACGCGTGATGTGCTCTCTGCACACGTGACACATATTCATATGTCTAATAGAGTTTGTAGGAGACTTTTCGACTGTTCAACATAATCATAAGCTTGTTGTCTATCAGACCAGGTTAATGAGAGCACCTCTGATATTTGCAGAACAAAATGAGCCCCACCTTCACAAGGCATTGGATTGGTTTAGAAATGTGACATTCAGTGAGCTGTCTTGCTGTTCAGCTTTAAGCAGAATTCACTCCTGGTTGCCTACAGACATATAATATTATATGTCTGACTCGGCGAGATTAGGTAGATTCTGGCGTCAAATTCCTGACCCTTAGTGAGTCAGTAAATAAATGGCTATGATGTACTTTATACTTATTCATGCCATTGTGGATACTTTAATAGAATAAAGGTAAATGATTTTAAGAAACCAACAAGATGGTTTTTAATGTTGAAATTCTATAAGGGAAAAAGTAATGTATTTATTTTTCAAAGCATTTTAGAGAGGAGTTGCTTTGCATACACAAATAATACTCCACATGGGTAACAGCCACAAAAGCACTTAACAGACTGAAATTACAAGTGTATTGTCATTTGTGCAAATTGAAAATTAAAGTGCAAAAAAATTAAATGTCATCTTGAAAAATTCAAGGCAAGTAATAAAGTAATGGGTTAGTTGTACTTTTTATCATTCATGGGCAAATGTCTTGCTTTGCATAGTGATATTGCAAAAATATTCTGTTTGGTTGAATGAATGACAGAAGAGTACCCCACTGGAAGAAGCTATAAATATTCTGACTCTCCCCCGATCAGCACAGAAGTGGAGTTAAACATTTTCTTTTTATTTTCTTAAGTGTCATGTTTTAGCAAGGGTTCCTCCCTGGCTATAGTTGTTTCATGTCTTTTTAGTGCCATTTATTTATGTTAATGCTGCTTTTGTTGGTTTTATGTATTATCACCCTTTTTTTTTTTTTTTTGGAATCTTGTCTTTAAGTTGCCTGTGTTATGTCTCATGTGTTTTATTGGTGGCCCTACAAGAGATGGAGCCACCAGCCAAACACAACCAGGAACTGCCCCGTTAATTTGGTGGGGTCTCCTGCAGTTCCTGGTGGTTCATTTTGAATGGGCCTGGAAGTTTTGGTAAGTTTCTGTGTTTTTGGGTTTTTGACCTTGACCTCACTTTGGAATTATGATTTATGAGACTGTGTTTGCTTGGGATTGCTTTACTGCCTAGGTTAAGTTGCTCTTTAACTTTTTTTTTCTTCATGCGAGCCAATCTTGCCTTCTTAGTGTCCGTGAGACCCAGTCCATGGCAATTGTCAAATAAGGGGAGGGTCCTCTTTGGAGAATCGCCGCTGACAATCATAGTAGAGCATAAACTGAGACACTTTACAAATCATACTGTATGTGACCCTTTCCCATTGAAAGCAACTGTAAGTCACAACACTGCTCACCCCAAAAGGCAGGATTACATGACACCTAGTTTAAGACACTATGGTCTATGCAAATCTTATGCTTAGATATGCATAGTCTGATGTACTCTGCGGAGCTTCACTCTTTCACAGAGCATTTTTGTTGACATAAAACTCTTTTTTTGAGAAAGATTCTGTGCATGCTCTTATTAATAGCCAAGGTTTGATGGAGATATCCCTCTCTAGTGGGCATGTTAATTAAGTGCTAAATTGTAACTTATTTAGATTTATGTGCTTTGAGACTCCTAGACTATGACACTAAATAAATATTTAGTGTGACATAACCAGTTTTGGATCGGTACTAAAATTTTCACTTTTGGTATCGATACCAGCTTTCAGATCTCAGCGACCTTTAGGTACCAAAATGATTCTGAAGCTAATAACAGACTAACTCTCCATTTTCTCCCAATCCTCAGAGCTGCTTCATTTCCCCAGCGCATAGACATATGTGCCCCCATAATTCAGTGCACTCTGACAGTCATTAACAGGAGCAGGGGGTTTATTGCTCCTTGTAGTCTCCAGCACGTTTATATAAATATATACATTGAAAGACCCAGGAGGATCGGGCAATCACTTCAACCTCTGTGTAATATGTATATTCATTTTAGCAATCAAAGAATGGGGTCTTCCTTGGTGTTTCAATTGCGCTAATAAACAACTGAGCTCAGGTTGCATCAAAACTACTGTTTACTTCCAGTACCACAATTAAAGAAATACTGGTACTATACTGTTTTAGAATTAATTTATTTTTTGGTACTTTTTCAGTTCTGGTTTACCATGCAACTTGGGACATAACATTCTCTCCAAAATATTCCAACTCAAAGTCCATCACCAGGTTCACTCACGCACACACACACACGCACGCACTTCTCGGGCCAATATGTTAACGTAAATGAATCTAATGTGCATGATTTATAGGATAAAAAGAAAAACATGGAAAACTTAATGGCAAAAGTGTAGACCCCACATGAACAGTGACCAGACATGAAATTTTGACCCAGGGTACTGGATATGTGAAGTGGAACACCAGAAGCAAGTAAATAATTTTTCTTTCATTAGGAAGAATATTCCTTGGTGTTAAAGTGCCAGTGTTTGAGCAGTCAGAGCATCATGGTATTCCTATGTGATAAGGTAAGCAACCAGAGTGTAACCACACGTGCAGTAGTAGACTGTCATTGTGAGATAGTGGCAGAGTCAGTGGATCTGAAGCCTTGAGACTCCTAACTTAATTCCCTTTGACATATGCTTACAGGTTCAGGAAATATTCCTCCAGTTGTTGCT
Organism: Polypterus senegalus; assembly: GCF_016835505.1. Taxonomy (NCBI): domain Eukaryota; kingdom Metazoa; phylum Chordata; class Cladistia; order Polypteriformes; family Polypteridae; genus Polypterus; species Polypterus senegalus. The sequence goes on along the minus strand of NC_053171.1, from coordinate 70,681,638 downwards.
ATTCGGGAGAAAAGTCTAACCTTCAAAATTAGTTAAATAAATCCTTCCCTCCTTGCCTTAAATTACATGTCCAGAAAGCATGGAGGGGTGCAGTAGGGCAGTACTTTTTAATGAACACATATACCAGGAGGGAGTGTGCCCCCAGGTTAGATATGGCTTCTACAGTAAGTCACTTTACCCAGTTGTGTGTTTCTTCCCTAAAAAAAAAAAATGCGTCATGGCGTTCCCTGTTGAAAGGTCCTTGGAAACAGGAAGTTGTTTAATGTTTTATTCCTATTTATTCTCTGCTTCTGTTGTATGTTATTCATTTTTCTTAATTTGTGAATGGGATTCTATTGCTAAACTATTAGTTATTCTGGTTATTAGGGCGCCTGTATCCAATGTTGACGATTTTTTTGTTTCGGTTTTATTTTACTGCTGTTAAAAATTATTTGTGCCTTTTGTTTCACGGAAGGTGCCGTTTTGTGGATTGGTTGCTAAGTTTGCTACTAAAGAAAATAAACCAGACAGGAATGGTGTGTGACATCACCTTTGTGATAACATAAAAGTTCAGTGCTGTGTATTTCCAGGTCATCCAAGATTTGGACAGATTCCTTTAAACTTTGCCAGTGTATTTTGCTTTTGGTTTCCTGGTAAAAGAATAACTGACTTTGGCATTTTACCAATAAGTGTATGGTTTAGTTTTGGGCTTGAGGAGTGATCCGTTTTACTTTGGTATACAATAAGAATTTGGCTTTGCTTCTGACAAACATTTTCTGCTTCTGGTCCCTGTTTAAAATTCTATCTCACTGTTTTTCGTATCAGAACGTCAGCAAGCTATCCATCCATTTTAGAATTTTCTTCAAGAACTCACAATATGATCACAGCATAGGACCATTAAGAACAATTTTGAGGAGAACAGGCCTTTAACAGAGCTCATCAGCCTCTATTCACCTAAGTTTTGACAGTCCCCCAAGTCCTACTATCCTCATGTCCACAGAGTGAAGAAACATTGTCTAAAATACGCATGTTATTTACCATTAAGCAGCTTCTACCTGCATCCATGCAATCAATTGTACACCAGTGAAAACTCGTAGCACAGTCTTCTTCCCTAACTGTGTTATGAAACCACCAAGGATGCTGCCATGGTTTCCTTTAGTGTTCAGCTAATTTCAGTTTGAATCAGGTGAAGTAACTACAGTAAAAACCCCAGTGGAAATGCGGACTGATGCTACCATGGATAGCTGAAAACCAGGATAAAACAGATGTCCGCTGTAGTGGCAACATGTTGCCAAGAAGGTGGGAGCTGACACAGAGATCAGCTAACCACTCACAGTGGTCAGGGACAGGCTCTGCATGGTTGACAGATGGAGGCCTTCATTTTGCTCAGACTGCAAAGCGCTCGCCTCTGAGCAAAAGAACACGGGTTTACAGTTTACCAGGATGCAAACTGAGATGTTTTGTGGTGCAAGTCCACAGCAATTCATTTGCTGATAAGGGTGGGATTTGCCCCGTCGATGGGTGGAGTGTAGGGTAATGGTGACTCTGTGCAGAGACGCTGGGTGCTGACACAAGGACAGATCAGATGTTGACGCTAAGGAACTTCATTGCTCAGTGCATTCAGAGAAGTCTCTGCTTAGCTCACGCTGCACCTCTGAGCCAGAGAACATGGGTTTGCAGCTTACCACAGTGCTTTGAAATTTATATACACAGAAAAGCTAAGTACACACTGTGTATTGTAGTTTTTTACTCTGTAAACCATTTTGTGAGGGTGTTCCTATAAACATCTACAGAAGATGAAGACTGGCTAAAGTCTTCAGACTCGCAACACAATGGCCTTGCAGCTGCCTTTAAAGACTGCTGTTGTTTTGCATATAATAAGGCAAAGGTGTATGTTATGTTCGAGATCAGCTCCAAAGAAGCCTCACAAGTAAAACCAGTTTCGTTGGGAAGGGCTTATCAGTCTTGCACTGATCAGTCTTGCACATCTTAACAAGATCAGTTTTCTAACACAGACTACAAGTAATCAGAACCTGCCAGTCACTAAGCCCTTAATGATTGATATAGTTGTGATTTAAAATTTGTTACAGTCCTCATTACAAAGGTGTGTAATGTTAGGTTGATTGAGGATTGTAAATCGGGCCCATTTTAATTGTGGGTTTGCCCTGTGATGGACTGGTGCCACATGCAAAGTGGGTTTCTGCCTTGTGCCTAGTGCTGCTGACATAGTCTATAGCCCCTAGAACTCTGAACTGGATTAAGTCAGTTAAAAAGTATTATGCACTTACATAGTATAGTATTATATACACGTTAGTGTTAATTTTAGTTTGGGCTGACTGTACAGCTTTCCCTGTGCACATGTGGAAACATGGTGTGTCTGGGGTCAAGTTTGGACCTTGATCAGTCAATTTCTTTTGTTTTGTAGACGTAAACATGGCCACTCCATTCTCCATTTGCACAGAAGAAGAGCAGTGGTCAATATTTTATGGGCTTAAGGTGTACAGGGGCGGCAATCCATAGAAGGCTTTCTGCACAATATGGAGATAGGGTTTTGTTGTGACATTGTGTTTATGCATGGAATGAGAAATTCTGAAATGGCTGGGCAAGTGAGAAGCATGCAGACAGAGTGGGATGACCATCCAAATCCGCTACTAACGACAACACTGAGCAAGCCAGCACTGTGACTCTCACGAACTAACAAGGATTTTGGCCCCCAGTACATACGAAAAATATATTTTGGGTTGGATGATTTTGATTGGTGGAAAAAAGATGTAGTCTTTAAAAATAAAATAAAATAACATTTGCGGAATAGGGTTGTTTTGGGATTTAAAGCTAGGCCCAGCAGCACTGTACACAAAATGGGGAGACCACCAGTTCATCACAGGGCACACGCATACCAGTGCTGTCACAGGGCCAAATTAGAGCTGCAGTATTAAACAAAGTCTCAGATTTCATCATATAGTGCATTTCATAGTAAGCTTTCCGACTGAAATGCACATTACACATCTACCAGTTTATAAGGGACTCCAACTTGCTTGTTTGTTGTTTCACTAGCTGGGTTGAAATCTAAGTAGTTAGTGCATTAAGGTTTGCAATGCATCATCTATTGGAATATATTTTATAATGCGTGTAGTAACAAAATGCATTGCATCTGTTATTTCAGCAGAGGGCAAATCACAGACATTTGTTGTAATAAAATGCATGACAACAAATGTTTGTGATGCACCATCTGCTGGAATAACATACAATGCATATGCCCGTGTTATATACCATTTGGTATGGCATTGTTAATGTTTGCGGTGCACCATCTGTTGAAATGACAAAAATGATGCCTTTTATTGCTGTAAAGAGACACATCACTTTAATTCACATTCATCACCCTTAATAAAATGTACAGCCTCGTGGATCTTCACACAAAGTAGCTGATCCTCAGAAATTTGACTTTGCCAAGAGCGGAAGGCAAGAAGGCCAGTGCTTGAAGGTTTTATGTGTAATTTTTGCTAGAGCTCTTTGTATATTTCTTAACAGGGTTTTAAACGGCATTCAAAAGTGAACAAGTACATTTTAAACAGGTGTTTCGTATTTCATAGATTACTTGATGTTTTGTCAACTAATGGAGTAAAGGCATAGAATGACTGACATTTCCTGCATATTAACTGGGGTTGCTATTTTTTATGGCTGTTTACATTTTGAATGAGGTACCATATGGTAATTTAACTGGCTCTTTGTATTAACCAAGCGTTTGTTTAAATAACAAAGCTAAAGCATGAGTTAGTTAAGCATCCTCTGTTTTAACTATTGTTGGTTAGTTGTTAATTGGTTAGAGGAATAACCAGTTTAATGTTCAACTGAGGTTCTCCTCAGGTCTTTGGCTAACATGCACTTTCTCCAGCTTGATAAAGTAATGTTTGTTTCTGTGTCTGTCAAGTTGCTATGTGTCTGTCATCCAACAGGTGACACATCAAAAACATTTGTAGTGATAAAATGCATTTCATTTGTCATTCCAAAAGATGGCACATCACAAACAGTATCACTGCTTTTACAAATCCCATCCCAAATGGCATTTCACAGAGACATATGCATTGTATGGTGAACTGAAAAAAACGTAAAATTCGATTATATATCGATTACTAAGAATGCAAAATGTCATAGACACAAAGCACAGCAAGTTAATTTATAAAATACTTATGTATTTCATTAAATAATGAACTTAAAATGAAGAACCTATAACATTGTATATATTACTTAACGTTAGTTCAGGGGTGTCGAACACCAGACCTGGAGGGCCACAGTGGCTGCAGGTTTTCATTCTAACATTTTTTGAATGGATTTCTTTTCCCTTCATTTTAATAGCCATGTTTTTAAGGATTCAGTCCTCTGAATTGATTTGTTTATTCATTAAATGACAGCCAACCAGAAATAAGTTGTGAAACAAGGCAACAGATGACCAGCTAAACTGGGGCTTCAAACTCCAACCAATTTCACTCCAACCAGTTTCTTAATGGGAAGCTTATTCTTGCTGTTAATTAAACTCATTATTTAATTTCATGGGTTGTTGCTGCTCTGATCTGATCTGGCACAGCAGATATTTCCCAAACTGTTGACATTCTGTTTTTTTCTAAGGACACCATCAAAATCTTTCGGTGACCTGAGAGATCAACCTTACTGAGACGTTCACCTTTCTTTATTTTCAGATACTGTGTGATGGGCACAGATGAGCTGGTCATGTGTTGGCTTGTTTTGTGTTTCATTTTTTGGCTGCTAATTAAGGAAAAAGAAACAACTAAGGGGCCTTAGTCAAGTTAATTAAGTCTAAAGCAAAAGAAGTTAATTCGCAGTAAAAAGTGGTCACTAATTAAGAAGATGGTTAGAATGAAAACCTGCAGCCACTGCGGCCCTCCAGGACCGGAGTTCGTGCGTTAGTTCATTATTAGTTATTAGTCTAGCTAGTTATAATTTTGAATGATGTACAGGAATTTAAAAAATAATCCAATTAAATACATAAATTAGGCCATTGTGAATTAGGGTCTGTTATTTTATAAAACAATTAAACATCTGATAAAATAATGTTGTTATATAACAGGAAACATTTTTCACATTCTATGAAATAGTTAAATGTTTATTTTAAGAGGCAATTTCTGATATTCTCTGCATTAATTTTTTCATTAAATAACTGTAAGTAAGGTCAGTTTGAAATAACCAGTGACATTTTCATTTCAGGGCCTCCTTGATATTTTAACAGACACTTTCCACCACTGTAGTAATAATTTATTAAGCGTCCTATTAAATAATCATGTTAAACCTAGTAAACATTATCCTCATTATCATCTTGGGGGTACTTCAGTGTTCTACAGAATAAATATAATAATAATTACATTTATATAGCAATTTTCTCCCTACTCACAACACTTTACCTAGACAGTGGGGAGCCACTTCAATCACCACCAACGTGTAGCACCCACCTGGTTGATGTGACACAGCCATTCTTGTGCCAATATGCTCACCACACGCTAGTTATTAGATGGTGAAGGGGTGATAGAGATAGGCAGGAGATAATTTGTGGCCAGAATGGTCAAGTCCAATGTGGTCAGTTTAGCCAGAACATTGGTATACACCCTGTTCTTTTCGAAGATGCCCAGTGATCTTTTATGACCACAGAGAGTCAGGACCTCAGTTTTACATCTCATGCAAAGGATTGCACCCATTTTTACAGCACAGTGTCCCTGTCACTGCACACAGGTTAAGTGCCCTTATTTGGCATCACCAACACCTCTTCCAGCAGCAACCCCAAGCTTTTCCTGGTAGGTCTGCCACCCAAGTACTGGACAGACCTAGCCATGCTTAGCTTCAGGTGGAAACCTTTTAGATGCTTTTATAGCTGGATTTTATTTGGGTATAATTTAGCCCAGTCACATTAACGCTTGCATTTAAATACGTCTCCAGTGTCAACATTGTTTCTTGATTTAAAAAAAAAAAAAAGACGCATAGTTCAAATTCAAATCAGATTCCACTTACGTGGTTGTTGTGTTAAATTTAATTGGTGACTTTTTTCGTGAGATCCAAACGTGGTGTGAGTTATACACTCAAAAATGTAATTACACTTGATTTGTAATATGGCAGAGTGCTATCTGATCACGAACAGAGTCCCAAAAATGCATTTCAATGTTGTTTTTCTGTAGTTTTATAAAATAATTCTTTTGGAGTTGAGTCATAGTGAATTTTTCTCCACCATTGACAGGATCAGTTTAGTTTTTGCGAGTCATGTTCTTGATTCACAGCACTTTGGGGCACTTCAGCATTCTATAACACGTGGGACCACTTAAATGACTTGACAGGTTCTATCAATAAATGTATAAAATAATTAATACGGTTATAGTAAATCACTGTCTACGCTAACAGGTATTGGCTCAGCATTCTGTGCACTGTCTGGTTTATTTTTCTATTGTTTTAATGGGCTCAGTCTCTTAATCTTAAATAACTACAGTATGTGCTTCATTACGTACCTGTGTTGACCTGTGGAGTTATCACAAATGTATGCACTCTGTTGTCTTACTGAGGGACTGTTTAAAGCTTTAATAGTCTATTGTTGGTACTTTACCAAATTATTGTGTTTCACCATTCCAGCTTTAATAGCATCTTTCCCCTCTTCTAAAATAATAAAGAGAGTTAAACAGTGGAACCACTGATGCGTTAACTGGGTTGGTTTGTTAGTGTGCAATTCAAATGCAGTAATAATAATAATAATAATACATTTTGTTATGTAACGCCTTTTTAACGGGTTCTTTGTGCTATTTAATAAATGAAGTGGTTTATTAAATGACAGATTATACATTTTAATGATTCCATGATTTTATATATGTCAGTGGCCTATCTGTGGAAGTACTGGGAAAAATGAAGAACTTTAAAGAAAGAAGCTGCTTCAAAGTGTCGGTTTCCTCAGGTGACAGCAGTGAATGCACCATGTTTTATATAATTATGGCGAATATTGCTAGAAGGTTTCTGTGGCTCTGAAAGAAGACTGATTAGTGGGTGACATTTGGTCAGATCCTTAATGATAGTGAAGACAAATTTAGCCTGGTGCAGAACAGTGATATCCCATATATAAAATGTGGGAAATTTCGTTATCAGCAAAGAGTCACGTCCTGAGCTTTGTTTGCTTGATTATAGTCTTCCTGGTAACAACCCTGGCTTGTATTTGGACTTTGTCAAACTACTTTCTGATTCCATTACCTTACAAATCTGCTGCCACCCTGTGCAGTTGGTACAAATGAAAATCAGGAAGCACAATCAAAATGAATCACCAAGAACTATGGGAGACCCTCTCAATTTATAGGCAAATCCTGGCAGTGATTGGCAGGTGGCCTTGCCTCTTGGGAACCACCCACAAAACACATGGAAGAAATCCAAAGTATTGATACATGGACAAAATAAAAAAAAGGAATACAAATCATAAACATGAACAATATGAATGTAAACACAGAACCAAAAATATACAAAAAGTATATAAAACAAAGACCTGAACCCCAGCCAGGGAAGGACTACTGGTTGAAACGAAACACCCTTAACAAGACTTTACATTTGATTCTCTCTCATTAAAAACTTTGTTTTTAATTATAGAGATCAGCACTGCAACGTATGAATAACACCACCACCATCATAAATAAGGCAACACCAGCAAGTACGTGGCTAACAAAATCCATCTCAGTTTTGTAAACACATTTGCCATTGAGAAAACCTCACCAAAAATAAAGCTAAAACAACAAGAAGGCAAAATCGAAAAGAAAAAAACACATTTTTAACAAAATATTTCCATGTGACATTCATTTCATAGGGATCCAGGTTTCACTCCCAGCTTTTCAAATGGCACCTGTTTGAATAAGTCTTCCTTGTGTTGGTGCCACACATGGGCTTAGTCTGGACTTTTTGCCCCTCCAAGACCATCAATGGATTCAGAAAGTGTTAAGCATATTATACTGGTGTGGGCCATTTTATCAAGAGTGATCAAATAGGAGCTCTTGAGAGCAGGTCAGTTGTGGTCCCCTAAGAAAGAGCTAGTGATCAGATCAGATATGTGGTCTGGGCAGACAGGTCATTTTGTTCTTCTTGAAAACCCAGATGTGCATGAAAATGAGCACACACAAATGTAAAGTGTTTGCAGATACACACATAGGACTGTTGATGTATATGTTTTACTTATTCATTAATGTCAAGATGGACATTAAGTGACAATTCTTCCTGATTTTCTGTCATTAAAGTCATGTGAAGAACATCAAAGAATTGCAAAGTTTAACAGCATGATGCTTGTTGTTCAGAATATTTATATACACCATTTAAAGAGCAGGCATTTTGGTGTTTCCATAGAAACCGGCAGGACTGGGCTGTATTTATAGCTCACACTGGTGTACCGTTTGCTGCCACAAGGCTCACGCTTGCATAACTCCTTTGCCAGAAGGTAAATTGTTAAGCTTAACAGACTTAATGGTTGCTCATGGAATGGAGATGCAGCACTTCAAGTAAACAAAGTTCTTAAAAGCAAGTCCGGTCAGGAGATTGTGTGTGTGCTAAGTATCTGCTTGGATTTGTCGAGTGATTTCAGTGAGCAGCTTTTGGGACAGAATTAATTATGGAGGCCTGGAGTTGTCAAGCTCCTTAAAGATTTGCTGCTGCTCCTTGCATTTCATCATAAAGGGTTATTGCGTAGAAGAATTCAAGGTCAAGCTTGCCTCCTCTTATGTAATGATAATTTAGATCCTGCTCATTTTCTGACATCTCGTTATTATGTATAAAGTGTGTCTGTGTGGAAATATATAAAAGGATGTGATTTATATTATCTGTTGCATATTTCGCTGCTATTCTACATTTTTCTTGAAACTATTAATGTGGTTTCCTGTTTTTTTTGATGGCCATTGCTTTTTGTACTCTGACCACTTTTAACAGCTGCCAGCTGCAGTATTTTATATAGGACCTTTGTCAGAATATGGCCAAGAATTCACACATGAAAATTACTAACCTGTGAGCTGGAAGTGAGCGTTGCATGGCAGCACAGTGGCTGCCTCACAGCCCCAGGGACTCGAGTACAAATGCCAGTATCACTACTGGTCTGTGAGTTGTGTGTGTGTTCAGTTAAGTTACAAGTCCCCCTACACCGCTGGCATTAGCATGCATTTTCAATGACCTGAACCCAACTGGACAGTCCCTGATCACATTATAAAAAAAAAAACTTGAAATGCCACTGAGACTAGAGTGCTTAGATCATACCTGGAAGTGGTCACAAATGTATAGTGGCTACATTTAACACAAGTTGTCTGTCTGCATGAAGAAACAACAAAAGTGGAACCTGATTTGACTTCTTCACAGGGAAATCAGTCTATTTGGATGCTGTGCCGATAATGGAGATGCTTTTTATACTAGGAGTAAATGTAATCTGGTAATCTAAAATATTAATGTCCGGTGTAGAGGGGACTTCATTAGGTGGAATGCTGGAATGCAACGCACAAATACATACCTGCTTCCTTTTAAAGGCCATGCCACATTATGTGGCTCTTGCAGTCATATCATTCATTGTACATCATTTTTTTGTTAGTCAGAGGCACACTCATGTGACTTTTTCTGACAACATCAAATAGATTTCATTTTGTTTTAAGTCATAGGAATGGGTTCTTTATGAATGAGACCCTGACAGACAATGAGCACTCACCCAGAAGTATAATGCATGTAATGCAGTGACGCAGAATAAGGAATGTTGGGTGTTTTGGACCTCGCAGACAGGAGAGAGAGAGAGAGACTTGTTTGTCTGTTGTCTTGTGCTTTACGTACCACAACAGAATGTAAAAAGGGTTTAAAAAAAATGGCGTAGAGATTGCAGCTGAACTCGTTGTACCTGGAAAGCAGTATCACACATCACCAGCTCTGTCAGGCAACAGGCTATTGGCTGTCAAAAAGGGTGTGAGCAAGAATAGTGCTGGAAGGTCAGCAAGCAGTCCTTAAATCAGACATGTCCAGCAATTTTTCAGTCATGTAGTCTGATATGATCTAGTGGGGAGAGCAACAAATTCATTCAGCAAGTCTGACTTTAACCAATGACAAGAAGTCACGGAATGTGACGTTGGCTTTCACCTAAAGCCTGCATTCTCAAAGAGTCCGTCTGCTGCCTGGTCTGAACCTTCAAGGCCTGTGAGAAATGTGACTGCCTTGAGAACCTCAAGAGTGTAATAATGGTGTCCTTCTAAGGTTTCTTGTTTCTCATGGGACACCTTCATCTTTAGGGTTTTTTGCTTTATAGACATGCATGTATTGGGAAACGATAAGCAGATGATCTACAAGGAAATTTAGAGTTGCATTATTCACCTGTTGATTTTTTCCCCATTTTAGTAAATCATCTGGCTGCAGTAGGTGTCTGTTAGGCGTGCTATTCTTAGCTTTTAAAAAACTGATTTACACAATATTGAATTTTTATGCTCTACAGGTAGTCCCCAGGTTACAGACATTCGACTTACAACTTATGCTGTGACGCATGCGCCTCATTAACTGCCGTTCCATCATCTTTGGCCTGGGGACGCTGCAAGCAGCGGCTGGAGTTGGGCGATTTCGCTGCTCGTGCAGTGTGGTGCCCCTCGGGCGGCTCCCAGCGGCAAGCGAGCGTTGACCTGTGGTCCATAGTCACCGGGGCCACAGCTATTGCTTGTGTGCAGGACGGAGGCTTAATGCGGCGGTTCGCTGTCCGCTCACTACGCCGCTGCAGCTACTGCTCCTGACTAGATGCAGGCTGGATGGAGCGGTGGGGGGCATTTCAATGCCCGTCCACTACACATGGCTGCCCGTTTTCGGTGGGCGGCTGGTGATGCTGCAAGCGGTGACCCGGTCGTGGCTGAACAGAGGTCATTGAGGGTGAACGGGGCGGCTGGGGGTAGCATTGTAGTGTGCCTCGGGTTGAATGGGGGCGGTGGTGGGTGATTCACTACTTGCCTTTGGCCGCACCGTGTTTGTTCTCCGTGGGTGGACGCTGCAGGCTGCATACTGTAGTGGAGTTGACTGTGTAGTGGGTGGGTGGTGAACTGCCCCTCGCTACCTCCATTCATTCTCAATTGCAAGCCTGCTTGTTGCCTGCTGTGATAGCGTGTACAGTGCTGTACAGAAGAGCTCATCTTAACCTTTTGTCTTCACCCTTCAAGAATGTCTCTGAAACACAAATCTGATGCAAGTGCTGGTGATACAGTAAAGAAGAGAAAAACCATCACCATTGAAAATAAAGTAGAAATAATAAAAAAAAGTCAGAGAGAGGTGAAACTCCATCATTCATTGCGGGGCACTTGGTTAGAGTCGGTCAACAATAGCATTTATTAAAATAATATACCTATTCCGACTTACATACAAATTCAACTTAAGTACAAACCTACAATCCCTATCTCGTATGTAACCCAGGGACTGCCTGTATATTGATAAAGTGCACCTGTAAAATTTATATATGGTTTTATTTTTCAATATGTCTCTACAAAAAGAACAATGGCTGGATGCAAATGTATAGCCAGCACATTTCCGAAAATGCCTTGCTTGGCAGTGATCAGAAGAGCAATTAGGTTTACAAGTACTTGGTGGTTCATTTCAACTTCAATGTCCTGTGGTGATCAGAGACTTGGTGGCTTGCAAGTTCCTTTGAAAATCAACTTCCTGTACAGGCAAGACATTTCAAAAGATACCATGTGCAGTCTATTTTTTGACTTGGGTGTTGAAAATTTGAGGCAGACATTCTCAGTTATTGACTTAAAAATCATTTGAACCCGCCTCAAATATCTTCCAGTGAAGAGACAATCTTTTATCTCCCCCTGGAGGCCATGCTTTGAGTCAAACTACCTGGCTTTTTGGATTGGTGAGCTTTATTGGGTTGAATAGTCCATTCTCGTCAAAATTGTTCTTATGCTCTTTGAGTAAATGGCCTAAGGCTTCGCCCTAAAACCAGCACAGGGTTTAAGGTATTGGAGTATCCATTTGCTTTTTTATTGTTCTGTAGGGCCCTAATGTATTTACTACATAGAGAAGTAATACTGTATTACTGCTGGTGCCATCCACTCATGCTGATATATTAACCTTGCAATTTCTGCAAAGCCTCAGTTACATGTCCAGTTAGCAACACCCTATTGGTCCCATTCGTTGCTTGATGGTTTATTCTAATGTTTTCCTTACTTATTAAATGATTGTCTAATGAAAAACTAAGTATGTTCCATGGAAATTGTTGACTTTTTGAACAGGAAAACATTAGATCTTCAAACAAACAGAGCCTCCTGGTAAAGGTGATCTACTGTACTGATACCTAAAATTAGCACAAATAAGCAAAAATGCAGACAAGTCACATGTAAAAGGTAAGCTGACCCCTCCATTTATTGCCACTTGAAATCCTTCAAATTAAAATTGGGTGTTGCAGATGAGGTCCCAATGATTAGAACCTCCTTAGGAGGTAAGCAACTGGACCTGACTGTCCTGTTTAAACTGCAGATTTCCCAGGTCTAGTGTTTTTCTTTGCTATTGACATGTGTGTTTTCATCATGCTATGATCAAAAGAGCTCTGTAAGGCACTTGGTGAAAAGGTTGCAGATGCCTTGGAGTCTGGCAAGAGATTTTAAAAGTTCACCAAATTATTTGAAATCAGTCATTAAACTCTCAGGAAACTCATCTACAAGTGGTGCTGATTTCAAACGATTGTTAATTTGTAAGATCCTCATTGTTGGGGGGGACCCGAGTGGCTGGACCAGGCCAAGGGGTTGCCCACGTAGCACCTGGCTGCGGCAGATGAAGGGTAATTTCCGGAGGGTGGGACTGGACCACGTGTCTGCCTGGGAGGTTGCCAACCGGGATCCCAAGTTGTTTCGTTATGTAGTGGGTGCGGCAACACACTGTATCAATGCATGCTCCCCAACTTGACTTGACTTGTTAATTTGCCGTGAATTGGCTAACCCAGAAAACTGAGCCCAAGAGTGGACTGTTTCATTCTAAAAGTAATCTCCCAGAATTTCATTGCAGGATCTGCAGATAACTTTTAACAAAAGTTGGTGTCAAAGTGCATACATCTACAATCAAAAAGAGATTGATCTTTTTTTTTGTTCTTTATTTCGCCTTATACAATTTCTTGTATTAGGAACTTTGTTACGTTTTCGCATACCCCTTGGGGTCAGAGCGCAGGGTCAGCCATTGTACATGCCCCTGGAGCAATTACAGGTCTTCATGCTAGATGTGCCAAGAAAAAGCTATTGCTGTCCAAAAAGAACATCAGAGCAAGATGACAGTTTGCCTTTAAACATCATATTAAAGATCACGCCTTCTGAAACAGCATACTCTGGACAGATGAATCAAAGATAGAGTTGTTTGGTAAGTGCAGTAACAGTAGACATGTTTAGCACACACTGAAGACAGAATTTCAAGTGAAGAACCTAACACCATCTGTGAAGCCTGGTGGAGGAAATGTTCTGGTTTGTGGTTTCTTTGTTGCATCAGACCCTTTGCATCTTGCAGTAATTGAGACACCTCTGAATTCTGCGCCACTGGAACTGAAAATCGATCTTCCAAAATGATAATCCACCAAGAAATGGCTCAAGAAGAAAAAATGGAGGGTTGTGGGCTAGCCTAGTCAAAGCTCTGCTTCGAATCCAAATTAAATGTTGTGGGAAAATTAAAAACTGACAAGACATGCAAGAAAACTCACAAACACCTTTCAGCTGAAGGAATTTTGCGTGGAATTGTCAAAAATATCTGTGTCAAAGAGTTGGCAGTTGTTCAAACCCTTCAAGGTGTCATTTCTGGTAAAGGGAGCAGTACCAGTTTTTTTGGCCAAGGATGGGCCTGCTTATTCCCCAGTAGCCCATTACATCTACTGCTTTCTTTAGAAAAGAAATAATTGAAAAGGGAAATTTTCATTGCGCTTTATTCAAGTACATCACCTTTACGTGCTGGCATTGTATGCATGAAGATCTACTGGTTACCTGTTGAAACATGTTGACAAAGTCAGCAGTTTCCAAGAGATATGTTTACTTCTTGAGACAACTGAATATGAGCAGTCATTTTGTATCCGGACTCCACATCATGCTGGAAAATGTTGGAAGCACCTGGCACGACTTATAGAGTACAGTGATGACAGCAAGAGGATGAGAAGGTCAGTGTTTATAGAAGTAGGTTGCTGATCTGGTCATTTTGGGGACAAGTTAAGTAGGCATCTCATGTACAATAATGAACCATATTTATGGATAGGCAGGCCCAGAGAGGCATTCATGTTTGTTGTGTAAGTGTCACTCTCAGTTTTATCTTAATGACTTGTTTGTTTGATTTACCTGGACCACCTTTTGAATTTGGAGACAGCACAGGATTTTGAATGTATTGGTCAATGCAGTGTCTTTTTTGCACTTGCATGTCCAAAACAATTATGATTGCAAAACGCAATGAGTCATCATGTCAAGAGTGGAGAGTAGGAAGGGTGCAGAAACCTGAGAGAAAATTTTGTATCGAGAGTTTGCTTTTGAGAATGTGCATGTTTAGAAGTGTGTGTGTGTGTGTGTGTGTGCAAATACCCCAGTGCACCTCACCTGTTTCTTATTTTAACATTCCTTATCATTCCCACACTAATGTTTTCTGCCTCTTTGCACACACTTTTGGTTTGTTCACCACCAGTCTCTGACACCCACATTGGAAGAGAACAAGATGAACATTATCTTGCACTGTTTGTTTCCTAGACAACTGCAGCCTCATATCTTAAAAAGAAAAAAAGGCAGTTCAATACGGTCTGGCGTAGAAAATTACAGGAAAAGATTGACTGCAGTAGTCACTGCAGTGGAGAGGAAGCTTTTCTGTTAACTGACTTTGGGGGTGGGAGAATCTGCTTAAATTTGTTAGAAACACATTACTGAGGATTAATTCTCTAAATCGAGCTGCTCATTCCTTGCCAACAAGCAGTGTTGTGTTTAGCGGGCATCCAGTTCAATATTTGTCACCGATCTCAAATTTCATAGGCCAATACCTCAGCTTCTTAAGAGACCGGCAGTCCTACTTTCGATTTGATGTTTGTGATGAGAGCCTTCATTCTCACAGGATATATATATTATATATATATAATGTGTGTGTGTATATGTGTATATATATATATATATATATATATATATGTATATGTATATGTATATGTATATATATATGTATATATATGTATATGTATATATATATATATATATGTATATATATGTATATATATATGTGTATATATATGTATATATATATGTATATATATGTGTATATATATATATGTATATATATATATGTATACAGTACAGGCCAAAAGTTTGGACACATCTCCTCATTCAATGTGTTTTCTTTATTTTCATGACCATTTACATTGGTAGATTCTCACTGAAGGCATCAAAACCAGGGACTAGAGCTGGCAAAGGTGGATGAGTTTAAATACTTGGGATCAACAGTACAGAGTAATGGGGATTGTGGAAGAGAAGTGAAGAAGAGAGTGCTGGCTGGGTGGAATGGGTGGAGAAGAGTGTCAGGAGTAATTTGTGACAGACGGGTATCAGCAAGAATGAAAGGGAAGGTCTACGGGATGGTAGTGAGACCAGGTATGTTATATGGGTTGGAGACGGTGGCACTGACCAGAAAGCAGGAGGCAGAGCTGGAGGTAGCAAATTAAAGATGCTAAGATTTACACTGAGTGTGACGAGGATGGATAGGATTAGAAATGAGTTTATTAGAGGGTCAGCTCAAATTGGATGGTTGGGAGACAAAGTCACAGAGGCGAGATTGCGTTGGTTTGGACATGTGCAGAGGAGAGATGCTGGGTATATTGGGAGAAGAATGCTAAGGATAGAGCTGCCAGGGAAGAGGAAAAGAGGAAGGCCTAAGCAAAGGTTTATGGATGTGGTGAGAGGGGACATGCAGGTGATGGGTGTAACAACACGATGCAGAGGACAGAAAGATATGGAAGAAGATGATGCGCTGTGTCAGCCCCTAACGGGAGCAGCTGAAAGAAGAAGTTCTGTCCTACCAAGATAAATGGTTAGGTGCTCCAGGAAACATACAAAAGAAGTTACTTATCTTCTCAGACACATCTCACTTGTATATCTAGGCAAATGTCCAACTGTCCGGTAGGTGGCTTCTGTTTTGTGTTTCCCATGCTTGTGTGTTGTTGCTCCCTACTTTTGCTTTTGCAGTTCTTTCTACACAGTGTATCCTCCCTAAAGGTGTAGATCCCTTTTTCCCTATTTTAGACAAACCCACACCAACCCAAGTGCCCAGGGGTACATTCAAGGAGTGAACAAAGTAACTTAAGGCCAGTCATACATGTAGCACTCTCTACATATGGATTTGGGTTGCACACAAAAAGTAGCCTGCAGATAATAAACCTTGTAGGATCCCTGAGGCCTAACTTTTACTGATCTTAAACCTTTTCTGTTGGTTGGATGTCTCAAAGTACCACTAACACCCTCCTTTAAACCCCTCTATCTCTCTTCCATTTCCTTCTTGTCTGGCCTATTTACCTCTCACCATCAAACCTTTGACACAACTCACCTTCCAACTCTGTGCTCAAATGAATTATCTCCAGGAGAAGAGTTAAGGGTATTTATTAATTGTGAAATCATTCTTCCTTGAGGCTTGCACCTACTCTAGGCTGTTGTTATCTAACAGATGTTGCTGGTGAGTGGTAGATATTAAAAATATGCTTTCATTTTAATCATTGAAATAAAAAGATAGTCATGGTCATAGACTAGGAGTCCCAAAGCACGCAAGTTCCAATGAGTTCCAAAGCACATAATCCCAAACAATTCTAATAATGCACCCTAGAAGGGGATAACACTGTTAAACCTTGGCTAGTAAAAAGAGTAAGCACTGAATCCTTATATATTAAAAGTTTAATTTCACACAAAATGCTCTATCTCACTATGATGCTCCAAAGAGTACAAAAGGCCTAAATGAGTTGCCAACAAGTCAATCCTGATATAGTTATCCAGAAATGAAGTTGAAAAACAGAGCTTGTGTTCAAAAATCCTGTAAATACATAAGCACAGCCAAAAACACAGTAACTTGCCAACTCCCTCGCACATTCAAAATGAACCAAGAAGGAACTATGAAACTGCCTCTAGGGGGTCCACCCAAAAATATCACATGGAACATAACGGAGGCAGCTTGTGTACAAAGAGAAAACCAAAACTAAAGAAAGATGTAAATAATCAACACAAATCAAAGTAAACATAAGAGAAATAAAACATGACATTGAACCCTGCATAGACATGACAGTTGGGAATGTTAGGAAAATCCAAAACAAAAAAGTAATTTGATTGTTCACTAAAGTCGTAATGACAAAATTAAATATAGTCAAACCCAGAATCCTTTCTTAAATTGTTTTTAAGTTTGCTCAAGTGCTAGTTTCTTGCGCAGTCTCTCCTTGAAATACTTAAATTTTAAACACTGTGAAATGCAAGCTGCTTTCTTTTATCATGGCCACCACTGTCTCATGGGTCACATGACATAAGCCTGGCAAGCATGTAACATGAAACTGTAATCTTTTGGCAACCATATAAACAAATGCAAATTACGACAGTTCTCATGAAAATCAATAAACAAAATGGCTGTGACACGAGATCACCAAAATAATAATAATAATAATATAAATAATCAAAAATAGAAGTTAACATGTCTTACAATTGTAGAAAACCATAACAACACATTAGTGACACAGCCCTTCAAAAGCCTGCTCTCTTAAGCAGGTTTCTGGCCGACCTTGCCTTAACAGACAACATTGCCCCACTCCTGTTGTGCTACGTCAAATGCTAGATGGAAACCCCTAGACTCCTGCTAGTCCTCCCTTTTTAAGAGGCCACACCATGTTTCTTCGTAAAATATAATTTGTTCAAGAACGCTATGCCAAAAGCAATGCTGGTCGTGCCTTTTCAGATTGTGGTTCTTGGCACCACCACTGCAGACACTAATCTGTTTTTCCAACACCATTTGTAGTTATTGCTGCTTCTAATTTGTAGAATTTCTGGTGGCTCTAAAATGTCCCACATCACCTTAGTTCCATAGAATCATGGATAATAGTTAAAGCACAGTCCCATCTAATGGACCCTAGAATATCTCACTGAGTTAAAGTTTTATTTATTTCTGCCCTTTATGGATTTGGTCCAGGCGGTCTTAAGACTTCCTTCCAAATAGAATACAAATGAAATCTGAAAGCATCCGTCTTCCAAGAGGAGATAAAAGAAAATGCTGAGACTTTTGTTGTATTTTGTCCAGTCTGGACTTGGCATCAAGAGATGTTTCTCTTTTTTTGTTTTGTTTTTGCACATGTGCTTTCAGTGCTTATACCAATACTTCCCACCCACATATTTCTTCCCATTTAATTGTGCATGAAGATTACATCTTATTATGTTTAAACAGGATTTCTTTTGCCTTTGACCAGCAAATAAAACTGTAGCTCACTATTGTTCAGATCTTTGTGTGATAATTACCTAAAATGATACAAAAACCTCCATTAGTGTTCATCTCTTCTGAGTCAATTTTTGGTAGGGAGATGCTGGCAGTGGTCTTTTGGTTTAGAATTACTAATAAATTAATAAATGATGGCATTTCAAATTCTACATAAAAAAATATAAAAATTGTCTGCCTAGTGTGTCATTTGAATCATCTTGTGTTTGGAACTGTCAGGTACTGCGTGCCTTTCAGAAAGTTCTTGCTGTCTGCTCAATTCTCGATATGTTCATCTTCAGGGCAACATTGTGAATTTTTTTTCTTTAAATATAATATTTGGTTTATATTTTTACTGTTTTGTTAATTTCAGCTGTGATATCCTACCTACAACTGGTATGCAGGCTGCCACTGTCAAAACATTACAAATTTGGACAAGAACAGGCCGTTCTGCCCAACACAATTTGCCAGTGTTTTCCACCTAATTTTTTTCAAAATAACATCAAGTCTAATTTTGAAGGTATTTAAAATTGCTACGCTCCAACACACTACCTGGAAATTTATTCCATGTGTCTATGATGCTGTGCACTATATGGAGGATATCTTAGTAATGTTTGTTTGGACAAAATCTACTCTTAACTCTTTTGGGGCTGATGTCGACTTTTGTCAAAAGGAGGAGCTGATGATGGTAATCGACTGTAAAATTGTGACAAAACCAACTGTTATGTTTTAGTTGGACTGTCGTTGCTTGAAGGAAAGTGAGCTTCATTGGATTGACTGAGATTTCTTGCGCTTGTGTGAGTAGCAAGGTGCAAACAACAGCAAAAATGGCACTGACAGCTGACGAGAGGTCAAAGTTATTGCATAAAGCAAACTACCGCATGGGCGACGTTTTGCCTATTATCTCTAAACTGGACTATGACTTGTTGGACTCCGATTTTGATACAAGTGATCGAAAACGAATGTGAGTTTCCAGCTTCAATTGACTGGTCCCCAGCCAATCATGGTGCTGAACGGGTTCATATATAGCTGATACGCCTACGACAATGTTCGCCAGGGAGGAGTGCCACTTAACAATGATAAGAGGTAGAACCTAGGTTGCAATGCCTCAGCCATGTGAAGACAGCTTGGCAGCAAGCCTGCCGCACATTCTTGTCAAACTGGCAGCTACAGCATGCAGCAACAGATGTTTAATCTTGATTTCTGTGTGAAACCATTGCTTTTCAGAAACTGTTTTTTGTAAAAATATTCAGACCTCAAAGA
Organism: Polypterus senegalus; assembly: GCF_016835505.1. Taxonomy (NCBI): domain Eukaryota; kingdom Metazoa; phylum Chordata; class Cladistia; order Polypteriformes; family Polypteridae; genus Polypterus; species Polypterus senegalus. Next base: position 70,661,958 of record NC_053171.1, on the reverse strand, counting down.
GTTAATCAGTTTCTATTTATAGGTCCTAGTATTTCAGTATTTTCTATAAAGGGGGAAAACGTTGGTTTTCCTCTGAAGTTTCCGATGTCTGTTTAATGAAGTCTAAACTGTACAATTCTACGTGATCTGAACTTCATGAGGGACAATATTGCTTAGATGCAATCACTTGCAAGTGTTGACGTGACAGGAAGTTCACAAATGGCCCCCCATCTTTATTGCTTTGACGCAGTAGAGAACTTACACGGATCTGTCCCTCTAAACCTACTGAGAACGCATTAAAAGGAAAGCAGTGCATAGTTCAGGTAAGCAAGTGTATGTGCGCCATGCAAGCTGGAGTAAGATGAGGGGTTTTGGAGTTGTGTGTTTTGTTTCTGAATCAATATGGTACAGGTACTGAAGTCTAATAGCAGGTATCAGTACCGAAATGAAAATTTTAGTACTGATTTAACTCTAGTCCACTTTTAAATTCACGATGTATTGTAGTAACTTGAGAGGTTTTCACACCTAATTCATTTGTGCCAGGTTTTTTCATACCCCGGTGTGATTTTCTCAATAGTCTGGTTTGTTTGGCACATGTAAACATGGCAATCGAACTCTGGTGCATACCAAAACAACTGTACCAAGACTCTTTGGGAAGGGTGGTATTGGTGCAGTTTAAAGTGAACCATGGTGTGATTCACATGAGGTCTGAATGTGATCTGACACTAGACTGATTTAACTACATGAAATACTGTGCATTACGCGTTACATGTTGTGTAATGTGGTAATCACGCTGAGAGCCTGCTGTCGGTAATTGGGGAATTTCAATCATACAATGAGTGGAGTATTAACATTAAGCATTAGAAACCACACTAAAAGTAAAATGAATACACACACAGGCACCAATTTACCAGAATTCGCAAGAAACAACTCACCCTATTACTTGTTCTATCAAAGCAGCACCTGATTCAGTCTCAGATCCTTTTGTGTGTGTGATTGGACGGTAGTTGACCATGTTTTTTTTTTTTTTTTAAATACATCGTGTCAAACAAAACAAGCACAGAGGTGGCAAGAAACGAACAGCAGTGCATTGTGACAGTGCTGATCAGACATCCTAATGTTACTCCATAAATACGCCATGGATGGAGTTGGGATGTCCTCCCAATCCACACAATAACACGAACATGCTAGTCACCACTCACCAAAATAAACATTAATAACAAATATGTACAAGAGATAAGACAGAAGGCATGTGATTTGAGATGAGCTAAATTGAGGTTAAGTTCGTATTGTCAGTACTGGAGAGTCAATGTGCAACATCATATAGTTAAATGAAAATGATGTGACAAGTCTACTGCCATAAAACCGTGGATGTCATCAACAGAGTTCGTCTTGTGTTGTACACTTGGCTATTTGAAATGTGTCCAGGGCGGAGTGTTGGCTCTGAGGCTAAGGATCTGTGCTGGTATCCAGAAGGTTGCCAGTTTGAATCCCCATCACTGCCAAAAGAGATCCTACTCTGCTGGGCCCTTGAGCAAGACCCTTAACCTGCAATTGCTCCAGTGGCGCTGTACAATGGCTGACCCTGTGCTCTGACTCCAAGGGGTATGCGAAAACTAAAAAATTCCTACTACAAGAAATTGTATAAGGTGAAATAAAAGAGAAAAAAAAACTCATAAACTTTGCAAAGCATACTTTTCAAGTAGTCTTCTGTTTAATAATGATGGAAAATGTAGCAGGGTGCAAATACCCACCATGATATTTTTTCCCAGGAAAACAATTGCCCAATGAATTAGTCCATGTAACTTCTACGGAATGTTTATTGATATGTTTAGATTGCATGAAAGTTTGCAGTGTGAAACACAACCAAACCTAACTGGTAATTGAAACAAACTATTGACACGTCACCCGATTCGAAACAAAGCAACTGGACTAGGAGTGTGAAAATGCCTTTTAGACTCTTTACCTTTTCAAATATACACCGTGGTCGCAACAGCACTACCTTTTCCCTGATCAGCATATATCAATTTTTCAGGGATAAGAGACAAACAGATGTGTACTTTGTGCACATCACCATTCCTTAAAGAGGGACATGGTTAGCCAGGGCATACATTTCTACCACATATTCTTGACTGTATTGAGGTCATCCTGACTATTGCATTGACTGGGTACCTTCCCAACATGGACTTTCTGCTTTGAAGACACTTCACTGTGGGATTGGTTGGGTGCATCATTCTGCAAATTTAGTATTCCTCAACATCTCGAGTTTAAGATTACGGTTTAGTATTTCTTTGTACTTGGCTGCATCAATTTTTTTCCTTTAATCTTCAGACATCCTTAAGGCCTTGACACAGTGAAGCGTAGCCATCAACATGCTGTCATCACCTTGCTTCATGATATACATGCTGTTCTCCGAACAGTTCATTTACGCATGTGCCAAAGGCTACATTTACACCATCAGTTTCACTCAATAAAATTCTGAATTTTTGGGCATGTCTCACAGAAGCCATAATATTCTTCTCTGCAGTGTAAACCCAAAAAAAAAGCTGAAATTGGGATCCACATTTTTTAAGATGCAACTCTTGTGTGGATGTTCAGTTGGGAATTCTGAAGCCTGAATTGCTTTTTTTTGTTCTTTTTTCGTTTCTCTCTCCCTCCAACCTTTGCCTTAAGCAAACAAAAATGGATAAAAGTGATTTAAAATAACAGTTTGTGGAGCTACATGTAGGTGGTCTGTTTAATCTCCCTTTTGGAGCAATGCCTGTATGAAGGCAAAACTAGGCAGAGAGAACTGAAGCAAAGCTGCATTTGAAGAAACATCTAATGTTTAGATCATCAATGGCCTTAAGTCTTCATGTCAAAAATGACAACAAATGAAATGTAAGTGCCTGAAAAAGAATTTACTTGATTTCATTTCCTCACTTTTACCTATACATATTGTTAAATGTTATCACACTATTGATGTGTCTGGGCTGCAAACATGCTGACTGTTCTCATAAATTGGTCTTTGACAGGTTCAAATGTGGAGAGTAACACTTGTGATCCTATCTAAAACAAATAATCATAATTGTCTTTTCAGTCTTGATAGTAGATATTGAGGCCACAAGTGTCAATTTAATTAATCATTCTACTGAATAAATTTGTTTGGGGAACTCCTTTTTTTTCCCCAATTCTCATCCATGTCAGATTTTCTCAATTTCTATATAACTGTAAAATCCTTAGGGAATTTCCATTGCCCAACTGATTTTCTTCTCTCCACTCCCCTTGCACATGTGTGATTAAAATCTCTTCAAAATAGTAACTTGATTCAGGATTTACTTCGAATGCCCGTTTCTCTTTGTGGTGTTGCTTTTGTAACAAGCTGCACTAACATATTCTGGACCTTACCAGAGCTCAGAGTATTTAACAAGAAACTGAGAGAAATGCATGTAGTGCTACCAGAGTAACTCTGCTCAGCTAGTCTTGTGACTTTTAAAGAAAACTGCTTGTTCAGCAGTGCATACAGAAAATGCTCTTCAACTGTCAACTTCAGATGAACGATGTGTCAAAAGCACACACAGAAACCAAAGCTGCGTCTGTTACTTATAGCGCTAGACCACATAAATTACATGGATGACCCTTTACCGTTATCAAATGCCTCCTTCCAATGGCTGTGCAGTGTGCTTACAGTGAAAAAGTCAAAAATGACTGACCTTCCATTATAACTCCCCAACAATAAAAAAGGGCTGCAACTCTAGTGATTGAGCACTCTGTTCTGTGTGATGAACGTTTTTATAAAGTAATTGACACTTTAATGCAAGACCAATTAAAGGGGATGTACTATGTTTATTATTTCTGTGTGTATCATACAGTAGAAAACTGATGAGAAACGAGCACTTTGTAAGTCTGGTTCATATATAGAATTACACCTCAAGAATTAGGAATGGCTGATTAATACAATGTTAAAAAAAAAAAACAACATTTGTAATATAAGTTAAATAAAGTTTTAACTAAACAGTAAATACTGCAGTACAACTAATGGTTAAAAATTATTTAATACAAATAAACATGTATTTTTACATTTACGTAGTGTTGCAATATCAATTAGTTGTTGTAATGGGTAAGGATATTTTATGTATGTGTGTTTTTCCATAGACTCATGAAGATGCTGAATTAAAACATGGAATGTCTGTTAAAATAATATATATAAAATAAATTCATTTATTTATCTGGCTCTACAATGCTATATACTGTATACCCAGCCTTTTTCTCTTAAACTGTCGACGCTATATAATATATGGGAAAGGCGCTATATAAATAAAATGTATTATTTAATGTCAAATCCACATATTATCTTACATTTTTAAGTCAACCTAGGTCAACCTAAAACCTATGAAAATAGGTTTTTCATATTATATTCTAAAAGTAAAAAATTCTAACAATAAACACTTTAGAATATTTTAATAAACAGATCTATAAATAAAAGACAACTTTTGTAATTGTTTATCATGATTTTGTATTTAATTAAAAGTAATGCCTACTAATCCTGTGTAAACAGCTTTGCCAAACAGCGTCCTTTAATTGATCACCTCTAGTTTAATTTAACAGTTATATTGTAACCATGATAGGGTTGTGGGTGTCAAACAGCATTAATTTTTCAGATATTACGCGTTCACCGCTCTGACTGTGTTTTGATTGCTTCCTGACCGGATTTCCAGTCAATTCCCTGTTAATTATAGTACATTTCTTTACAATAGCAGCAGTTCACAAATTTAGTCCTGGGAGTTTGTTGTGGCTGCAAGTTTTTGTTCCCAGCAGTTTCACGACAATGAATGCTGAGGGGCTTACAACTACTTCAGCGTCAACCCCACTGACACACTCGTCAGTGAATAATGGAAAATGAAAACTGTAAAAATAATGTGTTTCCCATGTAACAAAACAATGAATACTTGGTACGTTCGAATAAAAAAAAAAATATATGAAATATAGTCTAATTATGTCTACAGTGACCTCAAAACATGAAAACTGGGAAATTACAGCTTGTTTCATTAGGCTAAGAGTCCAAATAAAAAACTCAGGACTGAGTTTGAGAACCTCTGGACAAAAGAGACGTGAATGGCACATCGTATGTGAAACCTGATGTGACGTTGATAGGATACAAGCTTTTTGAGCTCGACAAAATTAGTTCTATTTTTCTGGTTAAATAATACTGCCCATGTTCATAGAGCTCCATGATGTCTAAATCTGCCATGGAATTCAGCCCCCATTGAGTATGTATAGTGTAATTTTTAGCCCTCAATAAAATTGAGTTTGACACCTCTGATCCAGGTTGTTGACCTCAGTGCTGAAAGGGAAGTAAACATACATGTTACTCTCTGGCGTCATCGGAAACCTTCATTAGTCCTTGCAGTTATACTTTGTTCACATACTATGAGATTGATGGGAAGTCCAAGTTTCCCATTCATAAATTTTGTGTCAGCAGCTTTTGATGCGAGAGCTTTGAGTTGGACAATGTGGAGGAAAGAGTCCTACCTGAATTCTGCAAGTTGTGATATAATACTTTAATATTCAGAATAAACTGCTATTAATTTTAAAAGTTTTCATCATCAACTCTGAAGATTGTCGTGTTTAAGTAGTGTAAACCTTTCCATCAACTAAGGCCTTCTTATGCTTCTTTAGTATCCGTTCCAGAACCTCTGTACAGATTACTTTTGTGGCACCTGTTTTTTCAAATGCTGACCCTAGGCTGGTTTGTGAGGTTAAATCCACATAGAAGGCACTGTCTCTTCAGTGTTCTTCTATATATTAACTACTTCTGGAGTTATATGTTATAATTGGACATTACCATGGCTGAGTGTGCTCCAGATTCTCTAGGTTCTGACACATTTATACAACTTGTGTATCTCAAGGTACCTAAATGTACAATATCTAGATGGCATCTGGCTAAGGTCCATGAAATCCATCACAGAAAACACTGCCCCCAGGCAAATTGTGAGGGTGCGTAAATAAATGTACTTGTACACTTTAGGGTGGTGTGAACAGGGAGATAATACAAACTCCACAGATGGGGTGATATTTGAATTGAGGTCCGTGGAGCTGTGAGGCTACACTGCTATTCATTGTCCACCATGCCAAACCCTTATATTAAATAAAGTAATGCATTTTAAAGAGAACAGGCATAAAATTTAATCAAACCTAGAACAAAGTATGGAAATACTGTATACCGTTATGTCCTGCAGAATGTATCATGCTTAATAATGCTGCAATCAATTGATAATAATCAGATAATCAGGATGCTTATGCTGTTCGTATTTGAATGGAATCTCAGGTGCTAGAGTGAATCATAACAGGATTGGGAACATTATAATTGTTTAAGGTTATTAGAGAAGCATTTAGAAATCTATTCTTAGTGCAACTTTAGATCCAAAGGCAGAGCAGAGAGTGAAATAATGAGTCCTAAAATGTACTGTGAAAGGGCATATTTAAGAAACAGAACATTATTTGTTTTAACAATGACAAGACAATGTAACCATTCAAAATTATGAAAATGCTGATAGTGGAAGGGATATGTAAAAACAGATCTGCAAAACACCTCCATGTATCTGGAGTAACATGATGCCAAAATAAGTGCACGGTAAAACAAACAACTGTTCTTTTTACATTAGATTGTTAAGTGTTGAAAAAAGTTGCCTAGAGTGGATTATTTGATTTCTGTCTGCTAGACAGCCAGAGAAACCTTAAGATAAACTACTGCAGATTTTAAGCCGCCTTTTTCTTTATTATATCACTACCATTAAAAGGAAAAGTTTGCAAGAGATGTTTTGCTGATTGTTAGTGTCTTTGAATCTGCAATGTCAAATACAGATTTTGAGCTAACAGAAGAAAGTGACACTGAGAGGGCTGCTAAGTGGACAAGCCTATGGTGTCCTGGGTAATGGACTTTCTGTCGGACAGACCACACTTTGTGAGTCTCAAGCACTGTGAACAGCACTGAAGCACCACAAGGAACAGACCTGTCACCTTTTCTCCTCACTCTGTACACCACCAACTATAAATAAAATAGCAAGTCAGGTAACTTGCAGAATTTCTCAGATGATTCTGCAGTTGCGGGGTGTATTGATAAGGGGAATGAGACAGGGTAGATGAGTCAGGTGGGTAACTTTGAGAACCATTTGCAACTTAAAATCAGCAAAACCATGGAATTGCTTTGACTTATTTGACTGCACCAAAGAGCCTCTATGTCCGGTCAGTATTTATGGAGTGGATGTAAAGGTGGTCCACACCTACAAGTACTTGGGATTCCACATTAATGACAGGTTGGACTGGTTTTGAAACACACAAGAACTAGAGAAGAAAGGGCAGACTATTTTTGTTATTAGGAGACTGTGCTCCGTTCATGTGGAAAGTGACATCCTTCACATCTTCTATAGCTCTGTGATGGCCAGTGTGGTGTACTGGGCCAGTAACATCTCTTCAAAAGAGGTCCATTGAATTAACAAATTAATTAAAAGGACAGACTCAGATACAGGGTGCGCCCTGAGTGCCTTTATGAATAATGCTGCACATCTTCTTTCTTACACACTCACAGTAAAGACTTTAAGCCACCGAATCATTCATTTTCTTTCTTTCTCTCTTTCTGTCTGTCTGTCTGTCATTTCCTCCTGAGAACAAATAAAGTTCTGTCAAAGGTTATCCCTAAGTGAGTGTGACAAAAGGATCACTCTTTTCCCAATGCCCCCATATCACAGTTGTAGTCCTTTGATCACACTTTTGAGTTCTTTCGTCTTAGGATTTTCACCATATTTTGAAGTGTGATTAACATTGTCCTTGGTCAAGGAAGTGATGTATGTAGGAAGCCAACTAATGGATAGCAACATTCGTTGGCAACATTTTTTCTTGGTTGTACTTAGCATCCATATAGAAAGAAGAAGCCAAAACCTGAAGACTTCTCACCACAGGTTTTCCCCACTCGTTATCTGTCATCGCCGCCCTAGTTCATTTGTACAGTCAGCTCCTGAAGATAGGAAACAAATGGAACACAATACATCTTATATATCCAAAGGGTTATCACAGCGTGGGAAATTAATCTTTGTGGAAAAAGAACCAAACCTCTATATTTAATTTCTGTTCAAGAAGTCATGCGTAACAGGGATTCATGGCCTGGCTTCCAAGTCTACTCCAAACCTCCCTTTGTGCCCATACTACCTTTTAGACTATGACAGAACACTTGAAATGGCAGTGATGTTGGTGTGTGGCCTACACACTGCCCCACCACTCCAGACAGAGGAAGCACATTCTCTGGAGACTGGCCAGACAGCTGGATTGTCTGTCTGACTTCACTGACTTTTTAAGCAGTTGCTTGTTGAGCACAATGAATCTTCACAAATCATTAACATTTCAGAAAGTTAGAACCACAAATAACTTTTACTGGTACACCCCCCTGCCCCCCATGCCTAAAACTAGTGAGAATATGCTTGTTGAATCAATTATACTTAAGCCTTGTTTCTTATCCTATGGTTAGTTATAACTTATATTTTCCATCTTTTGCTTGCATTTACAGTATTTGCGATATTTGCTGAAATAAAGCATCTTAACAGGTCCTAGTAAGCATATCCATCCAGCTATTTTCTGAATCATGCTATCTAATATCGAGTCATGGAGGAGAGAGATTTGGAGCCTGTGCCTATGTTGGCAGCACACATTTGTTAATTTAACTGTGAATCATTTATCAGATATGTTGATTATGTAATGGAATATGCAGATTTCCCAGATGAGAATTAAGAGCAGATCATTGTGAGAGGTTTTTAAACTGAGCCGAAGTGGATTGCTTGCGGTCTTTTCTTGCCTATCTCCGGGGTCTTCAACTCCAGTCCTGGAGCGCAACTGTAGCTGCAGGTTTACAGTCTAACGTATTAAGCCTTCATTTTAACTGACTTGCTATTTAAGACTCTGGACCCCTCAATTGTTTCTTTTTTCTTTAATTAGTAGCTAAGCAATAATGAGATGCAAATCGAGCCAACAGATGAGCGGTAACCTGTGTCCATCATACAACATCTGAAAATGAAAAAAGGTGAATATTGATCTGGTCATGTCCACCAAACATTTTCACAGTGCTCTTAAAAAAAGAAACTCAACAGTTTTGGAAAGTCAGCTGTGGCACAAGAAGAGCACCAACAAGCCATGGAATTAAAAAATGGGTTTAATTCATAACAAGAGTTAACTTGTAACTAAGAAAATGGTTGAAGTAGATTGGAGCTTGAGGCCGTGACTTAGGTGGTTATCAGTTGGCTCAGTTCACATCTCATTTCTGTTTGCATGGAGTTTAAGGAAACAATGAAGCAATTCAGATGAGTAAATCTTAAAAAAACAAGTCAATTATAATGATGGGAACAGAAGTGATTTAGCAGCAAAAACTGGTCACTAAATAAGGAAAGTGTTAGAATGAAAACCTGCAGCCATGGTAGTGCTCCGGGTCTGGAGTTGGAGACCCCCACTCTAGTGCATGTTGTTTTTAGTAAAAGTTTCATCTTCAAATGATTATTATTTAAAGGTACCTAAAAGTGCAGTTTTATTTTTTTAATAAATACTAAATACTATGGCAGTATTTAGTACTTTTTTATATAAAATGTTTCTTTGTGTCCTGGTCCTGTTGCATTTTTGGAAAAATTTCCTTAAACTTTGAGAAAGAAATTCTATGTCTTAAATGTTACGAGAGTTAGATGTATGACTATAAGTGTAAAAGAAAAAGAAAATTATACTGTAAAATTACTGACTACGGACCTCCTAGATTTTACATTTCTTTGTTGGGTACCGAGAGAAACACTGCTTTGGGTACATTTTTTGTCTACTAGGTGACACAGGCCATCCTACACTGTGAAAACAGCCTCATTAAAAATGCTCCAGATACCAAGCTATTAAACTGTTACTATTGGAAAAATGGCACTTAACCTACACAGGAAAATTGTAAAGGCATTCAATAGAGATAGGAGTTGCCATGATTAGACTAGATAAAAAAAGAACTATACACAAAACTTTTCTCGGGTTCTCCCTGGGTGATCTGTAGTGATGGGAGGGGATGTGAAAAGTGAAAAGCATGTGGTGCTAAATCTGTAATAGAGTTGACAAGGACTTGCTTCACTCAACCTCTCCTGCTTGAGCTGAGTGAGTGCCTGTCTGCTTAGACTAGACCTAAGCAGCAGAAAAAGGCCAGAATGCCACTAAAGATTTACCACAAATAAGCACAAAAGAATTGTGCCAGAAAGTGCTGAAAACAGTGAGCAAAGTTGCAAACTGTTAGCTTTTAAATATCAAAATGAGAGCTTTCTACAATAATCCAAAGAGCCAACTATCTTAAGTCAACCATTTTTATGAGTTTTTTCTTTTTTTCTTCATGCTTGTCAAAAACCTCCGGCAGGTGACAGATGCCTAAGACTAACTGGCTATTAATAACAGACAGTAGTAAATTTTATACAGAAAGGCAATTTCATTTCAGTTACCCTAATTTAGTTTACTATGTGGACGAAAAAGTGAAACATGAGGGCACAAATTCTCTTAGAAAATGGCTGATTTGATATCATTTGTTTATTTCTTCTGATGAACTGAGCCCCCTTGCGCTTTTTGCTCCCATATCGATTTCAAGTACTGCACACATGAAACAAACAACAGAGGCAACAAACCATTTACCAATTCAAAGTGACTGTCCTCTCCTACCTACTTAAATATTCTCAAACCACAAGAGTTACACTGTAATAATGAGTATCATTTTATAGCCTCTCAATCTGTTATTTGTTGTTAGATTAGTGATCTTTGGCATATCAACACAGCCAAATGTCAGTTAAGTCTTGAGCTTGGTCAGTGAATTCATTCTCAGTGAATGATTCAAAGAAATAAATGAGTGGGGTAAAAAGGTACACATGTTGAAAATGTGACATCCGTTTTTGGTGGGAATGCAAACAATGTGACATTTATTAATGAAACCATCCCAAATGTTTTGCTTTTGCTAACTAGATATACCTTTATTGCAGTTCCGTTCATCATCACGTACTGTATGACTCTAAAATGTATTTATAGATGCATAGGCTAGCATCTAGTATAATGCATGGTATGGTGTGGAGAGAGGAAATGTAACATGTTGAAGAATGAATGCCCTAAAAGTAGCATGCATATTATAATTCTGGGGCAGAATGAATAAGCAAAGCTAAATTTCTCTATCATTATCATTTAGAGACTGTGGAGAAGAAAAGTTTCACTTCGGCATGTGTGTAGTTTTTTATTTATTTATTTTTTTAATTTTAGAAGTGTTGTCATTTACTCATCATATCGATCTGCTTTTTGTCATGAGTCCTGCCAAGTAAGGCCTGGCAGATTGCAAGCAGACTGCTGGATTTCTCGATGAAGTGGAAAAAATGTGGATGTAGTCCGCTTCCTCTGGAGAAGTGTTAGGCCAGCAGTTGTGCTGTTATGACCTTATTTGCAAAAGTGCCAGTACTATGTGTGTGTGTATTTATAAAGACTAAATAAACACATTATTCAGAAGCAACAGCATAAATCTATCAATGCATTTTGGGTTGTGGTAACTTTCTTGAAGCATGCCTTTCAGCATCATGACATATGGTATGCTTCATAATTACAATGCTATGGGACAAGTGCTAATACCAGCCGTAGATCATGAGCACCGTGACTGCTAAAGTGCCACAGATAGAATGGGTGGCAGTGAAGTTATATGCCCACAAAGCTTTGTACCACCGAAGTGGGATCTCATCTAGCAAACAGCATTTTCCTCTCAACTAATGTAGTTATCAATGCCATCGCGTCGCCAGATTACAACTTTAGTCTTTTCTTTAGCTTTTGCCTTTTTGTCTCATCATAGTTTGTGTTTAACCATGTTGAATTTCCAAAAGACCGTCTTTCCCGGTTTATTTTCATCTAGACCCTTTCCTCAGAAATGTACAGGTGCAAAATGGGTGTTTGGTTTTGCCAGTCTTTCAAGGAGCAGTGATCTTTTCCTTCAAACTCTAAAACACCCTTTTCAGTGAGTTTTGCTGTCGCAATACCATATGCAAAATTAAGTTTAGCTTCAGCAGTGCCAAACTGTATACAAAAGGAAATTCGCCAGTTTCACTCAGCACAACTTACTATTTAGTTATGTTATACGTAACCAGCAGAATAAAATGAGGGACCACTGGACATGGACAGTGGAGCTGTGGTGCATGTTGGGTCTATATTGGTAGTTTCATTGCTCTGTGTAGATGTGCCAGTAACTGAAATCAACTAATGACATAACATTCTTTATTAAAGCAAACCCTTAATTTTTTTTAAAAAAAGTCAATACTATTGTATATCTGCATACCATTTACTAAATGCAAAAAAGGTAAGCCACAATGAATACCAGAATGAAACTTGAATGTTTAGTGCATGCTAAGCCGCTGTTCAAAATATGGTAGAAAAAGAACATCTGAGGTTGGTGTCAGTAAGTTCTTAAATTTAACATTTGTTATAAAGGCTATTCTATGCCAACTGCTCTCTCATACAGTTACTGATGTTTCAAAGTGCCCCGAGGCTCACCAGATTCGCCTTCTGAGCATATCCAAGACTCCCTGGAATTAGAATACTTGCAGCACTTAATTGTAAAACCCTTTCCATTATCTGTGAAGAAGACGGGAAGGATGACCCTCCACAGCTGCTTTGTGCATTAAACCTGCTGTGGCTGATGTTGCTCAGTCGCTTTACTTTCTGCCAGTGATCCACTTGTGTGGAATGCATGTCATTCTGCCAAGGCACAGCTGCAGGGACCGTCAGCAGACTTTGCTAGCGGCGTCCACGTGTTTCTTCATTTCTTTGGTGGGATTTCCTGCAGTTGTGTTGATAAAAGTGCAGGCTGTTCAGTGTTTTCTTACAAGTGATTTATTACCTGGGAGTTACTGTAAAATTGTAGACTGTGCTGTTTTTGTCTTATAACTTTCATAATATTTGCTTTTGATGCGTTGAGTACAATTTATTGTTACTTTTTTTCCTGCCTTCATGGCTAAGAGCTATGACGTTTGTGTACAGTGTTTCCTATATTCTTAATATACAGCCCTTACATTGTATATGTGGGTCCAATAAATGACAATGTGATATTGGGTATCATGTATCAAAGCCTTACCTGTTATGGTTTCAGCTTCCAAACTAGATAAGCAAACACTTGCCTACTGACAAATACACTCTCTCTACACACTTAATTGTGTTGTAGATTTGATTTTAAATAGATAATATCTGCCACTTTGCCCATTCTACACTCAACGGCCCATAATGACAAAGTAAAGACATGCCTTCAGAAAGGCTTGCATATTTATTAAAAATCAAAAACAGATACCTGTTATTTATGTAAATATTCAGACCCTTTGCTGTGACACTCCAAATTGAGCTCAGGTTCATTCTGTTTTCTCTTTGAGATGAGTCTAAAACTTTATTGGAGACCACCTGTGGCAAACTGAATCGACTGGACATCGTTTAGGAAGGCACGTGTGTGTGTATAGAAAGCCCAACAAGTCGAACTACATGTGAGGACAAAAACCAAGCCATGAAGTCCAAGGAACTTTCTGTAGACTTCCGCGATCAAAGTGGGTTGAGGCACTGTTCAGAAATCATTTCTACAGCTTTGCATGTTCCCAGGAACACAGTAGCCTTACTAATTGTGAAATAGAAGAACTTTGGAACCATCAGGACTCTTCCTAGAGTTGACCATCTGAACCAAACTGAGTAATCAGTCAAGAAGGGCCTTGGACAGTAAGATAACCAAAAACCCACTGGTCAGTCTTAAAAAGTTTCATAAGTCCTCTGATGAGATGGGAGACCCTATCAGAAGGATGACCATTTTGGTGTAACTCCATCAGTTCAATGGAAGCCACTTGTGAGTAAAAGGCATATGACAGCCCTCATTGATATAAAAAATGGCATGTAAAGGACTCTCAGAACATGAAGAAAAGGATTATCTGGTCTGATGGGACAAGAACTCTTTTTCCAGGAATGCAAACCTTGTAGAGACTTTCCAAAAACATTGCAGGCTAGAATTTTTACCAAAGGGGCTTCTTAAAAAGTACTGAATTAAGTGTCTATAAACAGTTTCAGTAACTGATTCCTCTCTCTCTCTCTCTCTCATTGGAATATCAGGAACCCCTGGTATCTGCTGGTTTGACTGCCCTCTAGTGTCAGTCTTCCATCAGGACATTTTACATAATGAACTACTCCCTTCTGTTGCTTGCAGTTTTCACTCCTGCTGGGCCATACATTTCTCTTAAAACCCCCATCTTCTCTCACTTTTGTACACACCTGCTCTCATTATCAGTCTGGTGTCATGCCTTTTTTTGGAGATATGTGGAAGCATTTTAACCTGCTCTGCACCGTTTTGATTTTGAGTTTTCTATCACCTGGAATTCTCTAGCTAGCTAGGCAACCCTTCACCATATATTTTTAGTAAAGGGTCCTGCCAAAAGTTAAACAGACTTAAATTTCCTTTATAATACATCTTTTCACAAAAGGCCATCCTTAAGCATTTACCATAAGAGCTGTGCATTCGTTTTTGGTATTTTAAATTCAACCTGAAGCAGCAGGCATCACCTTCCTTAAGATGTGACCTGTGAACAAAGAGAGGGGTCTTTTGAATTACACATGCCTTGTGCTTCACCAGCTATTCATTGACAATTAGTGGGCGTCTGTGTTCTTCCTGTTAGTTTTGAGTTAACATCCTCACTCCCACTATCTATATAGGCAAAGCTCAAGTTATTTTAAACAGCCTGTTGGTAGCTCTTAGTATTCTGCCTATATGAAGTGGGGTGACTGTGCTAAATGTCTATTCATTCCCAGAAATTGCTGCTATGTGTTTTCTTGATTTTTATATTAGTTTTAGATTAGATGGAAAGAGTTAAAGAGAGCCAAAAACTCTTAGATGTCCACCCCCCTAGCCACCTACACGTGCGTCAGGAGTGTCTGTGTGGAGAGGCTGGTAGAATCAGCTGTAGCTCATTGTTAGGAAGGCTTTACTCAAAGCACAGTGACTCACCATGTGCCAGCATTGCAAACACATTCTCTAGGAGGAGACTTGCTGCTGTGAATCTTTTAACACTATGCTTTCAAAAGAGCATCAAGTGGGGAGTCAGCATTGCTAGGCTGGACTTGCAGTTTATGGGGCTTGAAGGGCTGTGATGTGTCTTACCCGTGCACAAGTGATATGGATAATAGCCACCAAAGGTAGAATGCTTCAAAGTGGCCCTTTTTTGAAAGAGATGGAATTACTTTGACTTTTTCTGACTTAAAATCAGTACAGAGGGCTGGCTGCGTGTTGCCGATTCACTCACTTCTGCCAGCCTTGTGATTAATGACAGCAAACGTGGGCGTTGTAAAGCTCACTGGATCTTTCAAAGATTGTGCTCAGTATTTTTTTCTCTATGCAAATCAGGAAAAGGAAGGTTAACATTTTGGGGAATCTGAGACATCCTGACATGCTTTAAGAATTACTTGGAGAATACTTCAACTAGAAGGCAGGAGTGATTTTAAAGAAGATGGATCAGGTATCTCTAGGTGTTTAAAAATTAATATATTTGTAATTATAAATCTTTGTATAGTGAATGAATGGCCAGATTGGCTAAAAAAGTAAACAGAATTCTCTGTAAGCCACCTGTAACGTTAAAAGATGGGCACTTGAGCCTGCAGTTAAAATGTAAATAGCGCGCTTATTGATTTCTGAGTTCTGTTTCACAGTTTTGGCTCTAATGTATCATCAGTCAGTGTGTTTGCATGTGTGTAGATATTGTGAATACATATACACACACATATATGTATACTGTATACACGTGTCTGTGTATATGTCTATATAGCATATTGAGTATCCTAGTTATAATATATAAGAACTGATGGAAAGATGGCACAGTGGTTAGGGCCGGTCCAAGGACTTGGGTATGATAGGTTGGGCACCTTCTCTCTGTATTCAACTGGGCTTCCTCCAAACAACACAAAAACGGCAAATGTGATAAAATCCAATGCTCTGTTTCGCTAATAGTGGTATTATTTGCTTGAATTTGATTGCAAATTACATTGAACAAACCACCATATTGGATATATATTATATGAGCTCTTATTTTGAAATATTTAAATACACTCTGAAGGTTATTTTTATAAATACTGAACGGATGTGTTCTAGTGAGTTAATGTTGGGTTTCTTTGTTTAATAACTTGCTTTTCACAGTTTGTAGTCTTAAATTAAGGTAGAACATTATTACATAAGATAGCTTTAACGTTATTTTCCAATTTTGCCAGGGGTTATTGCTATGAAGCCTATTGTTGTGTTGGGACTTACAATTGTAAGGGTTAAAATGATCGATTAGAAATTGCTTGCTCTCTTTCTCTAAACCCGAACCCCCCATTTTACCTTTCCACATGAGGTTCAAACACACTTCATGAAGTCCTCTGACATACCTAAAGACAGAACATGTCCAAAACAAAACAAGACCTCAGCAACGGTGTAAAAAGATTAAAGTAGAGGGAATGATGTTAAACAGTACCCATGGAGAAGCAGACAACGTATTATAGTACAATCCAAATACAATAAACCAAAGTGTATGATGATAAACAGTCCCCATTGGGGAGAAAAACATATAATTATAATTGTAATTGAAATGTAAAAGTAGTTGAGAAGGAAATAAATGTACAATTATGGCGAAAGTCTCATTGCGAATGGACCAAATTGCAGGTAAAATCTTCTTTGCCTTGCCAGGACACGATGCGACTGACGATTGTATTTCAAAAAGTGTTGGGATCAATTTTCTTAGTTCTTTTTCTGCTACATCCAGAGAACTAAAAATGTAGAACTTGCCTTGAATGTCCACTCTCAGTTCAGCAGGATGCAAGAGGCTGTATCTGATTTTGGCTTTCCATAAGTGTTGTTTAATACTGTAAAATGTGGCACATTTAGCAGCTGTTGAAGGTGAGAAATCAGGGAAATTTGAATGCAGTTATTTTCAAATATAATCTCTTGTTTCAGTCTGAGAAGTGACATCAAATTTAATTTAGATTGTAATTTGTCAAAACGTACAATAAGGCTTCCAGGTTTTGAGGTATTCAATCTATGTATGCAGTAAGCTACTGCTACGGTGTCTGATATAAAGTCCTCTCCAATTATTTCAGAGAATAGTTCAGTTATGACTTTCATGGTTTTCAGGGAGATGTTCGATTCTGATTTTATTCCTTCCATATCCATTATCCAGTGCACCTAGTCTGTCTACAAGTACTTTGTATTCACAATTTGTAGCCATTGCTTTTTCATCAGCAATAAATGCTAATTGTTCAACTATTTCAATATGAGTTGTGAACATTTGCTCAACGTCTTCAAGCTGTGCACCAAGTGCTCTAAATTTATTCTGAAACTTACTCGCATCTTCCTGTAATTTTTCCTCAATTTTATTCTAGCATGCCTTTAAAGGTTGCCTCAAAGCAGTTACTTAAATGTTTCTCCTGGTCTTTAGTATCCTAAAGCAGCGTCTCATTTGTCTTGTTTATTTCCTTTATATCTTTCCTTGTATCCTTTATTTTAATCCTAAGAGCAGTAGTTATTTCGGTAATCATTGTGGTGATCGTTGCTTTCAGCTTGGACTGTTTATTTCAGTCTTTACCATACCATGCTCCGTGGGCGGAATACTAAGCCCAGTTGCAGTCAGTGCCACCAACTTGCAGGAGGTAGTTGACAGTGGGGATAGTATGGCTATGCTCAGTTCCAATGAACCTTCTGCAATCGATGAGTTCTCCTGGCCTGACTCACTTGCAGTTTCGCTCTCGGCTGGGCCGATGCTACAGTGTCAAGTTCCCAATGATGTATTCTTTCGTCTGTCTAATCCAGGTCAGTCTCTGGAAGGCCATACCTTGAACTTGAGGCCTGTTCAGACTTAGAAGAAGCTTTAGCTGTCTTTTCTGATTCTTTATGAGCCCCTTTTTGCTACTCATGCTTGCACGGTGCTGTGAAAAAGTATTTGCCCCTTCCCTTTTACATGTTTGTCACAATTTAATAGATAGATACTTTATTAATCCCAAGGGGAAATTCACATACTCCAGCAGCAGCATACCGATGAAGAACAATATAAAATTAAAGAGTGATAACAATGAAGGTATAACAGACAGACAATAACTATGTATAATATTAACGTTTACCCCCCCGGGTGGAACTGAAGAGTTGCATAGTGTGGGGAAGAAACAATCTCCTCAGTCTGTCAGTGGAGCAGGATGGTGATAGCAGTCTGTCACTGAAGCTGCTCCTCTGTCTGGAGATGACACTGTTCAGTGGATGCAGTGGATTCTCCATGAAAATGTTTCAGATCATCAAACAAGTTTAAATGTTAGACAAAGATAACCCAAGTAAACACAAAATGCAGTTTTTAAGTGATGATTTTATTTATTAAGGGAAAAAAATATCCAAACCTACATGGCCATACAATATGTAAAAGTGTAATTGCCCCCCTTGTTAAATCATGATGTAACTGTGGTTAATCACATTTTTTGTAAAGCTGAGTTCAATTTCACTAGCTACACCCAGGCCTGATTACTGCCAGACCTGTTGAATCAAGAGATCACTTAAATAGAACCTATCGGTCAAAGTGAAGTAGGCCAAAAGATCCCAAAAGGAAGACATCATGCCACGATCTAAGGAAATTCAGGAAAAGATGAGAAACAAAGTAATTGACATCTAAGAGGCTGGAGAAGGTTACAAAGCCATTTCTAAAGCTTTGGGACTCCAGCAAACCATGGTTAGAGCCATTATCCACAAATGGAGAAATCATGGAACAGTTGTGAACCTTCCCAGGATTGGCAGTTAAGATCAATGTTCGTGATTCAACCATAAAAAAGAGACTGGGCAAAAATGGCAGTTCCAAGATGAAAACTTCTGCTGACCAAAAAGAACATAAAGGCTCATCTCACTTTTGCCAAGAAACATCTTGATGATCCTCAAGACTTTCGGGAAAATATTCTGTGGACTGACGAAACAAAAGTTGAACTATTTGGAAGGTTTGCATCTCATTACATCTAGCGTGAAAGTAACACAGCATTTTAGAAAAAGAACATCATACCAGCAGTCAAACAGGGTGGTGGTAGTGTGATGGTCTGGGGCTGCTTTGCTGCTTCAGGACCTGGACGACTTGCTGTGACTGATGGAACCATGAATTCTGCTTTCTACCAAAAAATCCTGAAGGAGAATGTTCAGCTATCAGTTTGTGACCTCAAGCTGAAGCGCACTTGGGTTCTGCAACAGGACAATGATCCAAAACACACCAGCAAGTCCAGCTCTGAATGTCAAGTCAAGTCAAGTTGGGGAGCATGCGAGGATCTTACGAGCCGGATCAACCTCAGGGAAACGCGTCACATGGCCGTAGTGCCGTAACTGCCACTCCCTCGCAATGCAGGTAATGTGCCTCATTCGGGACTCCATGAGCAACCGCTCATTCGAGACAAAGTCAAACCAGCAGTACCCAAGGATTTTCCGCTGAGACACAATACCTAAGGAGTGCTGTCTTCATCTCAGGTCACTTGATATCGTCCATGTCTCTCAACCGTATAGCAAGACAGGAAGCACCAGGACTCTAAAGACTTGGACCTTTGTCCTTTTGCATAGATATTGGGAGCGCCACACACCCCCTTCCAGCGACCTCATGACCCCCCATGCTCTCCCAATCCGTCTACTGACTTCATAGGAAGAGTCACCAGAGACATGAATGTCACTGCCAAGGTAAGTAAACCTCTCAACAAGGTCAACACTCTCTCCGCAAACAGACACACTACTGATGGCTGTGCCCAAGAAGTCATTAAAGGCCTCGCAAGCCCAGACACTCAGACTCCTTGCTCAGTCTCTCGAGCGCCCTGAGAAGAACCTCCATTGACTCCGCGAAGATCACAGCATCGTCAGCAAGTTAAGATCAGTGAATCTTTCTTCACCAACAGATGCCCCACAGCCGCTGGACTCCACGACTTTGCCCAACACTCAGTCCATACAAGCACTGAACCGAGTAGGAGCAAAACACACCCCTGACGAACCCCAGAATCAACTGGAAGTCCTGCTTCCACTCTGCACAGCACTCACAGTACCAGTGTACAGGCCAGCCATGATATCCAGCAACCTCGAGTGGATCCCGCGAACCCTCAGGATGTCCCACAGCGCAGCTCAATCAACTGAGTTGAACGCTTTGCAAAAATCGACAAAGGCTGCAAAGAAAATCTGCTGATATTCGCGCTTGTGCTCCATGAGAACCCTCAGTGCCAGGATGCGGTCGGTGGTAGACTTCTCAGGCATAAAACCAGACTGTTCCAGTCGCTGGTAGGTGAGCAAGTGATCACGGATCCTATTGAGGATGACCCTAGCAAGGACCTTACCTGGCACCGAGAGCAATGTTATCCCCCTGTAGTTGCTGCAATCCAGGCGATCACCCTTCCCTTTCCAGATAGGGATGACAAGTCCCATTTTCCAGTCAGTTGGGATGATGCCAGTCTCCCAAATGGAAGCAAAGATTGCTTGCAATGCCAAGAGGACAGCCTGAATGGCTTAAAAAAATAAAATGAAGGTTTTGGAGTAGCCTAGTCAAAGTCCGGACTTAAGTCCAATTGAGATGCTGTGGCATGACCTTAAAGAAGCAGTTCATGCTTGGAAACCCTTCAATGTGGTTGAAATGAAACAATTCTGCAAAGAAGACTGGGCCAAAATTCCTCCACAGCGACAAGACTCATTGCCAGTTATCGCAAATGCTTGATTGCAGTTGTTGCTGCTAAGGGTGGCACAACCAGTTATTACGTTTAGTGGGCAATTACTTTTTCACATAGGGCCATGTAGGTTTGGATAGTTTTTTCTCCTTAATAAATAAAATCATCACTTAAAAACTACATTTTGTGTTTACCTGGGTTATCTTTGTCTAATATTTAAAGTTGTTTGAAGATCTGAAACATTTAAGTGTGATAAATATGTAAAAAATAATAAAATCAGGAAGGGGGCAAATACTTTTTCACAGCACTGTATATACTTGCGTTTACTTTAATTAAAGTCCCTCGGGTTCAGTAAATACAGGATACCTTTAGGATGATAGTAAAAAATAATGGTAAAACAAACCATTGCTAACAGTGCTCTTTCTCAGATGTCCATCTCTCGAAACAGACAAGACCAAAACCAACTTTTGCCTTTCAGAATGCTGCTTTACCTTTGATCTGCTTACCCAAGTGCGGGTTACGCTGGTTCCAAGCAAGACAGACTGGCTCATGTTATTCTCAGCTGTGTTTTTCCCAGTCCAGTCTGGTGGATGTCTTGGGTCTTAATCTGAATAAGTGGTTCCGCCCCTTATTTCTTCCACGTTGCTGAGCTCCCCTTCATATTGCCTGTTAGAACTGTGATCTGGGCATGACACAGGGTCTTGTATGTCTCAATGACACACTGGTGTACCATTATATCATTTGAAGATATTTGTCCATGAATGGGTTATCCTTTATGGCCAGAAAACAAACACTCCAAAAATGTATTTGTAAATACCAGGGGACTCTGCTCCCTTCTCGCTTTGCTTGCCAACCCCCGGGGGCTATCTTTTGGCTAAACTGCTCAAAGGGCGTTGGGGTGCCCCTCCATTAGAGAAAACTGTGGTATTTAAAGAGTTAGTATATAAAAGAGTATGCTGGGTGCGGGAGGGGGACAGTTTGGTCCTTAGTTACTATAGATAGAAAAACACTTACTCAAGTATTTCACTACAACTGTCTATTTTAAATACCAATGAATAATAAAACACAGTAAAAAATAAAGTAGATGTAAGAAAGTAAAATGTAATAAAAAGTAAATAAGAAATGAAATTACATTAACGCCTCGTCAAAAACAATATTATGAATTACTTTAGCCTTTAACTTGCATTCATAAACGCTGTTTTCTTGCATTTCTGTTCGCATATTGTTCGGGATATTTTTCTCTTTCTCGTTTTTTGGACATTTTCTCTTTGTTCTTGAAGTTTATTATATGCAGTTCTTTTTTGGTCATTTTCTCTTTTTCATTGTTCATTATCAGCTGTTGCCACTGTTTTGCTACCACTATCTAAAATTCATTGTTCTTGAATAGATAATTTGCTTTTCTGCCTTGCCATTTATGTTGTTAAGCTGCGCTTGACCAAGTGTGGACACAAGTCTTTAAATAAATGCCGGTAAGGGTATGTACAGGTGAAGAGCTTGGTTAACCATGACAAGGTCAGATGTCAGACCCTTATCATTTAAGGGTGGAGTTGAGAGGCATGGAGGGGTTTAATGCTGGATATATTTGCATTCTGCCATTTCCGGTCATTCTTATATTATAGATTTTTGTCTTTTATCACCCAATTGATTTGAAGCCAAGAATGGATGAGCAATTCTCAAGTCCTTTAATTTTTTCTTCTCTTTCCTTTGAAATATTTGATTAAAATAGACAGCACACGATGAATACACACAGGTGTGAAGGGCAGCAAGTTAGCTGGAAAACCACTGGCTTGTTTGTCATTTATAGCTGTTTAGGACTAAAAGAAGAAATTAAATGTGGGGGAAATGTTACCAAATGAGAAGACTCAAGTGAAGCATAAAAGTGTTGCATGAGCACTAACTGCTTCAACAGAAATAACTGGCTTCTCAGAATCCTGTAGCCATTACGGCCCTCCAGGACCAACTTTGCAGACCCCTGCAGTAATGGTGCAGTCTCCACCACAGAAGATTAAGAACAAGCTAGTTAGGTTTCTTGTGCATGTGGTCCTTTGCAGGAATATAAGCTCAAAAGCTGTTTTGGATAGGGCTGTGGCTTTTTCTGTGGCTCAACATGATTTTGGGTGCAATATCGTTAGTATGTGTGGTATTTCATGTTGTACATTTTTATTGCCTGTGCAGTTGGTCCTCAGTAGAAAGTCAGCTGTATTAGAGATGCACCACGGAGCAGTCGGCACCTGCTGAGTCAAGCAGCCCACAGCTCCCCAGGCTGTGTCACTTATTTTAACCCTTTAAAACAGCATTTCAAGTTTATTCTTTTTTATTCTGTATACATTTAGAAAGAATTCAAGTAGGAGTCTTGGTTTTATGTGGCTTTAGGATTATGTAATACCTCTCTAAAACAAAATAAATACATAATTCTTCTGCCTACTCAATGTTACGTTATGTTGTGTATATACTTTATACTATAATAATAATACTCAAAGCGCTTCATATAGAGCGTTGAGCTACTTTTGTACCAGTATGTTCACCACACATTAGCTGTTAGGTGGTTAAGGGGTGAGAGATAGTCAGTTAGAGACAGGGGATGATTACGAGGCCAGCATGACTAGGCTGAGGTGGGCAATTCAGCCAGGTCACCGGGATACACCCTGCTGTTTAGGAAGGATACCTAGGAATCTTTTATGACCACAGAGAGTCAAGACCTCAGCTGAAGGATGGTGCCATTTTTACAGCACTGTGTCTCCGTCACTGCACTGGAGAATTGTGATCCACGTTCAGGCCTCAGGGTAAGCATCCCCTGCTGGCCTTACCAACATCTCTTCCAGCAGCAACACAAGCTTTTTTTGGTTGGCCTCCCATCCAAGTACTGCCCACTTTTTACACATTTTGTTATGTTG
Organism: Polypterus senegalus; assembly: GCF_016835505.1. Classification (NCBI taxonomy): domain Eukaryota; kingdom Metazoa; phylum Chordata; class Cladistia; order Polypteriformes; family Polypteridae; genus Polypterus; species Polypterus senegalus. The sequence goes on along the minus strand of NC_053171.1, from coordinate 70,638,394 downwards.
CAGTCTTCTGCTAAAATCATTTAAATTAATTTTTTACATCATCAAGGAACACTTCATACCCAAGAATGGTAAAATGAAAAAAATAATTTTAGAAATGGCCGCAAATGTATTAAAAATAAAAAAACTGAAATATCCCATAGACTAAAGTATTCAGACCATTTGCTATTTGGCTCAGGTGCATCCCATTCTATTCATTATTGTTTTTCAGTAGCAAGGGCTGAACAATTAGTTGACATTGTGGGAAAGCTAAATTGAGCAAAGTACTTAGATATGCTTAATGAAAACCTACTACAGAGTGGGTTGAAGGCTCACCTTCCAACAAGACAATGAAAAGAAGTACAAAAACAACACAGGACCTTCTTAGAGACAACTCATTTTGGGGTTGAGAGGGTGTTTGTATGTATACATGTGTGTGTGTATGTGTGTATGTATGTATATCAGTCATAAATATTATGAAAAGGACACCTTCTGATTCTTCTGCAATCTAAACAAAATGGCAACCCAACAAAAACTGAAGAGTCTTATGTAAGCAATTGTAAACATTTTAAAGAGTTACAAAACAGAGGTCTAGATGCCTTGTTTTGACACCTTTTACATAGAAAAGCCGTGTGTCCATGGCATATACTCCATCTCTGATTAGACAGCTGAAATACCTCTGCAACTCTTGCTGTTCCCTAATGGAATACAGATTGATCTGTGATAAACCTCTAACAAATTTACGTTATGCTGATGCTCCCTGCAAATGTATGTCCAGAGCAGTAGCTGCCATTAGCTTTAAACACCACTTGTCCGGTAAATCTTGTTTGATCTTTTGTAAGGCTTCTTTATGAATCTTACCCATCCATTTGCCCAATAACTGTCTACATTTAGGTGTATGAGAATGCTGTGTTATTTGTCACAAATCATTGCAGGAGCAGGCTCCTCTTCATTGGGAGCTACCTAAACATTGGGCCACCTTAAGAAATACGGCCTTTGGGGTCTCTGCTTTAGACTTGGAGATAAGCTCTGTCACCTTCACCTTTTTCTAGTTTGGATTTCTGCAGTTCACTTTTCAATGGTCCTTTTGCACAAAGTGTGTGTGCTTTATGCCACATTCAAAAGGTTCCTCCTTACACTCAATTATCTCGCACCAGAAGCCCAGCTGCACAACCCTCGACAAACCCATTTTGAGCTTTTAGCACCCCCAGGTCTCCATTTGGCTGTATTCATTATAATGTTAAACTCCTTGTTTCTTTTCTCTCTCTTTGGCTTTTTTAGTTCAGTTTCTGCCATGCTTTTTGAATGTAGCTGTGTTAGTTCCAGCTGTGCAACAAGAGCAGTGCCACTATACATTTTATATCATGCAATTATTTTAGTTTCAGTAAATTATTTTTATGTTCTGCCTGGAGTTTCACTTTTTTCCCTGCTTTGTGCAGTCAATCTCAATAATATTCTTCTCAATTTTATTTTCAATTCATTTTAACTTATTGTTAATTACTGCAGCTGCTTGCCTAGTAACCTCAAGTTGTGCTATAACTGTATTTAAATTTGATCTCACTTTTCCATATTTCTTGCTGTACATTTAAATTAAAATTAATGTGGCATACCCTAAAACTGTAATGTTAACCAAGAAGTAATTGATCAGATGTCACCGTTGTTACTTTTATATGAATTAAAATCCATATATGTAATTCACTAAGGGCATGCAAGACAGAGAGCCACGCCTGCCAACTCACAGATCCCCTTCCGCCAACTGTAAGACCATGGAATACGCAGGACAGGGCCAGGCCTGCCAACTCGTAGAGCCCTGCCCGCCAACTCTTAAGACCATGAAATACGCTCGACAGAGCCCCGCCCAACAACTCTAACCCTCCGCCCGTGTCATGGGATACACACGACAGGGCCCCGCCCGCCAACTCTAACTCTCCTCCCGCGTCCATAAACCCGTCCCGCCCACACGCAGCTGACACGGAATTTTTCGCCAAGCATCTGCAGTCCGCTTACAAAATAAAGCAAACTCTAAATGCAGCGAAAATGTACTTTTCCATCTAATTTCATGCTCTGAATCATCAAACCCTTTGCTAAATCATACAAACACATGCATGAAATCGCTCAGTCCAATCCAACAGCATCTGTACAAATGCTTTTCAAGGAAAACCCTATTCAGGATTTACGATGATACAATGCCTCGACATGTCGCACCAATGTTGCAGCGATTTTCATTGGAGAAGATGGCGAACCGCCTGCTGAAAGGGACATTTGCATCTGTCCCATAGGCAACTCCTGTAAACAGATTTCCACACTCAATATGAATTGCGATCCTATGGTTTACCCACTTTTATTCCCTTACGGAGACATTGGCTGGCACAAAGATTTACAACATATTCCGGATAAAGAACTGCCAAGCGAAGAAGGCATACTCAATGCCAATTTTACGCGTACAGATTAGCTATGTGGAATATATTTAGTATTTTGCACTCCAGCGGCGAACTATTCCAACAGTACGTTGTAGATGCGTATGTTTAAACAGATGGTGCGTGTCTCAACTATCTCTGATTAAATCAATAAGATTTGCGTGTGGAACAATACAAAGGACTGCCAGACGCACTGCAAGCAAACGCTGAAAATAATGTATGTGTAGGCAAAATGATCATATTACCGTTCATATTTCCAGGAAGTCCAAGATACATGCGACAAAACTAGCAGGATGCCATGGCCATAGTACGTAAATTCGGACAGCCTCATTTTTTATCACTTTCACATGTAATCCACCTTGGCCGGAAATTCTACATGCACTGTCGGATAACCAAAGACCGGAGCACGGCCCTGATATTTTAGTATGAGTCTTTTGGATTAAGCTGCAGGAATTACTTAGAGACATTCTACAACAACATCTTTTTCAGGAATGGAAAGCAGTGAGTCATTTCAATTAGTGATTGGGACAAAAGTTTGAAAAATCCAAAGCAGTCAGACATCTTTGTTATGAACAGAATTTTAAATCATTTTAATTGTCTTTAAAAATGTTAAGTACAGTGGAACCTCAGGTCACGACCGTAATTCATTCCAAAACTCTGGTCGCAACCTGATTTGGTCGTGACCCAAAGTATTTTCCCCCACAGGATTGTATGTAAATACAATTAATCCGTTCTGGACCATACAAGCTATATGTAAATATATTTTTTTAAAGATTTTTAAGTACAAAAATGTTTAATTATACCATGAAATGCACAGTGTAATAGTAAACTAAATGTGAAAACATTGAATAACACTGAGAAAACCTTGAACAGAGAAAACTAACATTGCAAGAGTTAACGCTATAGCCTTATGAACAGTTCGCTTCCGGGAGCCCTTAAACCCGTCACCGTTGGTAATGTTACTGATGAGCACAACAGTGAGGCACTACAATGGAGCGATCAGATGGCGCAAAAAGTGCCAAGTGCTTTTATTAAAATCAACAAAACAACAATCAAAAACCAAAGTCCAAATTAAAGTTAAATTTAAAGTTAAATTTAATTAAAATTAAAACAATGCTCGAAGCAGTCTCTTTAACACTAGAATTACCAGAGTCTACGAAAAAACTTGTAGATCCGACCCACCTTAAATCGCATCTTAAAACCGTTCTCACCTCTCCTCCAGCCTCGTTTGTCCTGTAAATGTGCCGATAAAAACAAACTGCAAGCAGCCGGCTATTCCATCCCCTCACTGACTTAGAACGTGCATGAACTTCTCCCAGCTCATGCCTCGATTATCTGGGAGTGAAGTGGAGTTTTAGAGTGGAAATACATTGTTATTTGGAACACACGCATTTCATGTGTGTTCCGTTTCTACAATAATCTGTGTAAACACAATGTTAAAACAGAAACTTTTTCATATTTTACTAATAAATGTTACAAAATGTAGGCATAAACTATAAAATGTGTGAAGCCTGAAAGCCAAAGATCAAATAAACACTATCATAAAAGATTCGAGTTTTACAACAGCTTCCGTGCCATACTAGTAAGATTTCGTCACTTTGAGCGCAGCTGACTTGGTGTACCTCAAGAGATCCGAGTTCGATTCCCTGCTGGGGAGAAAATTTATTTATTTTTAACCTTCGCCGTTCTGTCTGCCTGAACGCCCTGTCTATCTATATAGTAATAACAGTAATTTTATTATTATATAGGAGCTTCCCTGTCTGCCTATCATATAGTGCCTTTCCTTCCTATCTATCTATATATCTATCCCCTTAGCTGTTTTTTATATATCTATTATACAGTGCTTTCCCTGTTTATTTATATATCTAGTGCCTTCTCTGCCTGTCTGTCTGTCTGATTGCGTATAGCGCTACGCTGAACTTACTGCTCTGCACTATTCTGTCCTCTGCGTGTCCTGGAGTACAAAAGAAACACCACCATACAGCAACATGTGCGAACTGGCAAGATCGGGGAAAAAAAACACGCGCTCACTGATTACAAACCGCAAGATGAATGAAAGAGATAATATATGTAAAAACATCATCGCACTAATGCAATATTATTTGAAACGAACAGCGTCAGATCGGGTTTGAATATGCGCCCGATCTGACGCTGTTCGTTTTCAAATAATATTGCATGTACTGTGTTATTTTAGAATATAAACATACATTTGATTTCAGTCAGTCTTTAAGAGCCAGTGTAAATGCATGATAATTGTAAAGGTTAGCTTTTTTTTTTAAAAATTCAGTTCCATTCTCTCAGTCGCGTTCACGATCCCCTCCTCCCCATCTGACACTGCTGTTTTCACATAAAGACGTGCTATAACTCAAATGTGATTTATTTGGAGACGCGCTATAGCTCGAATGTTATTTATATAGGGAAGAAAGTACAGTGTCAGGTGCTTATTCAGTGTAATAGGAACCATAGCACAGAGAGATGTGTACACTGCAACAAGTACATATGTCGTAAATGTAGGAAGGGTGTGTGGGAACTGTTAATATTTGAATGTGATGATTTTATATAGCACGGAACGGAAATCAGCAGTTCTTAGCATTGCACCACGCAAGCTGTCGTATCAACCGCCTACTGTAACTTGCTTTATTTTTTCTTCACTTATAGTCTAGAATAAAAGTGCACTTGTTTTGTTATACTTGTACACCAACATATGTTCCTGTGTTTGAGCGACACGGGCATGCTCAAAAAAATAGACGTGTAATGCCACGAAAAGTGCACGCAGGCACTTCAGTTCACAAGCATTGGTACGAGAATGCAGTCACAAGTACGCTGCAGAAACTTCTTAGCACATCTTTATGTGAAAACAGCAGTGTCAGATTTAGGGAAGAATCCTGAACATGACTGAGAGAATGAAAAGTGAATAAAAAAAAATAACCTTTACAAGTATCATAAATTACACTGGCTGTTACACACTGAAATCGAATGTGTGTTTTTATTCTAAAATAGTAAGAATAAGAGCAGTTTACTTCTCAAAACTGAATCGTGCGGGATCAAACTCATGACCTTTTGATTACTAGTCAGCAGCTGATACCATTACGCTACCATGCAGTTGTAGTATGTGTCAGTGTGGCATGCTAAGGCGGCTTTTTTTCTGCAGTTATATTTTTGAATATAAGCATACTTGTTCTGTTATATTTGTACCTTTTGTGAAAGTGTTTCTTTGATATTTGGACTACGGGCTTCATACATTATATAGTTTATGCCTACATTTTGTCATTTACTACTACAATATGAAAAACGTTTCTGTTTTAACGTTGTGTTTACACAGATTACTGTAGAAACGGAACACGCATGAAATGCGTGTGTTCCAAATAACGATCTATTATTTCCACTCTAAAACTCTACTTCACTCCCAGATAATCGAGTCATGAGCTGGGAGAAGTTTGTGCACGTTCTAAGTCGGTGGGGGATGGAATAGCTAGCTACTTGCTGCTTTTCTTTTATCAGCACATTTAGATTAACAAAAGATGCTGGCGGAGAGGTGAGAACGGTTTTAAGAAGCGATTTAAGGTGGGATGTATCTATGAGTTTTTTCTGAGGCTCTGGTAATTCTAGTGTTAAAAACAAGCCGGTACATTCTTTAACTTCCTTCTCGGCCTTACTGCCTTCTCGCTCTCTTTCTCTCTTGCTCGCTCGCTCTCTCTCTCTCTCTCTCTCGCTCGCGCTCTCTCTCTTGCTAGGCTCGCTGCACAGAGAATGCACAGGGAGAGACTGAACACGTGCAGAAATCATAAACGCGTACGAACCGGAAGGGAAACTGGCTTGTTCGTCACCCGAATGTGTGGTCGTGAACAGATGCAAAAGTTTAGCAAATTTTTTTGTCGTAACCTGATTTTGTACAAGGTCCAAGACATTCGTGACCCGAGGTTCCACTGTATGTTGTTCGTGTGACGGTGACTTCTTGTTGTGTTTTGTTTTTTTTTTTTGCACAAACGCCGATATTTAATTCTTTGCCGTAACTGTGGTTATATTCTATCATTTGCAATGTCTTCTGCCTGAGTAACAACTAAGTTAAACTTGGTGGCATGCTATTTCAAATAACCATGTATTGGATTGAAGAAATAAAATTTTTCCATGAATATTTTTTGAATTAGAACTTGGGGAAAGGCCACAGGCTAAGTATTTTTGCCTTTCATTTTTGGTTAACAGTTTGTGGTTCTGCTGATCAGTTTTTCAAGTTCTTTCTTTGGATTTCCATCACTATTTGTTACTTGTTAAACAACTGTTCTTTGTTTCTCTCCTTGGATGAGTTTAAATTTTCTAGTCTTTCTTTCGCTGTTTGCAGTTTTTTCTGTTTCAAGTCAAAGTGATTTTTACTGTTGACCATGGGGTGACTCTCATTAATTCCAATTAGCTAATCATCTCCATTGATAAGCAGAAGTGCGATTCTCAGGAATCTAAAACACCCATTAATCTTCATAGATAATCAAGGCATGACTCTCAGGAATCCAAAAAATGTACTACTTTTATCACTTTTCACAGTTTCAACTTTAGAAATTCAAACCAATTAGCTGTCACCAGTGTTGATCCACTTGCCAACCCTGGGAATCTAAATCAGTCATTGATCTTCGCGAGTAATCAAAATGTCACTCTTAGGAGTGTGAACAGGCCATCATCGAAAATCGAGGCATTTTTTTCAGGAATCTGAATCTGTCAACCAGTTCACTGAAAATCAAAGCATGACTCTAAGAAGTCTGAAGCAGCCAAACATTTTCATCGATAATCTAGGTCAGTGTTTGTTCAGCTTTTTCTTGCAACCCAGTGTTGCCTCCAAACCCAGTCCATGACTACTGTCAGATCATGAGGGGTCTTTGTTGAAGAATTGCTGTACACAACCCTTTCTGATTAAATACAACTGTGAGTCGTGACCCAAAAGGGCCAACAACCTATGACCCATAGTTTAAGAAACAATGCTTTAAGCACAACTCTCAGGAATCTGAAGCAGTCAGCCATTTTTTAATCACTGAAAATACCATAATCTTGGAAACTCAAACCAACCTTTTATCACAATTGTTGATTTGCTTGTCACTTAAGGAGTGCAAAGTAACCAGTTATCTTCTTCAATAATTGAGATGTGTCTTTTAGGAATCTGAATATGCTGGCTATTTTCATTGATAATCTAGTCACGACTCACTGGCATCTGAAGCAGTCAGCTTTTTTTAATCACTAAAAATTGGCAACTAGCTATCAAAGTAACAATTGAGGTATGACTTTAAGGAATCTGAAGTAGCCAGTAATCGTCATTGACAATTAAGGCCTGACTCTTAGGAGTGCAGGAAATTCAGCCATTTTCATCACTGAACACTGCCTAAATCTTGGAAATTCAAAGCATCCATTTACCACCATTTTGCTTGCCACTCCTGGGAATCCAAAGCAGCCAGTTATCTTCATCAGTAATCAATGTTTGATTTTTAGAATTCTGAACTGGCCAGCCTTTCTTATTGAAAATTGAGGCAATAACTCACTAATCTGAAGCAGTCGACCATTTTATTGAAAATTTGAGGCTTGTGGAATCTGAAGCAGTTGGTTATCTTCATCAGTAACCAAATTGTGACTCTTAGGAATCTGAACCGATCAGCCATTTTTGTATAAAATCGAGGTATGGCTGTAAGAAATCCGAAGTAGACACTTGTTTTTCATTAGTCTTGGAAATTTAAAGAAACAAGCTTTTTCAGTAGGATGTTAACGTAATTAGGCAGTAGGGGTGTGACATTGTTGAACATCCATTTACATTGAGAGCTTGACTCTCAGGATTCTGAAGCAGCCAGCCACTCCATTGCTGAGCAGTGACAGATCTTTGGAAACCCAAGGCAGCCAATCATCAACACTGGTAACTGGTCACGATTTGCATGTTTGTAAAGCTGTCAGTTGCCCTTCTAAATAGAGCCCTAGCCTCACAAATCTGAAACAGCCTGCCGTCTTCCACAGTGCTAATTGGAGTATCTCTATGTCTGCTATCTCTAAATCTCTACTTGGTTCTTCTGTATGATGAAACACAGTGCTGGCCATTAAGATTGCAAAGGATTTCCCTTTTTGCAACTCTTCCATCTTAGCAAGCTCCTGATCAACAGTGGCAAGTAACATTTGATGCGTTTCTGGCAAAGTCTCTCTTTTTCTGTCCATATCTGGAGCTAGCCTAACTTAGGCAGATCACTAGAGGCCGCATACGTTTTTGTCATCCTGATGCAACAGTGCATCATGATAAGTTGACAAGATTTATCATGCCGCCATCTTAAATTACTGGTAACTGGATTATGCGGCTCACCTGCCACTATTTTTTTTATGGTCCAGAAGCTGCTGAACTGTTGTTTCTTTCAAAGAATTAGATTTTCTGATCATTTTTAAATAGAGGGAGATCATTGATACAAGTTCATAAATGTGTTCTATTTGTTAAAATTGGTTTGAAAGGTGGGTAATAGTAAAATTTTAAGAAATATCTCGATGTAGCGTAGGAAGACGTCTTATCTACTGTCACATGTGTTTCTTTTTTAAATGTGAAGGATTTTCTTTTAAACTTACAATGCATGACCCCAGTCAAAGCTGCAAATTTAGTTAAATTAGGTTTTTATGTGTAGGATACAAGCCTAAAGTTTGTGTCAGGCAGGCCTGTGGAAGAGAGGTAATTAGCTTGTTACAGTCAAACCATAAATATCTTTCAATGACTCACTGGAGCTCTGACTTTCTGTGATGGCGTAATTGGACATAATCTAATCACTCATTGCTCAATGGGAGGTTGCTATATTGACGTAACCTTTAAAACTGTGACAATGGCTTTCATGCCCTGATTACACCCTTATTGGTAAACTTCTCAATGAAAAACAAGAAATGACCCTGGTGTGGTTTTCTAATTTTTTAATTTTTTTTACTTCTAAGAAGGCAAAGAAGGCCCCTTTAGCCTGGAAATCTGAGAAACTGTATTTTTTTTCTTCCAGTATCTACAGGATTATTGAAATATTGTTGCTTAGTCTATATTATGTAAGAGGAAGCATCATTCTAATTTTGTAATTCTCTATGCATCAATTTCTGGATGATTTTATTGCGTCAATAACACATGACCCTGATTTTAAGGAATATGAGCTAAACTCATAATACTTCAAACTGAGTATTTCAGACTCAATTTGGGGACATTACATGGGAACACTAAATGATGCACCTTACACGTATTTAGGTGCTATTGGTTTAGTATTTGGAATTACTGAATAAACTAATATGCTTTCTCTTTTTTGGTTTCAGGTTTTGGTCTTTAAGTTAACATGAAAAAATGGCAAAGCTGGTGAAGTGCCAAGGGCAAAGACTTTCAAGCAACAAACTAGTCATCCCCGTTTGAACATCTCCAACGAAAAGTGGCCGTGTCTGGACGAATTCTAAATGTGGTGCGTGGTAGCTCATGCTGCCATTGCCTCATCTAATTCAGGGTCTACAGTGTGGGCACTTAAGCCTTGCCAGTAGAAATGTTGCTCTGCTGAGACCCGGTAGAGGTTGGAAACATGACAAGTTTGAAACGCTCCCAGACTGAAAGACCAGTCGGGGCTACAGGCCCATCGACCGATGATTTCTACTCAAGACGTTTACGCCTGCCCAATGGTGGGGCACCACCTCCACGAAGCGAGAGCACACACCTCACTGGTTGTAACCCTGGAGTGCCAAAAATGGGAGTGCGAGCTCGGGTGGCAGACTGGCCCCCCCGAAAGGATTCATCAGCAAAGGAAGGAACAGGAGCTGGAGGAACAGTTTGGCACATCAGTGTTGAACCTGAAACAGCAGCTGCACCCATTAGCAGTAGCAGCAACAGCAATACTAGCTCAGGAAACGTGCAAGTTAAAGTCGGTCACCTGAGTCCTCAAGATTCGTCCATGTTAAGAAATATTCATAACACCTTGAAGAGCAAGACTAGCTCTCATGAGGCGCCGAGTGCTAGCAGCAACCAAGATAGCCGATTTCTTTCACCTGATGGCTATTTGGGATCGCCACGCAAAGCAATCCGTCGTATTCGTCAGCGGAGTAACAGCGACATTACAATCAGTGAGCTGGATGGAAGTGGCAGTGGAGATGGAACCTCCGAATGGGGTGCATCTGGCTACAAATGGTCACCATTGCATAGGGAATATGGCAGCACTTCCTCTATTGACAAGCATGCTGCCTCGGAGGAAAGCTTCTTTGACATGCTTAAAGGTTACCAGGGAGACAAACCTGATCAGCGGAGTCCAGCTCCAGAAAAGCTTGGGGAGTTGCTTACTGCTGGACAAAGAATAATGAGTGGCTTTGATACTCCAGATGGGCCTATGGGCTCAATGTCCCAAAGAGGAAGTCCTTCAGGCAGGATGAAAGAGCGAGAGAAGCCTTTGAAGCGGCGTTCTAAATCTGAGACTGGTGGAGATTCCATTTTTCGTAAGTTACGCAGTGTCAGGATTGAGGGAGATTTGACATCCAGAGCAGGCTCTGATCTGGATGACAACAGGTCAGAGGATGGCATGTTGCATCACAAGCCCTGGGTCTGCCAGAAAGGATTTGCCCACTATGACGTTCAAAGTATTCTTTTTGATCTGAATGAGGCTGCACTCTCGAGACAAAATGCTGTCCAGAGGCGGAACACCACGACTGGTGCCTCTGCTGCAGCTGCAGCTGCATCGTCCACTTCAACCCAGCCAGGGGCTTTCAGCTCACCTTCAGGAAGTCAAGAGGATCTTAACTCCAAAGAGACTCCTAGTCTGGATCCTGGAGATGACAAAAGCAATGAACTTGTACTCAGCTGCCCCTGCTTTAGAAATGAGATTGGTGGAGAGGGTGAGAAGAACATTAGTTTGTCCAAGCTTGGCAGCATTGGGAGTGGAGCATCTAGTAGCATTGGGGACTCTGGAAGTGGTGCATCAGGTGGAAACTTTGAGTCCTCATTGAGCTCCCATTGCACTAATGCTGGAGTAGCTGTTCTGGAGGTGCCCAAAGAAAGCCAGTCCTTGCACAATGATAGAGTCAAAAGGTACATTGTGGAACATGTAGACCTTGGGGCCTATTACTACAGGAAGTATTTCTACACAAAAGGTAAGACCATGAGAATGTTAAGAACAATATGGACAAGAAGAGAATGGTCAGCCAGATATAGCGCGCTGCTTAATGCCCATTGATCTTGTGGTGTTAGAATTTAGGATCCTCAGAGCTTCATACTAAACCATGATCATCAGTCAAGCTTCAGAGTTTACAGTATAGGTAATACACACATATGGTAACTGTGCAGAAAAAGTGTTCTGTAACATTTTTGCATCGTCTTCATCTAATCAGTTAATCTTCATTAAATGAAACTTCTGTTATTCATGCCCTTCAGAACTGTAGAACAAACCTATCCAACGTCAGCTACTTTAGTCTGCTACGAGAAGCTTGACCCCAGGGATTAGTCTGATACGATGAGGACCTTTCAAATTCAGTTAAAAATATGTTGTTGCTGACCTGTGTTTGGCATTTTAAGTTACAGAAAGCAGCACTAAAGAAAATATCCAATTTCGAGATTTACTGAATCTTTGAATTTTCTTTTCTACATCCAGTATAATCTGATTCACCATAACATCAAAAAAATCCCAAATGGGAACTGCCAATTATTTTGTTTATTTCATCAATGTCTTTTAAATATTCCATGTGCCTGTGTTTGAAAGCCATTGAGTCTTACTTATTGAATAACTGATTGCCATTCTGAAACAACTCAATTTCTTTTTAATCAGTTGTCCCATTTGCTGTGATTAAAATTAACAATCATCGTGCCGTCATTGTCTAGAAATCTTTAAGCTGAATGGCTGTTATATCTCTGTGGGGCTTAAACATTTTGTGGCGAAAAGGAATGTGAAGTATATCAGTCAAATGGTGAGCACCATTCAAAATGCATTAAGTGCTTGGAAGTGAGTCTCACGGTTCACATCAAAATGCTATGTACTGTTATTTTTCATTTTATCTGTAGCATTCAAGTTACACAACATCAAATAGTTTAGAAATAGGCAGATGAGTTTGACTCATCAGGAAATTGATAGAGAAAAGACATAGTGAAAAATTCAAGCCAAGAGTTGTAATCTAGCATCAGGCCAGATTTTTGTAAAGCAGCATGCTTAATCATAGTCCATAAATCAAAGCCATAAATTGTTTTTACTATAGATTAAAGTGAGGAAACACACAACAACAAAAAGAGTTTTATCCATAATCTCGGACAAACGGAAAATGCCAAGGATGACCTTTATAGTGTCACATTGTTCACATCACGTGCCACAAACGTCTGGTCATTCACACTTTGTAGCAATACAGCCAAACTTGTGGTGTTTAGTATTATAAAAAGATAGTGTCAAAACAAAAAAGTGAAATTTATTTAATGTCATTAAATATTTTTCAAATACATTTTGAAATGTATATACTCAAAACCCTTAAATAAAGGAAAAAAGATATAAAAAAAATACGGTCACAATATTTTCAGAATAGACCTGGGTCATAACACCACTGCTTTGCTTGAACGTTATTGATTCTATGGTTCAAGTCGACTTCATCCTCCTCTTCTGCAATTTGCTTCTGAGCAATTCGGTTACCCAGATGGCATTTCTTTTTTTTTTTCATTTTAGTTATCCCAAACCTGCATACTCCCCCAAATCATGACCACTAAAATACTTTATAAGTGATGAGATTCTTATTATGGACGATTTAACAGAACCCAAATGATACAAAATGTTCTCCTGAAAAATTTCTAGACAGCTCTTGAGATTAATTCCGAAGATTCTGGCAAATTTTAGATAAGCACTTTTATTGTTCCTACAGAGTATTTAGTTTCTATCATGCTACCCTTTACAGAAATCTTTTCTCTTTTCCACAGTGCTCTTTTGATAGCCAAGTCATGAACACTAATTTTAGCAAAAAGAAGAGAAGCCCACAGATGTTCTAGATTATGTTACCATACACTCCTGGAGTTAGTTGACCACATGTTGACCTTAGTCGTGATTTTGTATTATTGTAAATTTCTCATCTGTGTGTGGTTTGGTCTTGCTCCAAATTTTGAGAAATGTTCTTGAAACTGTGTCCAAATTCCTGATAAATATCATTTGATTTGAGTTTGATGTGCTAGTAAGATGTGTGGAGTTACAAAAATGAACAAAATAAGAAATGAGGAAATTGGAAGTACAACAAGTGTGAGAGATATTTAATAAAGTATAGGAAAGTAAGTTGAAGTATTATCTACATGTGATGTGGAGAGACAAGTATGTAAGCAAAATTATGATGGGAATGGAAGTACAGGGGAAGAGAAAGAGAGAGTGAAATTTCAAAGTGAAATTGGATGGACATAGTAAAAGATTCTTTGGGTAAAGGGTCTGACTGGGGAGGAGGTGCAGGACCAAGCTGTACAGAGAAGCTTGATCAAGCACATCGACCCCACTAAGAAGTGGGAAAAGATGAAGAGGAAAAAGATGATGAATCCAGGATCATGCACTTGAACTTGCAGCTTCTCCATAGCCTGAATCTACTGTAGTGTGCGTATCTTCATGTGGGTGCATGGATGTTGGCTGGGTAATCTTTTGGCTTACCCAATTCCAAAGTGATGCAGGTTAGGTTTATCTTGTAAGTCTAAACTGCTTTTGGATCTATGAATTTGCTGTTTGCCCCAGCGACTGTTAATTTCCTGCTTAGGCTGGTAATGCAGGACCATGTAACGAAATAAGCGAATTCAGAAAGTATTTGGGTGTCACTAGGTAGCCACATGAACATCTATGTTAATTCACTGGAGTCTCCCCTAGAAATGTTTTTGAACTGGAGCACCATGTGAATGGAAACAAACACCAAAGTTAACCCGGTCACAGTATGCCCCTTTAGAAAGTTCACAATGATTTGACAAATTGATTCAATTTGATTCAAAGTTGCCTGTGGTTGAGAAGGGTATGGATTACTGGCTGGTTGATCGAGATTACTTGACTATCTCCCCACCAATTTCTGTGGTAGGGAAAACACTGTTCAGTGTAGAAATTATTCCAAACTTTGCCAAATCTTTTTATACAGATTACTTATCAACGCTTTCGAAGTTCGGATACACTGCAATGGATACATCTTTCCAGGCTTCGCCTTGAGTTTCTGGTCCATTTCACTGGTGCAGTCACTCAGACAACAATTCTGAGTTCTTGAAATGACCTAGCAGACTAGACAATCCAACAAACTGTAATGGGTTAAGTTGGTTAGGAGCAGAATATTATTAAAAAAACAAAATAAAATGTCTGAGCCAGCTGAAGTTCTGTGGTAGACAGAGTTCAAAAGTAAGCCTCTGTGGTAAGGTTACAAGTGAAGCTGCATGTGGTTTTGCTATAAGAGAGATTTGATGTGGTGAGTGGCATTGTGCAGATTCTACATTTCATTTCTGTGTATTGGTGTTTGCGAAGTAATGGTCTATTTAGTTTACATTAATGGGTTATTTCTTAGTATGCTTCTTTTTCTTGCTTTATTGATTGATCTGGCTAGACAAATGCCTTTACTGTACATCCTCCTCTAAAAGTCTATAATAGTAACTTTATCTTTCCTTTGGTAGTGGAGAGATGTTCTGGTCTGGAGAGAACAAAACATCCAAAAACCCATCCAATACCAGCATTGTATTTTGCACACAGTAGGAGGTTCCCAACCCTAGTCTAAGAGACCCCCTGTGGCAGCAGGCTTTTCTTTCAACAAGTTTTTAACTCAGCCAGCCATCCATCCACCCACCCATTTCCTAAAACCAGCTTATCAGAAGCAGGGTCACAGGGAAGGTGGAGGCTCTCCCAGGAAGCATCAAGGGCAAGGCAAGAACAATCTGTGGACAGGAAGTCAATTTAGTTTCAACCAGTCCACCTAACTTACATGTTTTTGGAATATGGGAGGAAACTTTAGTCCCTCAAAGCAATCTGTTTGGTCAGTTTGGCTTTGGTGATGCGACTGAAAGAGGAAATGTGAGACCCATGAGGAGAAGAAAAGGTAAAGGAGGCACACTGAGAAAGCAACCTTCAAAGATGGGAAGTTTAAAAGAGGACAGGAGGTGAGAAAGGCGCCTTGAAAATAATGCCAGAATTTGAGAAGCAGGCTCTACAAGAGCAAACTCGACAGAGGGAGCACCAGACAACAGAGGTTCAGACACAAGCATCAATACACAGGAAAGGTGCTGGAGGTACATACAGGGCAAGAGGTAGCCAATATTTTAAATTATTCTTTTACCTATCCTTGACAGGTTGTGTGACTGGTGTGTCATCAGTAATAGGGAAGAAAGGGCCAAGTTAATTTAAACAGAATCAAATGTGCTTGTGAACGGGCAGTTAGGTTGTAATGTCATTACCTCCAAGGAAATGGCAGAATAGATTTGATATAATCGAGAAAATATAATGCATTTGGCTTCAGCCAGTCTCAACAAGGGCTGAAACATCCTATTTCTGACATTTTGGATTTAATCAAAAATAGAATGAAAGTTGCAATGCGATTAAGTGCTTTAAAGTGGAATTATTTCATATACTATATCAGCACTGTTTTAGATGCTTAGATCTGTATGTGCTTACTATTTTTAACACTGGAATCCCTGAAGCCTATGAAAAAAGTCGTAGTGCCAGGCCACCTTAAATTCCTTTACACCTCGTCATCAGTGTCTTTGTTTTGCAATTGTGTCAGTCAGCACAAGCAGCAAGCAGCCTGCTCACTCATCCTCCACTGAGGCAGCTGAAGTCAAGTCAGATGCTGAAGTCTCTTTATCTGGGAGTTAGGTGTCTGGAATTGTATAGGGTAATTAATATACTGTATCATTATTTGAAATTTCATGTGTGTTCCATGTCTATAACGATCTGGATAAATGTAGGATGTTAGGAAATGCGCGGCAAGAAATGTTGACCACATAACTAAAACGCATTTTTTTATGTTATAATAATGACGAAATGCAGACAGGAAGTGTAGAATGTATGGAGACTGAAGTCAAAATATCAAATAAATACTTTCACAAAAGGTATAACAAAACAAGCATGTCTTAATTCAAGAACATAACCAAAGAAAAAGAGATTATTCAGTTTACATGTTGTTGGCAATGTGTAAAAACCAAAATCCAAATATCAATTGCATGGTTGGTTTAGAAGTAAGAAAGCCTACTTCTAAATCAAGAGGTTGCGGGTTTGATCCCAGGTCATCCCTGTATTTACTGTGTTCAGTAGTAAGCCGATATTATTGCTATTACATAATAAAAACATGCATTTGATTTGAGTCTCTAACAGCCAGTGTAAAGTTTTGCTACTTGTAAAAAGCACAAATGCCACATGATAGTCTGAAAGCAGTCACGGGACATTGTATCGTTGATTGCCGGTACAACAAATAGTTCTGAGCAGGCATCAATCACAGCACCAACTGTGGTCATTGCTGCTCTTGGGAAAAAAATGGAAATACTGTAAATGCCATAACTCTGAGAGGGAGAGGCAAGTTTGTTGTACCACATGAGTGTCACTGACAGGATAAAACTGAATAACAAAAACCACTAACTTTTACCTGTAGCAAAAATTAGGTGTCACTGTCTTAAATCAAGTGTATGTTTTTATTATACCTGTATAATGGTAATAATAATGGCTGCTCACTACAGGGTTTAAACCCGCAACCTCTTGATTTAGAAGCAGCTGTTCTTATCTCAAACCCAGTAATGTGATTGATATATGGGCTTCGGTTTTTACACACTGACAACAACATGTAAATTGAATAATTTCTTTTTTCTTCGGCTATATTCTTGAATAAAGGTGCACTTATTTTGTTATACCTTTTGTGAAAGTGTTCATTTGTTATTTGGACTTCAGCTTTCACACATTATACACTTCATGTCAACATATTCTCAATTGTTACTATAACATGAAAAAAGTTTCTGCTTTAGGTATGTGTTCAGCATTTCTTCCATAGCATTTCCTTTCATCCTGCACTTACACAGATCGTTTTAGACACGGAACACACATGAGATGTATGTATTCCAAATAACGATATATTATTTACCCTGTACCAGTGTATGCTGCCCAACCTGACCAGATACAATGCCAGGAACCCCACACCCAGATAAACAGGCTTGAGTTGGGAGAACTTCAGCAGCGTCGTTGGGGGACAGAATAGCAGACTGCTGGCTGTTTGTGCTGATTGACACATTTGTATAACAAGGATGCTCATGAGGAGGTGCGAAGGAATTTATTGCGGCCCAGCATTACGACTTTTTTCGTAGGCGTCAGGGATTCTAGTGTTAAAAGAATATTATAAGGGAAACGCACAGGGTGTTAAGAACATCATGAGACAAATTAATTAATTGGGTTTTTTTGCTTTGATAGTAAAGTAGTCCCACTAAATACAAAGACCTCTGAGACAAAACACATTGTTGCATGAGACAAATGTTGAATTAACATCTTCAGTGGTTTTAGTCTTTTGTGCTATTAACCAAGAAAGCACTACAGGCATAGTTACAAAGTTTTATACTGGGGAAACTTACCGGCAGACTCAAATGACGGTCATATTGAATGTCAAGCACAAGTACTGTTAATAAAGAAGTGGTGGGCTTTTTTTCTTTTAGGGTTTAAATTATAGGCTATAGAGGAGGATTAGGGATTCATTGTTAATGAAATTCCTAAAACCAGAGTTAGAATTTCAGCCAGTTTAATTCCTCAGCTGTTTCCACATTATGTGTCTACCTGAGTTTCCTCCTACATCTTAAAACCTCTGGTTTTAATAATTTGCCACTGCAGCTTTGCCTGATGTGGGCATCATATCCAGCATTGCAAGCGTAGGAACCAACTCTAGTTCTTGTAAAAGAAGTGCGTTCAGAAAATGGATGAATCGATTTTAGTGTTAGAGCTAATGAAATTTCAGCTATGTACATGTGTACAAAGTACAATGAATTTTTCCTCATGTGTATATGTGTGTGCATATATATATATGTGTGTGTGTGTGTATATATATATATATATGTGTATATATATATATATATGTGTATATATATATATATATATATATATATATATATATATATATATATATATATATATATATATATATATGTGTATATCTCTATATATAATCTTCATTTGGATCTTAATCTTTGTTTGTCCGCGAATGAATTAGAAGAAGAAGCACTAGATGGCAGTAGAGAGACAGCTAAAACATAGGCATTGCATTAAGAATCTCCTCCAGGCTTATACTACTGAAGAATGTAGTACGCCAGTCACACCTCAAAACACAGACATTCAAACTAAGCAAATTGTTGTACTTTAAATTAACTAAAGAGATCTTCATTTAGATCTTGATCTTTGTTTGTCCGCGAATTCCACGCATGCGTAGACCACCTTCCAGTTTAGTACGTCCTTGTTGTTACTCACGGATGTCAAAAATGTGCCGGAATAACGAAAGGGGTGGTGGACAGTGTTATGCTGGTTACCTCCTGAGGCCTGGTTAGAGAATGAGATTGCCGAAGATAAAAGGTATGTGCCTACGTAACATATGAATGAAAGAAAGACAATGAGTAAAATGAATGACAACGTAACAGCACGCTCCGAAAATTATTATTGTTACGTTGTAGCCGGCGAGTGCTGCGCGTCTCACAGTTGTACTGTGGCTTGCTCACATGTCAGTGGAGTGATCCCTGTTTATGCTTTAAAGAGCCTGGATACCTATGTGCCCCCCTTTTATAACCATTGATCCATTTATATTGCCTTACTCTTTGGATTGCCACAAAGCAACCTGCGAGATTGGAGAAAGGTTGAGAAGAGATTGTGAGAGGAAATGACAGAGTCGTGAAAACGAGACGGACTGTGAATGGACAGAAGCAGAAATACTCCTACACCACCACATAATTACGATTCGGACAGTGATTCTGAGTAGGCCGTTCCTATCGAATCAATATCTAAGGCTTTTCTTTTGTAAATTTTGTTCTATTATAAAAAATCATAATGCTGTGCAACGAAGGGCCCAGTTCACGACTGGCAGCCGCGTTTAAACAGGGAGCCCTTCACAGACAACTTTAACACGCGCAACGTAGTTGGGCACACATGGCTAGTATATATATGTGTATATATATATATATATATATATATATATATATATATATATATCCATCCATCCATCCATCCATTTCCCAACCCGCTGAATCCGAACACAGGGTCACGGGGGTCTGCTGGAGCCAATCCCAGCCAACACAGGGCACAAGGCAGGAACCAATCCTGGGCAGGGTGCCAACCCACCGCAGTATATATATATTTTCCATAACTGCCTTAACTCTCTTGGGCATGGAGTTCATTAGAGCTTCATAGGTTGCCACTGGAATCCTCTTCCTCTCCTCCATGATGACATCATGGAGCTGGTGGATTTTAGAGACCTTGCGCTCCTCCATCTTCCGTTCCAGGATGCCCCACAGATGCTCAATAGGGTTTAGGCCTGGAGACGTGCTTGGCCAGTCCGGCAACTTTACCCTCAGTTTCTTTAGCAAGGCAGTGGTTGTCTTGGAGGTGTGTTTGGGGTCGTTACCATGTTGGAATGCTGCCCTGCGGCCAAGTTTCTGAAGGGAGGGGATCATGCTCTGCTTCAGTATGTCACAGCTACAATGAACTGTAGCTCCCCAGTGCCGGCAGCACTCATGCAGCCCCAAACCATGACAGTCCCACCACCATGCTTGACTGTAGGCAAGACAAGACACACTTGTCTTTGCACTCCTCACCTGGTTGCCACCAAACATGCTTGACACCATCTGAACCAAATAAGTTTACCTTGGTC
Organism: Polypterus senegalus; assembly: GCF_016835505.1. Lineage (NCBI taxonomy): Eukaryota > Metazoa > Chordata > Cladistia > Polypteriformes > Polypteridae > Polypterus > Polypterus senegalus. Next base: position 70,618,214 of record NC_053171.1, on the reverse strand, counting down.
TCGTCAGACCACAGCACATGGTTCCAGTAATTCATGTCCTTAGTCTGCTTGTCTTCAGCAAACTGTTCCCGGGCTTTCTTGTGCATCATCTTTAGAAGAGGCTTCCTTCTGGGATGACAGCCATGCAGACCATTTTGATGCAGTGTGCAGCATATGGTCTGAGCACTTACAGGCTGACCCCCACCTCTTCAACCTCTGCAGCAATACTGGCAGCACTCATACGTCTATTTTCAAAAGACAACCTCTGGATATGGCGCTGAGCATGTGCACTCAGCTTCTTTGGTTGACCATGGCGAGTCCTGTTCTGAGTGGAACCTATCCTGTTAAACTGCTGTATGGTCTTGGGCACAGTGCTGCAGCTTAGTTTCAGCGTGTTGGCAATCTTCTTATAGCCTCGGCCATCTTTATGTAGAGCAACAATTCATTTTTTCAGATCCTCAGAGAGTTCTTTGCCATGAAGTGCCATGTTGAACTTCCAGTGACCAGTATGAGAGAGTGTGAGAGCGATAACACCAAATTTAACACACCTGCTCCCCATTCACACCAGAGACTTTGTAACACTAACAAGTCACATGACACCTGGGAGGGAAAATGTCCAAATTGTGCCCAATTAGCCATTTTTCACTTAGGGGTGTACTCACTTTTGTTGCCAGCAGTTTAGACGTTAATGGCTGTGTGTTGAGTTATTTTGAGGGGGCAGCAAATTTACACTTTTATACAAGCTGGACACTACTTTACATTGTATCAAAGTGTCATATCTTTAGTGTTGTCCCATGAAAAGATATAATAAAATATTTACAAAAATGTGAGGGGTGTACTCACTTTTGTGAGATACTGTATATGTATTTATATGCATGTATGTGTATATACAGGTGCAGGTCATAAAATTAGAATATCATGACAAAGTTGATTTATTTCAGTAATTAAATTCAAAAAGTGAAACTTGTATATTATATTCATTCATTACACACAAACTGATGTATTTCAAATGTTTATTTCTTTTAATTTTGAGGATTATAACTGACAACTAATGAAAGTCCCAAATTCAGTATCTCAGAAAATTAGAATATTGTGAAAAGGTTCAATATTGAAGACACCTGGTGCCACACTCATTTCTAAAAATTCTTTTTTTGCATTGGTCTTAATTGATATATATATATATGTGTATATATGCATATATATATATATATATTATATAATATGTATAATCTATACTAATAAAAGGCAACGCCCTCACTCACTCGCTAACTGACTGACTCACTCATCACTAATTCTCCAACTTTCCGTGTAGGTAGAAGGCTGAAATTTGGCAGGCTCATTCCTTACAGCTTACTTACAAAAGTTGGGCAGGTTTCATTTAGAAATTCTGCGCGTAATGGTCATAACTGGAACATATTTTTTCGTCCATATACTGTAATAGACTGCAGCTCGATGGCCGTGGGAGGCGGAGTTGCGTCTCCTATCATCACGCCACCCACGTAATTGAGTGCCTGCCCATATAAGGTAAATATTGCGCGGGTGAAGTACTGTGCTAAGCATATTCATAAGTAAAAATATCTGAATCACAAACTGATGTTAATTATATTTTGTTCATAAATACTTATTAAATAATTCCAAATAGTTTTTCCGATGGTTGTGCTGCTTCCAGGCATGTATTTTCGTATTAAAGCATTTAACCAATCACATTTCAGCCATCATTTGTTGCCAGGCAGAGAGGCCTTCACAATCCGTTGTGCGGGCACTCTAACACAGATTAAATGTCGATTAACCTGTTGCTTCAACTAATCAGATTTTGAGTTGGTGTCAGTACAGCCCTCTAGCAGGCGTATGGTGACATCACCATATTCAGACCCATTGATTGGATAGAAGCCGCAGGTTCGACTTTCAGCATTAGCTTCGATGTCGATAGAAAGGGACTTTTTGATGGAACTGAAGCGCACGGATTATCTGTACGACAGAGTGATTGAACTATTTTTGAGGAAAGAGAGGAGGATGGATTTTGTTTACAAATTATCCAAATTTTTGGTGAGTAAAATGTTGCGTTTTTCCTAAATAATATTGCAAGTTTATGAGTTATTATTGATGTTTTTTATGTGTGTCGCGGCTGTGGCTGCAGTAGAAAGGAACTTGTTCACCCCTGATTTGTCTATTCAATAAAGGCATTTATTCTGGCTACAGGAGTTATCTATCTCTGATGCATTGGCTCTTTATACTGTATGTCTGCATATTAAGATGGGTTTTATAACCATAAATTAGTTTTTGAGGTGCGGGTTGATTCAGATGGAGCAGTATTGAAGGCCTAGGTGTGAGATGCACGGTCTGCCAATGGACCAGATGATACGTAAATTTAATGAACACTACAACCTGAAAATAAACAAAACTGTAGAGAGGCCCATGATTAAATGTACGGTAAAAGAGTATGAGCGAAGCAACAGTGACTTATTGAGACAGGCAGCCTAGACCACAATAGCACGGAGCTCGATGTAGTGCGCGTTAAGTCGATCTAAAATGCGCGCTCAGATTCGAAAAAATATATCCTCTATAAGTTCTATTTGGATATAAGTAGGTTCTATTTAGTCGACAGAATATCTTTGGTAGGAATGTAAGTTGAATTCAGTCTTTACATTTCTATGGTGAAGAAGAATTTATGCAATGATGACTTAATTTAACTTTAACCAAATATATTTCTGTCGACTAAATAGAAATTACTTATATTTAAAATTTAAATACAACTTGAACAGATACGATAGTCCATAATGCCCACGCAGCACTACGTGCACGTAAGAGCGTGAGTCATCCGTTTTAACAAGCAGCGTATTGCACTGATACAAAGTAGCCTGCCCATTTAATTATTTAGGAATGGATAGATAAATTAAGATTTTGTACAAATAATGTTTTTCATTTTTCTTCCTCGATGGATTCTGGCACGCCCAGCAACAGCTGCCCGCACCCCAAAGGGTGTGTGTGTGTGTTGTATGTATATATATATATATATATATATATATATATATATATATATATATATATATATATATATATATATATATATATATATATATATATGTGTGTGTGTGTGTATATGTATGTGTGTAGATATGTATGTATATATATGTGGGACTTTCATTAGTTGTCAGTTATGATGATCAAAATTAAAGAAATAAACATTTGAAATAAATCAGTCTGTGTGTAATGAATGAATCTAATATACAAGTTTCACTTTTTGAGTGGAATTACTGAAATAAATCAACTTTGTCATGATATTCTAATTTTATGACCGGCACCTGTATATACTAGGAAAATACCCACGCTTCGCAGCGGAGAAGTAGTGTGTTAAAGAAGTTATGAAAAAGAAAAGGAAACATTTTAAAAATAACGTAACATGATTGTCAATGTAATTGTTTTGTGACTGTTATGAGTGTTGCTGTCATCAAGGATTTGATTATCATTATTTCTTTCAATCAGGTTTGTATTTGTAGGATGTGTTGTGTTCAAGTTACATTCCGTGTTTGTCAATCGTTGTAAAGATGACAGGTTTCATTCATCGATTCCTTTCTTACTGCATCAACAAACAGCTCGTCTTCCTCTTTATTTGAGACATCACACACTGCATGCACGGGTTTTTTACACTGTGTCCCTTTAGCTGGACATTGACTTCTTCCACTGTGTGCTTTGTTTCCGCAGTAGCGGCGCTTATGAATATGCTTGTATGCGTCACATGCTTCATATTGTTTTGCTGCCTTCCCAATTGTGTAACGCTTTTTTGTTCAGCGCTCTTTGGAGCTCTTTCCACGGCTTTATTTAATGTTAGCTAAGACCCTGGCACTTAAAAGTTTCTCTCGCAGTTTCGTTGAGTTTGTGCCAAACACCACCCTGACCATCTTATCTTCCTTTCCATGAGCACAGTCCTTCACGGCAGAGTGTTTCCATTGGATTGCCACTGACGGACGGCCTTATATGGGCAGGCACTCAATTACGTGGGAGGCGTGATGATGCGAGACGCAAGATGTAACTCCGCCTCACACAGTGACCGAGCTGCCCGCTATGGCCGTATAGAGTATACGAAAGTAGGTTCCAGTTATGTCTGTTACGCGTAGAATTTCGAAATTAAACTTGCCCAGCTTTTGTAAGTAAGTTGTAAGGAACGAGCCTGTCAAATTTTAGCCTTCTACCTAAACAGGAAGTTGGAGAATTAGTGATGAGTGAGTGAGTGAGTGAGGGCTTTGCCTTTTATTAGTATAGATATATACAGTAATCCCTCCTTGATCGCGGGGGTTGCGTTCCAGAATCCCCCGCGATAGATGAAAATCCGCGAAGTAGAAACCATACGTTTGTGGTTATTTTTATATACACTGTGTGCACAATTATTAGGCAAGTGAGTATTTTGACCATATCATCATTTTTAATGCGTATATTCCAACTCCAAGCTGTATTAACTTGAATGCTTATTGGATTTAAGCACGTCAGGTGATGTGTATTTGTGTAATGAGGGAGGGTGTGGCCTAAGGAGATCAACACCCTATATCAAGGTGTGCAGAATTATTAGGCAGCTAGTTTTCCCTCAGGCAAAATGGGCCAAAAAGAGATTTAACTGACTCTGAAAAGTCAAAAATTGTAAAAAGTCTTTCAGAGGGATGCAGCACTTTTGGAATTGCTAAGATATTGGTGTGTGATCACAGAACCATAAAACATTTTGTTGCAAATAGTCAACAGGGTCGCAAGAAACGTGTTGAGAACAAAAGGCGCAAATTAGCTGCCAAAGATTTGAGAAGAATCAAGCGTGAAGCTACCAGGAACCCATTATCCTCCAGTACTTTCATATTCCAGAGCTGCAACCTACCTGGAGTGCCCAGAAGTACAAGGTGTTCAGTGCTCAAAGACATGGCCAAGGTAAGGAGGGCTGAAACCCAACCACCACTGAACAAGAAACATAAGTTGAAACGTCAAAACTGGGCCAAGAAATATCTGAAGACAGATTTTTTCAAAGGTTTTATGGACCGATGAGATGAGAGTGACTCTTGATGGACCAGATGGATGGACCTGTGGATCAGTAATGGGCACAGAGCTCCACTCCAACGTGGAGGTGGGGTACTGGTATGAGCTGGTATTTTTAAAGATGAGCTAGTTGGACCTTTTGCATTGAAGATGAACTCAAAATCAACTCCCAAACCTACTGCCAGTTTTTCGAAGACACTTTCTTCAAACAGTGATACAGGTAAAAGACCATGATTTTTATGCAGGCCAATGCTCCATCACTTGCATCGAAGTTCTCCACTGCGCGGCCAGCCAGTAAAGGCCTTAAAGATGAAGGAATAATGACATGGCCCCTTCCTCATCTGACCTAAACCCTATTGAGAACTTGTGGGCACTTCTTAAACGCTAGATTTACGGGGGAGAAAAATAATACACCTCTCTGAAGAGTGTCTGGGAGGCTGTAGTCACTGCTCCACAAAAAGCTGATCGTCAACAGATCAAGAAACTGACAGACTCCATGAATGGAAAGGCTTATGACTGTTATTGGAAAGAAGGGTGGCTATATTGGTCATTGATTGATTGATTTATTTTTTTTGAAATGTCAGAGATGTTTATTTGTAAATTTTGAGGTGTTTGTTTATTATTCTCACTATAACAGATGAAAATAAACAAGTGAGATGGGAAAATTTTCATTTTTCCTTTAGTTGCATAATAAATCTGCACACTAATAGTTGCCTAATAATTGTGCGCACATATGTATTCCCCTGATGATGTTCACACTCACATTTCCGTTGTGAAACATTCAGGTTTCAGGTTTATTAACATTTTGGATTGACTGATAGCACTGTGTTTGTTCCATATTAAAATTAAGCCTCAAAAATACAACTTGCCTAATAATTGTGCACACAGTGTATTTTAAACCCTTATAAGCTCTCCCACACTGTTAACATTATTAGAGCCCTCTAGGCATGAAATAATACCCTTTAGTCAAAAGTTTAAACTGTGCTCCATGACAGGACAGAGATACAATAAAATACAATACAATTTTTATTTATATAGCACAATTTAAAAACAACCGAGGTTGACCAAAGTGCTTTACAACACTATTAATAAATACACAGTAAAACAGACACAAATTATAAAACATGATATCACACAAGCTGTAAACACAGGCGAAGTTCCTAAGGCCAAAAACACAGAACAATAGTTCAAGAGATGTTGAACGCCAAGGAAAATAGATACGTTTTAAGAGTGGACTTAAAAACAGACAAGGTTGGAGCAGTTCTGATGTGAAACGGGAGATCGTTCCATAACTTTGGACCAACAACAGAAAAGGCACGGTCACCTCTGGTTTTTAGTCTTGACCTAGGCACTTGCAACAAATTAAAATTAATAGATCTGAGTGATCTTGGTGGAATGTAAGGCTGTAACAAATCAGTTAAGTACTGTGGGGCCAGACTATGTAAAGATTTAAAAACAAACATTAGGATTTTGTAATCAATTCTATATTTAACTGGCAGCCAATGAAGTGAAATTAAAACCGCGTGATATTCTCGTATTTGCACTTTCCTGTGAGAAGCCGGGCTGGTGCATTTTGGACTAACTGCAATCGAGAGACACAAGACTGAGAAACACCGACATATAAAGAGTTGCAGTAGTCAAGCCGAGATGTTACAAATGCGTGCATAGCTATTTCAAACTTCTTTAGAGATAGAAATGGCTTTACTTTTGAAAGAAGACGAATATGGTAAAAACAAGACTTAACCACTGTACTTATCTGCTTATCAAATTTGAGGTTACTGTCAAACAAAACACCCAGATTTCTGACACATGAGGTACTGTACGGTGATAGAGATGTACCTTTAAAATCATATACGCATTGATCAGTGGGACCAAACACTATGAATTCAGTTTTACTCTCATTGAGGCTCAAAAAGTTTGTTGCCAGCCAAAGTTTTAGCTCCTCCAAACAATCCAGAATAGGCTTAAAGGCATTCTTATTTCCACGCTTTAAAGGAATATAAATCTGAGTATCATCTGCATACAGATGGAAAGAGACCCCATATTTACTAAAGATAGACCCTAATGGAAGCAGATAAAGAGAGAACAACGCTAGACCCAGAATCGATCCCTGAGGTACACCAGATCTTAACTGTATCTCAGAAGAGGAATGGTGCCCAATATTGACCACAAACCTCCTATCAGAAAGATATGACCTAAACCATTGTAATACTATGCCCCGTAAACCAACGCGACGCTTCAAGACGTGAAATTAGAACGTTATGATTGACCAGATCAAAGGCAGAGCTGAGGTCTAACAAAACCAAAGCCGTAAACTGGCCAGAGTCCGTAGTCAACATGACATCATTTAAAACTCGTAAGAGGGCTGACTCCGTGCTATGGCAAGATTTAAAATCAGACTGAAACTTTTCGCAAATAGAATTATAAGATAAATGTGACTGAAGTTGGTTTAAAACAACTTTCTCAAGGATTTTAGATAAAAAAGGCAGATTTGAAATGGGACGGAAATTAGACAGCAGTGTGGAATCGAGATTTGTTTTTTTAAGATGAGGTCTCACTGTAGCAAGTTTGAAATCATGGGGAACAGTACCAGTTTGGAGACACTTGTTAATAACAGACAGCAGATCAGGGCCAACAGTGTCAATAATCTGCCTGAGAAAGCGTGATGGAATAACATCCTGGGGACACATTGTGAATTTCAAACTAGACATAGTCCTAATCAAGGTGTTCAGGTTCACAGACTCAAATCCAGACCAAATAGAACCAGAATATGGAGCATCAACCAATTTGTATGAAGACATTGACAATGTAGCTGTTATTTCAGAGATCTTATCATTAAAATAAACAGCAAAATTCTCACATAGAGTGACAGATACCTCAGGAAAAAGATTAAGATTAAGACAGTTCTTTCTCACAATTAAAGGAATGCAAATATATCTTCTCTTCAAAGGAATGCTGTCAGGAGCAGAGAATGTCAGAGAGAGAGAGAGAAGAGCAAACAATCAAAAAATCAATACGTGCTTTTGGGCTTTTAAGTATGCCGAAGCACCCCGATAAAGCAGCATTTTTTAGAGGAGCGTCCGTATCCTCTAGGCCAGGGGTGGGCAAAGTCATTCCTGGAGGGCCGCAGTGGCTGCAGATTTTTGTTCCAACCCAGTTGCTTCATAAGAAGCCCTTATTGCTCAAGTAACACTTGTGCTTCATTTTAGTTGTCTCACTCGTTTAGATTTTGAACCCTTATTGCTTATTTTAGTCTTAAACAGCTGTATTCTTGGTTTTTAATCACCCCTTATTAGCAATAAGATGCAAATGACAAAAGAAATTTGACATTTCTCCATTAAACTTGTTTCCATTTACAACTGCATGTGTTTATCGTGCACTGTTTGGTTTAATTAAATACTTTGAAAGAAACTAAAGAGAAAAAAGTGAATGACTGAGAATTACTCATCTGTTTTTTTAGACTTCAAATCATTTGAATGATATCCTTAGAAAGGAAAAAATATCTAGGATATGAGAATGACCTGACGTGGCAGAGTTAAAGCACTAACGAGCCCTGAAATTAAATAATTAACAAGGATTTTTTTTTTTAATTAAGCAACTGGGTTGGAACAAAAACCTTCAGCCACTGCAGCCCTCCAGGAATGGCTTTGCCCACCCCTGCTCTAGGCAAACAGCCTCTGTGCAAACAGCCCCTCTGCTCACACCCCCTCCGTAAGGCGCAGAGAATGTCAGAGAGAGTGACAGAGAAAAGCAAACAATCAAGCATCACACGGGAAGCATATCGTATATCATTGAGATGTTTTAGTTAATACGTAATACATGCTCTGATTGGGTAGCTTCTAAGCCATCCACCAATAGCGTCCCTTGTATGAAATCAACTGGGCAAAAACTGAGGAAGCATGTACCATAAATTAAAAGACCCATTGTCCGCAGAAATCCGCAAACCAGCGAAAAATCTGTGACATATATTTAGATATGCTTACATTTAAAATCCGTGATGGAGTGAAGTCGTGAAAGTCAAAGCACGAAATAGCCCGGGATCACTGTATATGTGTGTGTGTATGTGTATATATAAAACCGTCTATTGCTCCGGTCTCTTCATTCCCTTCCATGCTTCGCCACAGTATTCATGTCTTCCTGCTGATAACTGCAGCCTTTTTATTTAATCCATGGCTTCTCCGCTGTTTTATTGTTAGTTTATTACGATTATAGTTATTGTATAGGTATTTTAGACTTAGTTTACATTGTTCAGTTACCCATTTCCTTTATCGTTCCAAATGTACCCCCATTAACATTTCTATCGAGATGATCACCATTGATCAAAGAACTGTCACTTACCGAGTGGTTTCCATGCCCGGAGATGGCGCCTGACTTTTCCATTCACTGTGTTACATATTGCAAGGTGTGGACTGATGACAATACAGGAGATAATTATACTGCACAGGAGCACTATACGAGTGAAATGCTTAAGTCCTTAACCTATGGTTCTGCATGTGAGTTGATGGCTGTCGCTGAATTGTTCGGTTGTTGCTTTCAACCAAAATGGCCAAATATTTTACACCTTTGGACAACCACCAATGCCTCTTAAACATTAGATTCACAGGTGACGATTTCGGTAGTGGACACTTTGATGTTTATGAATGTTTAAACTCTCAAAAGCTGGATGCAAAGTTATCGATGTAACCGATTGTATGCTTACAACGCTTTTCACACTTCTGCCATCCAAGAGAAGATATTGCAGCATCAAAGCCAAATCTGCCAAGCTGCAGGAGAGTTTTTACCCCCAGGCTGTTAGACTCCTTAACACCAGGATGCCCCCAGGACCTTCCACACAACCTCAACCACCTTTAAAAACAGAACTTTTATACATGAAAACCACTGTCCTGCAAAGATGAGTGTGCATGTAGAAAAGAATTGAAAATCTCTTACTGACCTTTAAGTATCTTGACACTCTTTATATCCTTCTGCTGTGAAACATTCTGACCTGTCATTGTTTACACACATCTTAAACAACTATTATCATTCACTGATAATTTCTGTATTATCTATATCTATTATTTATTTATTTATTATATTACATATCTTACACATCAATATTGCTGCTACTTCTTTGTCCTATCTTTGCATAATGTCTTGTCTTGTTTGTTTTTTAATTTTTAATTTTTAAATTTTAAAATTTTAATTATATTTTTAATTTATTATTTGCACATCATGTTGTTACACTGTGGACCCTGAGCTTCGCAATTTCGTCTGTCTGTATACTTGTATATGGTTGAGATGACAATAAAGTTCACTTTGACTTTACGCTTGACAGATGCCGAATGTCACTTCAACATAACAAGTCCTGCAAATACTAACGTAATTGAAACAAACCATGAAACTCAAACCAATTATGACAGCAGCAATCCAAGCTGTGAGATTTGAGGCCAGATTGCTTTTCACATGGCCAACTGCATGTTACATGTTCAAGAGTAATCTCAGCGCACAGCTTGGTCATATTACAACTGGAGGGCCGAACTGACAATGTGGTATACATAGAGATTCCTAACAAATAATTATTGGTGTATTTTCCCTCAGTTTAAAAAGGTTTACTTTTATTCTTAATAAAAATTTTAAGGTAGTATTTCGGCGCTGTGAAGCGCAGGTATTTTGCTAGTATATGTGTATATATATATGTATACATATATATATGTATATTTATATGTGTAAAAATGTATACGTATATATATTTATATGTGTATATATGTATGTATATATATGTGTGTGTATATTTATGTATCTATTGTACATCAGTCTGTTTGTAATGAATGAATCTAATATACAAGTTTCACTTTTTGAATGGAATTACTGAAATAAATCAACTTTGTCATGATATTCTAATTTTATGACCGGCACCTGTATGTATACACAGTGATCCCTCGCTATATCACTCTTCGACTTTCGAGGCTTCACTCTATCGCAATTTTTTCTCATACACGCTTATGTCACTACGCATGCGCTTTCTGAGAACTTTTATCTAAGCCCTACGATGGCTCCTAAACGTGCTGCTTTTTTTAAGCCTTCTGACAATAAAACTAAGCGCCAGAGGAAGATGCTTACTATCCAGGAGAAGGTGAAACTCTTGGATATGATTAAAGATGGCAATACCCTACAAAAGCCTCCTCACGCATATGAAAAGACAGTGCCAGCAACTGCCTATCAAGATGTTCTTCAGCCGCGCACCCAGACACCCACTGCCTACTCCTAGTATTTCTTCACTGAAGACAACAACGCACCTGCTGAAGATACTGCACCACCTCTGAATACTCTCCTACTGAGGTTGTGCCTTCATAGGTTAGTGGTTGTGTGCAATTAAATGTACAGTACAATAATCTACTATATAAAAGCGTTCGGGATTGTCCATCCGTCCTGTGAGTGCAAAGTGTAGCGGTATTCCGCTTATCACAGACTTACTACTTGCGGCTTGAGGTACGAAGCGACGCGATGGGAGCAGAGTTCTGGTGCTGTCATCGTTCCCTTGCTTTTGTGCGCGATGCGCTGGAAAAATAGACCAAATTATGTCTCTGGAAATAGTTAATGTTGATGGAGTACAAATGCCTCACTGCGTAGTAAATATCAGGGGAGATGGTGCTCCGTCTTTAGCAGTACAGATTCGGGCTGACATTGTACGACTTTGACCGGGCACTTGAGGGGATAAAAAAAAAACTTAGGTTTTCGGGAAATGTTATGAATGGGCACTTTGATGTTCTCATTCTCTACACTTACATGCCTGATGTACACATGGAGCGCACAAAAATGGAGGATAAAAGTCAGTCGCCTTAAAAGGCGAGTGCGCCTAGTAATATGATATTTGTAACGTCTAAAATGTCTTATTTTCTCTTATTTTGTCTAATATATTGGGTAATACGAGTGTAATGGCAACTAAAGGGTGTTATTTCATGTCTTGAGGGCTCTAATAATGTTAAAAAACTTATTTAGAAGGTCGTAAACAGGTTTTCTATACTCTAACTGCGAAAATATTCGATTTATAAATAAAGAATCCTACTTCGCAAAAATTCATTTATCACGATAGAGTCTGGAACGGATTAACCGTGATAAACGAGGGTTCACTGTACTGTATATATATATGTATCCGCAAACCAGCGAAAAATCTGTGATATATATTTAGATGTGCTTACATTTAAAATCCGCGATAGAGTGAAACCGCGAAAGTCGAAGCGCGATATAGCGAGGGATTACTGTATATATATATATAAAAGTGTTGATCTTCATGGTTCTATCCCTGTAAGGGGAAGCAAAGGTACGCACACCTGAGATGCCCCAATTAGGGCGAAACGTGTTGTGTACTTTTTGTGTTATTTTGCAGGTACTGTAACACAAATTGCAATGATCTGCCACTTGCAAATGAGAGGACGTAGTTAATGTTTGCCAACTGGTATGTACAACCATAAGTGTTACCTGGCATGTAAACTTCCAAATATCCAGATTGTGATTCAGACCTATGGGGGTAAAAAAAAGTATATATATATATGCATATCCTTTTCACTATAATTGGCTATTTAGTACCTGAAGGTGCAAGTGCTAGTGATAATTAATACAGGAGGGTGACCAGTGACTGTACAGGATTGTTAAGGTCTTGTTAGTGTTCCAACGGCAGTTTAAACTAAATATGCCTTGAAGAGTAAGGAGCTATATAATAATAAGATTCTGAGCTGACTTCACCACTCTTTGTAGTGCCCTGCAACTCCAGGCTTAGCAGGTGCCACACCAGGATATTCAGCAAGCAAAGATGAAATATAGATATGGTGAACACAAACAGAGACATAATTTCAAGTTGTCAGTGATGGTAAATTCAAGAAACAGAAAGCTGCTGATATATATTTTAATATTTTAGAATACAGTGTTAATATTAACAGGTATAGGCTGAAACTTAACAGAAGACTACCAATAAAGATAGGTAGAAAACTGAGGATCTGTTGTGTTTCAGTTGAACTCATTAGCTATGCCCCTTTAGCCTGACAAAAACTTTACAAATTGTGTCATTATGTAATGTTAATGCATTAAAATGTATATTTTTATACTTGATAGAATGATAAACAATACTTGATTGTTTAACTAACCTGAGGCAATAATGCACAAGCAATATTTAGAGCAACGCTTGCTATCAGACGGAATAATAAATTGCCTCCATGTCATTAAGATAATCACAGTCAGCACAACTACAAAGTGCTTCAGAAGAACACTAATGGCATTACATAACAAAGCAGTCCTGAAAAAATAAGAACACTTTAAGCCATATGAGGAAATGGATCAGGAAGAGGTAAATTTGGGACAAAATACAACAGAGTGGAAAATGTAGGTAGTCAAAAATTCAAAAAGATGATAGTTGTAAGTGACAATGTCATTATAGTCCACAAATGTGTCCTTAGTTCTGGACTGGTTCTGCTTTCTATTTGATGTTTTACATAATTTTGTGGACTTAACAATATGAGTAGCACGTCATATTGGAACTGGTAAACTGATACAAGTGTTTAGAAAAATAAAAAAATGTATGTAGTACAATTATAGGAGGAACTTTGAAAGATTTTCTTTTTTGTAATCTATTAACTCTGATCATTTTACGAAAGAATATAATTTGAGCAATATGAGTCAAAAAGGAATTTCATTGTACTATATATAAGATACTAGCAAAATACCCATGCTTCACAGTGGAGAAGTAGTGTGTTAAAGAAGTAATGAAAAAGAAAATGAAACATTTTAATAATAACGTAACATGATTGACAATGTAATTGTGTTGTCATTGTCATGAGTGTTGCTGGCATATATATATATATATATATATATATATATATATATATATATATATATATATATATATATATATATATATATATATATATATATATATATATATATATATATATATATATATATATATATACATATATATATATATATATACATATATATATATATATATATACAAATCTACATATATATACAGTGGTGTGAAAAACTATTTGCCCCTTCCTGATTTCTTATTCTTTTGCATGTTTGTCACACAAAATGTTTCTGATCATCAAACACATTTAACCATTAGTCAAATATAACACAAGTAAACACAAAATACAGTTTTTAAATGATGGTTTTTATTATATAGGGAGAAGAAAAAATCCAAACCTACATGGCCCTGTGTGAAAAAGTAATTGCCCCCGAACCTAATAACTAGTTGGGCCACCCTTAGCAGCAATAACTGCAATCAAGCGTTTGCGATAACTTGCAATGAGTCTTTTACAGCGCTCTGGAGGAATTTTGGCCCACTCATCTTTGCAGAATTGTTGTAATTCAGCTTTATTTGAGGGTTTTCTAGCATGAACCGCCTTTTTAAGGTCATGCCATAGCATCTCAATTGGATTCAGGTCAGGACTTTGACTAGGCCACTCCAAAGTCTTTATTTTGTTTTTCTTCAGCCATTCAGAGGTGGATTTGCTGGTGTGTTTTGGGTCATTGTCCTGTTGCAGCACCCAAGATCGCTTCAGCTTGAGTTGACGAACAGATGGCCGGACATTCTCCTTCAGGATTTTTTGGTAGACAGTAGAATTCATGGTTCCATCTATCACAGCAAGCCTTCTAGGTCCTGAAGCAGCAAAACAACCCCAGACCATCACACTACCACCACCATATTTTACTGTTGGTATGATGTTCTTTTCTGAAATGCTGTGTTCCTTTTACGCCAGATGTAACGGACATTTGCCTTCCAAAAGTTCAACTTTTGTCTCATCAGTCCACAAGGTATTTTCCTAAAAGTCTTGGCAATCATTGAGATGTTTCTTAGCAAAACTGAGACGAGCCCTAACGTTCTTTTTGCTTAACAGTGGTTTGCGTCTTGGAAATCTGCCATACAGGCGGTTTTTACCCAGTCACTTTCTTATGGTGGAGTTGTGAACACTGACCTTAATTGAGGCAAGTGAGGCCTGCAGTTCTTTAGATGTTGTCCTGGGGTCTTTTATGTCTCGGATGAGTCGTCTCTGCGCTCTTGGGGTAATTTTGGTCGGCCGGCCACTCCTGGGAAGGTTCACCACTTTTCCATGTTTTTGCCATTTGTGGATAGTGGCTCTCACTGTGGTTCGCTGGAGTCCCAAAGCTTTAGAAATGGCTTTATAACCTTTACCAGACTGATAGATCTCAATTACTTCTGTTCTCATTTGTTCCTGAATTTCTTTGGATCTTGGCATGATGTCTAGCTTTTGAGGTGCTTTTGGTCTACTTCTCTGTGTCAGGCAGCTCCTAATTAAGTGATTTCTTGATTGAAACAGGTGTGGCAGTAATCAAGCCTGGGGGTGGCTACGGAAATTGAACTCAGGTGTGATATACCACAGTTAGGTTATTTTTTAACAAGGGGGCAATTACTTTTTCACACAGGGCCATGTAGGTTTGGATTTTTTCTCCCTAAATAATAAAAACCATCATTTAAAAACTGCATTTTGTGTTTACTTGTGTTATATTTGACTAATGGTTAAATGTGTTTGATGATCAGAAACATTTTATGTGACAAACATGCAAAAGAATAAGAAATCAGGAAGGGGGCAAATAGTTTTTCACACCACTGTATATATATTAGGGGTGGGACTCGATTAAAAAAAATAATCTAATTAATTAGAGGCTGTGTAATAATTAATCTTGATTAATCGTATGTAATCACACATGAAAATTTGCCCCAAATCGCAAATGTTTTTTTTTTTATTTAAAAGGGTTTTAGTGGGCAACAGAATCAAATAATAGACATGGACATGAATATTGTAAACTCAAGCTCTTTTAATTTCTGAAAAATAAAATGCTTTTAAACTGCATTTCAATTCAAAACAGAAACAAAAATATCATCCCTGGCTAAAATTGGGCAGACTTAAAAATAAAGTGGTATTTTAAGTACTTTAAGTACATTTTCAGAATAGTATTGTCTTTAAATAATAATAACAAAAATTTCAACATAAAGTGCAGTTTTTCTTCTTAACAAAATAAGGCAGAAATATAAAAGGTAATTTGACCAGCTTCACCTTTAAACTCTGAGTAACCTTAGCCAAAATTATTTTGTACATTAGGCTAAAACAGTGTGATCATTGAACATTTTGTAATTAGATGTAATTAGAATTACTAACGGTCACGGAAGTCCAATGATCCCCAGTAAGAGCCACAAAGTCCGCTTTCTGTAATGCATCTAATTTTGCTTGCTTTTCAGTGTGCACAAAACCATGCTTTTATCAAGGCTTCCACCGGGTAGTCTTTTGAAATGAAATTTTCCTCCGATCAGTCGTAGGAACGCGCTTTATTCCGACTCTTAACATTTTTGTAGCTCTGATGTGGGCATCAATGTAATCGATGTACCAGGAAATCATGCATTGACAAAAGTTCCCCTTTGCTTGGAATTGAAAGTGTGATTAAGTGCGTTATTTTTTTTAACGCGTTATGGAGTACATGCATCGAAGCTTCTCAGCTGTGCTTGTGCTAAGAAAAGGAAACATTTTAAAAATAACGTAACATGATTGTGAATGTAATAGTTTTGTGACCGTTATGAGTGTTGCTGTCATCAAGGATTTAATTATAATTTCTTTCAATCAGGTTTGTATTTGGACAGTTAGCACAAAACCATGCTTTTATCAAGGCTTCCGTCGGGTAGTCTTTTGAAATGAAATTTGCCTCCGATCAGCCTTAGGAACACGCTTTGCATCGATTATTCATAAAGCTTCAATTGGTGATCTGTCTTTCTGCGTTAACTGCATATTTTTTCATACGTCTCAAACCAAGGGGATGCGAGGGTAAAATGAATCGGGAAGCACGCGTACATACTCAGTGCACCCCCTCTCGGGAATCGAACCTCGGACATCGGCGCTAGAGGCAAAGCCTCTACCATTGCGCCACGGCGTGTGGTTTGTCTATTTGAGAGTATGTAGATCGGGTATATATATATATACATATATATATATATATATATATATATATATATATATATATATATATATATATATATATATATATATATATATAGCGAGAAGTAGTGTGTTAAAGAAGTTGTGAAAAAGAAAAGGGAACATTTTAAACAAAGGGAACATTTTAAAAATAACGTAACATGACTGTCAATATACAGTATTTGTTTTGTGAGTGTTACTGAGTGTTGCTGTCATCAAGGATTTGATTATCATTATTTCTTTCAATCAGGTTCGTATTTGTAGGATATTTTGTGTTCAAGTTACATTCCGTGTTTGTCAATCGTTGTAAAGATAACAGGTTTCATTCATCGATTCGTTTCTTACTGCATCAATAAACAGCTCGTCTTCCTCTTTATCTGAGACGTGACACACTGCATGCACGGGTTTTTTTTTTTACACTGTCTTCCTTTAGAGGGACATTGACTTTTTCCACCGTGTGCTTTGTTTCCGCAGTAGCTGCACTTATGAATATGCTTGTATGTATCACACTCTTCATATTTTTTTGCTGCCTTCTCAATTGTGTAATTCGGTTTTTGTTCAGCACTCTTTGGAACTGTTGCTTTTTGTCTGTGCACTGCGTCATTTCATGCGAGCCGCTCGGTGTACATGCATCGAAGGTTCCCAGCTGTGCTAGTGCCAACTCGTGTGATGTCCACGGCTGTATTTAATGTTAGCTAAGACCCGGCACATAAAAGTTTCTCTCGCAGTTTCTGAGTTTGTGCCAAACATCACCCTGACCATCTCATCTTCCTCTGCATAAGCACAGTCTTTCACCCGTGAATATTTAGCGGCAGTGTTTCTATTGGATTTCCGCTGACGGACGGCCTTATATGGGCAGGCACTAAATTATGGGCATCAAGCAGAAGTCTATTATAGTATATGGACGAAAAAATAGGTTCCAGTTATGACCATTACGCGTAGTATTTCGAAATGAAACCTGCCCAACTTTTGTAAGTAAGCTGTAAGGAACGAGCCTGCCAAATTTCTGCCTTCTACCTACATGGGATGTTGGAGAATGAGTGAGTGAGTGAGTGAGGGCTTTGCCTTTTATTAGTATAGATACACAAACACACACACACACATATATATTTTATATATACACACACACCCCAATCAGGCACAACCTTAAAACCACCTGCCTAATATTGTGTAGGTCCCCCTCATGCTGATTCATCGAAGCATGGACCCTACTAGATTTCTGACACCAAGACATTCACAAAGTACAGGAATGATCTGCTGCTAAGTGGGGCCTCCATAGGTCAGAAATGTTTTTCCAGCATATCCCACAGATGGTCAGTTGGGTTGATATCTGGGGAATTAGGATGCCAACTTAATACCCTGAACTCTATCATGTTTCTCAAAACATTCCTCAACAGTTTTCATACTGTGGCAGGATGCTTTATCCTGCTGAATGAGACAACTGCCATCAGAGAATACCATTGCCCAGAGGGGGTTTATGAGGTCTACAGCAATCTTTAGGTAGGTGGCATGTCCCAAAGTAAGATCCACATAAATGCAAGGACACAATGTTTCCCAGCAGAACATTGCCCAGAGCATCACACTGCCTGCCCAGTATATAATGGCAATTGAAGTACTAATAAGAACTATGACATGATACACATATTGGAGAAGATGTTATCGGCTGACTGTGTTGCAAGAACTTAGCTTGGGATACACTATAGAAGTTCTTCAAGATCTGATACTCTGCTGCTCAGACATGAGTGGAAACTTCCAGATATTGTATGCATTACAGGTGGGAATCACTGTGCATCTCTACCTTTGACTAGGAAATGTTTCCTGTGTAAACGCTATGGCACAGGAAGAACTCACAATATTAGATTTATATAGGCTTTGCATTTTTTTAGATAGATGAGTTTGGGATCAAGGGGGCAGCAGAGGCAGGTGCTTGCTTGGCAAGAGAGGAAAAGGATTCTAGGGGACTGAGGAAAGTTTGTGTATTGTAAGAAGCATGTTAGGTATCATCTGGTACCTAGACCAAACAAGTACAGAGAAAACTTGGAAGAGCATTGCTTTTGTTATTTTGTTAATACTTGTATTGTGTTCACTTTTTCCCTTCATTGTATGTGTATGTATTTTTGTGTGTGTTTGTGTACATGTACTATATGATTACATGTAGAGTAGACAACACAGGGGAAGAAAAAGATAGGAGTATTCAACTTTACAAAAGTTTTTAATGCTTGTCTCTCAGTTGCATGAGAACAATGAAGTGTAGCTGATGGGAATGTTATTTAAGCTGGAGCCAATATGTTGTATTTACGTGTTGTATCTTAGTTTATGTTTATATCTAATATAGCTTGCCATTATGCAGTAATTATTGGAGAAAATACACTTCAATTGCAAACAGTGTTTATTTTGTTTCCTTTCCTGCACTCAGAACACTGGAATTACTTTGGCATTGATGAAAACCTGGGTCCAGTAGCAGTCAGCATCCGCCGAGAGAAGTTAGAAGAAAGTAAAGAACATGGACAGCAGTACAACTACCGTGTTATCTTCCGCACAAGTGAAGTAAGCATAAGCTTTTGTTTAGTGTGTGTGTTTTTGATTTTTTTTTTCCAAGTTTAATATTTAAATGAAAAGTATTCTGAGGTTTTCACAATCTTACCTTGGCCCGCACAGGCAAACTTTCCAGGAAAACTGGATGGCTGTTTGGTTGCCTGTTGGAGGTGTATGAGGCCAGATCCAGCGCTGATATAGCGTTACCACTTCCCGGTATGTAAGGTGGGCACAGAGTTTAACTTGAATGGAGAAATGTCAACTGATTACTTGTAACTCTGGCTTTCCTAGGGGAACTGATGGCACTGCGGCTTTGTGGCATTAAAAGACAGCCCCACTGCTAAACTGGCACACATATTTCTTACTATGATGCCTTCCCGACTGGGAAAACCTCTAGATAAATCTGTAAATTACATTGGAATATTCATGCAGAAGTAAGAGTCCTCTGTTACCCTTGGAAATATTTGTTAGTCAAGTAACTGACATTTTCCTGTTCTCTCAAGTGTAGATATCCACAGTGCTCATATAGTGTTCTACTTTTTGAGTTGCAGATATTAATTGATCTACAAGTCATCATTTATTAACCCCTTCCCTGATTATTGCAACATAACTGAGGGACACCAAGTTGTGACTCCTGAATTATTTTACATTTAATTTCACATATCCACATCTGCTGTAAAAATGGCTCCAGGTGACCAAATGAAGTGACATATTTTTTGATGAATTGGTTACTTTGTCTGAAATAATAAATACCTTCTGTGTGTAACCACCTGCTTATGGCACTGATTGAGTGATTACTGCTGTATTTCATGGATACGAAGTGCTGCATATGCCCAAAACTACACAGGATTTATGTAACCCCCTTAAATTTCCTCTAATACTCTTCTTCGTTTTCTCAAAAGTTAATGTCACTCACACTGCGTATTGATTGCTCACCAGAAGTTCTCTTTGATAATACATTGTATGGCAAAAGTGTAATTATGTACCAACTAAATTTGACAGATTGATCCATCCAGTCAGCTGATGTTCTGTGCAACAGGCTGGAATTCCCAGGGAACAAATTTAGTTTACAGTCACAAACTGTTAAGGGGATAAACTACTCCAAAACAACCATTTGTTATCTGTTACTTACCCCGCTGTTTGTAGTGATGGCGCAAGAAAAAGGTTAAATCACAAATATTCTTGGAGAACAGAGATAACACTATAAGCCAGCAGAAATCAACTCTGAACAAGAACAAACGATATTAAAATGTCCATGAAGAAAATCTCTACTTACTTGTGTCATATAATCCACAAGTTAGTTAGCCAATAATATACTCACATAAAGAACATGTGTTGTTTGCCAAATTACTGTTAAATAAATCCATAAGCTAACAGTAGTGCAAACAAAATGAAGTGCATTCAGCAAATTTGAGCTTTTGTAAGTAAAGATGGGACTCTTCACCAAAGAATGAGGGGGATACAGATCTATATTACTAAACGAAGGTTGTATATATGCACGGATGCCAGACACACCTAAAGCGCACACACACTCAAGCCATGCGGCTTCCCAGAGTCAGTAGGTGGCACCCAAACAACACAACACAACCTGTAAACTAAACTTCAGGTCACAGTACAACCCCCGCCCGAACGCAAACACCACCGCATATACAACCTTCGTTTAGTAATGTTTGTATATATACAAGGATTGCAGTGGCCAGAAGCACCGACAGCGCACGCACACACACGCTGCTTCCCAAAGTCAGTACGTGGCTCCAAAACAACACGACCTGTAAACTAATCTTGAGGTAAAGCGTGCACACCAGGTTGTATATATGCACAGATGCCAGAGGCCAAAAGCAAGCCATACACACTACCACCGCCACCCGAAGGCGACCGCCCACACCACCGCATATACCACCTTCGTTTAGTAATGTAGCCCTCCAAGCCCGGATCCGCCGCCATGGTCACTTCAACAAGTGAGTCTGCCGCCGTCAGCAAATGACTTCTAGCTAACGACACAGCCATAGAAAAACAAAACGAGACCGCATGGATATAAACAATGAATGCAGGCGCTTCTGGAACACCAGAACCAGATAAGTCACGACTCCAAAAAGAAACCACTTTAGTACAAATATGTTTATTTAATTAAATGAAAACTTTCCCAGGATGCTACCCCCCACCCCCATGATTTTTCTTCCCTCCAAATATCGGAGGGAACAGAAAGTGATTGCCATTCTTGGATTTGCGATTCTTTTGAGAATCGCAGGTTTGCAGATCTTAAGAGGAAATGCAGATTCTATCACCAGCATATACCTTTCAATTTAAGACCATATTTGCACAGGTCCAGCTGAAAGCTGGAGCCAGCATAATAACAAAACTAGGGTGTGCATTGATCCCCAAGTACAACGCATATAATTTGTATAAATGATATCCAACAAACATTTGAAATCTCCTGAAAATCTCCTCCTAAATTTTTCAAAGCGTTCCATAATCTCTCAGAAACTGCCCACTGCTCTTATAATTAGAAATTTTTTCAGCAAATTCTATAATTATATAGCTGTGATTTGCCACCCACTCCACAAGTTTCTAAAGAGAGGAATAACCCAGTAGTGTGGCAATTGGGAGATGGCATTTCACAAATCCATATGTGCTGTGCTCACCTTATTTCAGTGCCACCCCAACCAAGTCAAAGCAGCCTAGAACCAGGACTACTGAAAAGTAGAGCAAACATAAAGCATAATAACAAGATGAAGTTGTTCTTTTTTTATTGAGGGTAATAGGTGGGATAAGAAATGCAAGAGGGTCAGACCTGCCATTAGTGTGCCAACGTCTTTTAGCCAGCTCTTTTGGCTGACATCCATAGTGTTTTTTTAATCGCATACATAATATAACTATTCATAGTGACAAACTTAAAAGCTGTAACCAGAAGTGACACATTTTTGTGTTTGACAAAACAATTGTATTTTAGTCTCTTTGCAATATCAAAATACGATTAGGGAAGGGGTTAATATCATGTTGCAGAATTACTGTATGTTTTATGTCAGTGTCATCGGTAAGTACTACACGATAATTGCTTTTCGCATGAATGCCATTTCATGTTAGCTTTGCTTATGTTAGCTTTACAACAGTCTATCATTGATTGACCTGCCAAGCATGCAGTCTTACAAAGAAGTGCAATAATAGTCAGAACAACTTTTCAGATACACAGTCAAGAAGTTTGGGAAGTCTTGATGATGATTACGTATATTTGTGCAAGTCGGGGCTGGTGGATATAATCTGAACAGACAGTTTAATTTTATATACAGCCAATTCCTTAAAGAAGTGCAGACCCCCTGTGCAATAGATTAGAGCCATTTTTCCTTTGTAAACCTAAGTAAGCTGTAACAGTACTACTTTTAAGATTAATTAGAATGTTTAATTTTTAATAGACATTAACTGGAATTTGACTACTTAATAAAATGCCAATGGTTTATCATGATTTTGGCCCAGAAATCAGTGTATTGCCAACAGTTGTGCTGGGGCTATGGTGGTAAATCCTTGACTGAAGCTTTCAGTTTGCTCTTTAATTTTCATACATAAGGTCCTCACATATAGATGCTGGGTAGTGACCGGAAAAATGAGCTTGTGAGTACAGCCAAAATGAGGACCCCACATAAGGTTACAGGGCTCACTTCTCTGACACATTGAAGCGCTCAGCAGTGAGTAAGGATCTTGATCATGCCAAATTATGAGGACTAGACTGTATTGAGAGTGGAGCGAGGATGTCGCTATATTCCTCTCAAAGAGGTTTAAGTGGGCACTTTGGGAGAAAACCAGGGTATAACCAGGATATTCCTGGATGTATGATATTTCGCAGCTGAGTTCAGAATTGCCCTAAAGTACTATGCTAGAGTTAGAGAGGCCAAGCCTGTCTAACTAGGTCACTGCAGCTCTCACCAGGACAAGTGAAATGAGAATTGTTTCAATAATCTTAATTTAAGATACTGATTTACAGGAATTTTGCTAATGAAGAGATGCGAATTACAAAGAACAATACTCAGTATTGTCTCTTTCTTGTATTACATTATTAAAATAACAATACATAAAAGCCTAATGTTGGACCCAGTGAAGATTTATGTTTAGTTTGTGACTTGCAACACAGTGAGTGGCATTGTTCAGTCAGCTGTCATGCAGAAAGGTGACTTGGTATCCATGGTGCACAGCTTGATAAAGGATAGTGTCTGATTCATGCCATGCCAGATTGTTCTACAGATACCCAGTCTATGATGTACTGAATAGTGAAAAATAGTGAATAGATTCGGTACCTGACCCCTCATTTGAAGAGGCCTTGGTGTGTGATTTAACAGAGTGTGATGCATCATGTTTAGTTGTATAAGAGTTTAGAGTCATAATACAATCTTTCAGAGATGACTTGCAACTTGCAGGTGGCCGACATGTTACACAATGAGAGGTGAGAAAAGACACTAATACACTAACACCATATTTCAGCCAGTAAGAAACATCGCTGAAGTGAATATGCATTTTTCAAAAGTAACTTAAAAGTAGTAAAGGGACCACAACAATTTACATTTAATGTGGAAATAGGTGGGTGTGTTTTTTCTTGACCTTCCCTGATGTGAGCAAGGTCAATAGATTGTAGATCTTCAAGACTCGGCGAAACCTGGGAATCGTCAATTTAGTGCACATTTATTGGGAGTGCAGAAATTATTGCTTCGACTGAGAATATCCAATGAGAAATTAGTAAATTTTGGATTCCATTGTTGGGCTCAATTTATTATAATGTGTGAAGACATTATCTGTAAAAGTGTAGTGTAATATATCGGAGAAAAGAGCTGGAAGAATGGTGATAAAACCTACCAATTGTAATAAGACTTCATCCACTTTGGTGCCTTATTTCTAAATATTTATAAAGATTAGTGGTTAAGCAACTTACAAAACTATTATTTTATAGAAGCAAAACTCCCATGAAGTAAAGATCCTTGTAAATGTTTTGGCGAGGTAGTTTTATCACCCCCCTGTGGTTGGAGTAAGCCCTAATGGTGTGTTTTAATTTCAAATCTTCATTCACAATTTTCCAGTAATTTGTTCCGTACAGAGTAAATGTACAAAATATTTTCATGTATTAAATAAAATTGTAAGATTTTCGTTTTGTGATGTCATTTTTGGTGGCTTTTCTAAAAGGTTTTGCTGATACACATATACTGTGTTCACCTATTAGATGTGTCTAGAAATCTTTGATGAAGTGATGTGGATCCTGGCGTTTATCATTCTGAAGCAGGAGATCTAGGCTGAGCTTTAAGAGTAACAATCTGTAAGATTTAACTCATTTTCCCTGCTTTCTCACAATTTCAGCTAACAACCCTACGTGGTTCCATTCTTGAGGATGCGGTGCCATCCACCTCAAAGCATGGTATTGCTCGAGGGCTTCCTTT
Organism: Polypterus senegalus; assembly: GCF_016835505.1. Classification (NCBI taxonomy): domain Eukaryota; kingdom Metazoa; phylum Chordata; class Cladistia; order Polypteriformes; family Polypteridae; genus Polypterus; species Polypterus senegalus. Next base: position 70,593,310 of record NC_053171.1, on the reverse strand, counting down.
GAAAGAGATTCTGGAGTATCTGACCCCAGAGCTTAATCTGCATTGTCTCCGTTTGGCCCTCAATACACCCAAGGCCACTGAGCAGCTGATGAAACTGGATGAACAAGGGGTAAGTTGACTCAGTCTGAACATTACTCAGGATAGAAATAAGACTCCTGCTACTAATATTTTCTGCCATATAAAATTAGTGCTAAGTAGTTGTGCTATTCATCTAAGAAGGGTGAAATCTAACACAGACCTCAGTGTTTTCAGTGTGAACATTAGTAGTGTACAAGTTATTGTATTTTGCAATGCCTGTAGTTATAAAAAGCATTGCATTTTTTATTCCAATTGATGGCACATCACAAACATTAGCACTGCTTTTGTGAATCCCATACCAAATGGCAAATAACAGAGTCATAGCAACCGGGTAGAAACACAAGATGCTTGTTCCTTTGATTAAGGTGCATATAAAGCAATGACTTTTATTGTGTTGCTTTAAAAAGTGCGCAAACAAGTTTAGCCTCCATCTGGAATAACATCTGACTGTTACTGTGACAGCTTGGGCTGGATAGATAAAGCATTAAGTTGGTTTCCAGGTACTGTACAAGGGTCTAAATAAGTTAAAACCTGAAGCATTTCCTCTAGTATTTCGAAGTTCAGACACTTAGGAAGAACTTTCCTTTAAAAAATCAGGCACATGCTAGTATGCAGGGGCATCTTTATATTGCCATAATGGCATAATCATCACCAAAATATATTTTAAAAAATGATAAGCATATAAAATAAAAATGAAATGCAAAAACAAAATTAATGTTATTCTTCTAAGAAGTACCACCTTAAGCTTTGTTGGTGGTGAGCCCAAACAATGGTTCCACATTGCTTTCTAGGCCATGTCCTATTAGGCTACGTGAATTATAAAGGAGTTATAATCCTTGCATTTATGGATCCCCTGTGAAGATCATACAGAACATTCGTTTTTGAGTATTACTTACTTTGTTACCTAGTTACCTTTTTTTTTTTTCTCTCCAGTTTTTTTGAATTTTGTTTAAAGCACACTTCTGTTAGAATGTGTGGAATGGCCAAAATTATAACAACAAAATAACAGGGAAATGAAATGAAAGGCAGAAGTGCTGGTGGAGGATATGCCACAGTCAAAATCAGTAAGAGACAAAAATGAAGGGCAAGAATAAACTCAAGACCATGGTCAAAATCAAACAGAAGAATTTCCTAATTCCAGGCCTAATTGAGAAGATTTACTATGAAGGTCTGATCACAGATAATACCCACCGAGAGATAGCGACTACACCACCAGATGATATCACAGGTGGCAGGAGCCACAAGACATGATAGGAAATGGCAAAACAAAATGGTAAATGGTATCTTGTTTAAAAAAAAAAAAAAAAAGTAGTGCCACAAAACAAAACGTGTCAACAATTAAATGTCAAAAATAAATACAAAAACCCTGAAATGGAACAGGAAGGTAATTAAAAAACCTTCAAAATTAACAAAATAAATAAACAAAACTATATAATCACATCTTCAAAGCAAATTTGCTAGTTAAGCTTCCAAAAGCCTTCTTAAACATGAAGACTGAAATCCATCCATTATCCAATACGCTATATCCTAACTACAGGGCCACGGGGGTCTGCTGGAGCCAATTTCAGCCAACACAGGGCGCAAGGCAGGAAACAAACCCCGGGCAGGGCGCCAGCGCAATGCTGTGAAGACTGAAATTTACTGGTGAAATCGAGTGTACTAGGAAATACAGTGGGATGCAAAAGTTTGGGCAACCTTATTAATAGTCATTATTTTCCTGTATAAATCGTTGGTTGTTATGATAAAAAATGTCAGTTAAATATATCATATAGGAGACACACACAGTGATATTTGAGAAGTGAAATGAAGTTTATTGGATTTACAGAAAGTGTGCAATAATTGTTCAAACAAAATCAGGCAGGTGCATAAATTTGGGCACCACAAAAAAGAAATGAAATCAATATTTAGTAGATCCGCCTTTTGCAGAAATTACAGCCTCTAAACGCTTCCTGTAGGTTCCAATGAGAGTCTGGATTGTGGTTGAAGGGTTGGACCGTTCCTATTTACAAAACATCTCTAGTTCATTCAGGTTTGATGGCTTCCGAGCATGGACAGCTCTCTTTAACTCACACCACAGATTTTCAATTATATTCAGGTCTGGGGACTGAGATGGCCATTCCAGAACGTTGTACTTGTTCCTCTGCATGAATGCCTTAGTGGATTTTGAGCAGTGTTTCTGGTCGTTGTCTTGTTGAAAGATCCAGCCCCGGCGCAGCTTCAGCTTTGTCACTGATTCCTGGACATTGGTCTCCAGAATCTGCTGATACTGAGTGGAATCCATGCGTCCCTCAACTTTGACAAGATTCCCAGTCCCTGCACTGGCCACACAGCCCCACAGCATGATGGAACCACCACCATATTTTACTGTAGGTAGTGGGTTTTTTTCTTGGAATGCTGTGTTCTTTTTCCTCCATGCATAACGCCCCTTGTTATGCCCAAATAACTCAATTTTAGTTTCATTAGTCCACAGCACCTTATTCCAAAATTAAGCTGGCTTGTCCAAATGTGCTTGAGCAGACCTCAAGCAGCTCTGTTTGTGCTGTGGGCGCAGAAAAGGCTTCCTCTGCATCACTCTCGCATACAGCATCTCCTTGTGTAAAGTGCGCCGAATGGTTGAACGATGCACAGTGACTCCATCTGCTGCAAGATGATGTTGTAGGTCTTTGGTGCTGGTCTGTGGGTTGACTCTGACTGTTCTCACCATTCGTCGCTTCTGTCTATCCGAAATCTTTCTTGGTCTGCCACTTCGAGCCTTAACTTGAACTGAGCCTGTGGTCTTCCATTTCCTCAATATGTTCCTAACTGTGGAAACAGACAACTTAAATCTCTGGGACAGCTTTCTGTATCCTTCCCCTAAACCATGATGGTAATCAATCTTTGTCTTCAGGTCATTTGAGAGTTGTTTTGTGACCCCCATGTTGCTACTCTTCAGAGAAAATTAAAGGAGGAGGGAAACTTACAATTGACCCCCTTAAATACTCTTTCTCATTATAGGATTCACCTGTGTATGTAGGTCAGGGGTCACTGAGCTTACCAAGCCAATTTGAGTTCAAATTATTAGTTCTAAAAGTTTTGGAATCAATAAAATGACAACGGTGCCCAAATTTATGCACCTGCCTGATTTTGTTTGAACAATTATTGCACACTTTCTGTAAATCCAATAAACTTCATTTCATTTTTTATCGTAACAACCAACGATTTATACAGGAAAATAATGACTATTGTTTGTTGACCAAACTTTTGCATCCCACTGTATAACTTAATAATAATAATTTCTCTTATCAAGATGGAGTGCCATTCCAAAGAATTTACCATTTCTTCCTGTGATATGTAAAACTCTGGGTCGTTTAAGTCAAACATTAGCATGAATACATGTACGACAAGTTAAATATGTTGATGGGTTAAACAAGTTAAGCATCACTATAGCTGTACGCTACATGTGTGAGTGAACAAGTTATGACAGAAAGAAGAGTCAGCTTTCTAATCTTGAGTTATCACAGAGCTCTAGTCATGCCAAATTAAAGTAAAACAAGTACAAAGAAAATGGTTTATTACAGAGACGATCATAGAAAGAGAAGGACAGAGTGTGTTGGTGACACTAGTAGAAAGGTACAAAAACTATAACCACTCTGGTATACTTTCCTACATAGCCAGTTCTCTTCCTGCTTTTTCTTTATCCTCTGGCCTGTTCTTCTCACCAGTAGAGATCTTGCCAACCACTAGCCATATGGTTTCAAAAACAATTAAGAGGCTGCCCAGAAGTGTCTTCTAGGCCCCAGGCCCTTGCCAGCATTCTGTCTGCTAGGGCATTCTGCAGTCCAACTCCTGGTCTGTTCTTCACCAAACTGCATTTAAGTCTGTTATTAGCTTGATACCGAGTTTCCCAAATAATAATAATAATAATAATAATAATAAAAGATTTTTTAATTTATTTTTAAATTTTATCCATCCTGAAACAAGTGAGACAATCCATCAAACCTGAGCTGGGAACCTTTGGGATTTGTGCTGCTTCTTGCCTGGCTGTGCTGTTTCACTAGTTTCCTGTCCATACTTAATTTTCCTGTAATAACAACGTCTCACAAGATCAGTCTTCGTGACTCACATTGAGTTTTTAATCACCACATATGAAGTCTAATTACAGGGGGAGATTATAGGGGATTCTTCCCAATGACATGTTAGTGGTCAGTGATATGGTGGTGATTAGTTGGAAGACTGAAGGTTGTATCATTTAATCTGTGTTGATATGCTGCACAGAGTAGTGGTGAACGTGCACAACTGTCACTTGACCCCGTTTTGCTGGCTTCATTGCCTCATTTATTAGCATGCTTCAACTCGCCTACTTGGTCACAGAAAACATGCCTAACTGTTAACCAGTGCACATTTGCTTCAAGACGAATAGGCTTTGTATTTTGCATTTTGACACTAGTTGGTCCTGCTGTCTAACTGGAATATGGCAGTAGCTCATCATTTTGTTGGCACCTAATGTGACTGTTGGGTATTTAATACTAGCGTGGGTGTAAAAAATCTCTGTATATTGCAGATCAAACTGTTCAAGGTTTACTTTTTTATTTCCTTATCACAGTCATTCTCATCAAAAGTGTCTACTACTAATGTGGAAAATTCTTCCTGCTTTTTTGGTATCTTGTAGCTTAGTTACCAGCTAAAAGTGGGCATCATGTATTGCAAAGCGGGACAAAGCACAGAAGAAGAAATGTACAATAATGAGTCCGCAGGGCCTGCTTTCGAGGAATTTCTTCAGCTTCTGGGGGAACGTGTCCGACTCAAAGGCTTCAGCAAGTACCGGGCACAACTTGATACTAAAAGTAGGTCTTAATTTTGGCCGATGAATACCTAATTGTTTCTTGTTTTTTTGTCATCATCATTATCAGCTGATGCTGCAGTAGTTTTAAGACAAGTCTGTATGTAATGAATTTTTTTTTTAACTCTTCCATATTAAAGGATAAGTTTGGTACTTTTCACGTTGAAGTTATTTCTTTGCAGACATGGTATATTGTGCTCTAAAGTTCAGTGTTTTATATGAACTAAAACAAAAAAAAAAAAAAACCAAACCTTGCTCGCACCGGTGCTTTACAATGGAGCTTAAAGGATTATGGGGCACCACCAGAAAATAAAAGCCGTTGTCGAGTATTAATCTGTGTCTTGCGATTAAATATGACTTTTTTAAAATAGTTGGTACATGCCATTTTTGAACAAAAAAAACCCAAAAACACACCAAGATTATGAGATTTAGCCATTTTAAGAGAAAAGCAGATGGCTGTGCACACCGCCTCATCGTTTATCTTCTTTAGCAATAACCTTTCACCTCCCAGCATATATTTCCTTTTGAACTCTAAATCACAGTGAACATTTTGGGCCATATGACTTTTTTTGTTTGGACTTAGTTCTGTATTTATGTGCGAACTCGCACAAGCAAGTAGAGAACGTATCCTTAACTTCGACAGAAATAGTACCAGGAATATAACATAAAATGATTATTTCCAGATCCCTTTTGTTGTCACAAACATGCGTTGGAAACATGGAAGGCATGATCACTTATATCAAAATTTTAACTGCTTCATTGGTAAGTTGTCAGGGTTTTATTTTCCAGTGGTTAGCCTCCATTGTAAAATGCCAGTGTGGGCAAGATATTTTGTTTAATTTTTGGAAAACCCTTAAATTTAGGACACAATTTTGTGTGGCAAATGCATATATAGCATGTTTGTGAAGAAATCATTTAAACGTGAAAAATACCAAATGTATCCTTTTATTTAGAATAGTTGCCCATATTGGAAGAGCTCATGTGATATTAAGCAAGATCTCAGGTTTTCAGTTGGTTCAGTATCTACAATTATGCTAGTTTACTTAGCGTGGTTTTAAAAAAAAAAAAAGGTGATTCTAAAAATAAATAATCCATTCACATGAAAATGTAATGAATTATAACTGCTTACTTTAGTTCTGTTGAGATGCTGCATTTGGTGCTTTTATGAACATTTTATACAGTCATCAAACACTTGGGATTAAAGTAATAAATACAAAAAAAGAAAAAAGGTCTATCAGTTCAAAAAAGTTGACCAGTCCTAGGGATACTTATCAAATCTATATTTTTGCTACAAAATAATTACTAATTGTTTAAATTACCACTTTGTTTAGTTACAAGGCTGGCAAGGCTTGTTAGCAAAATTCAAAAGCAGTCATTGTTCTGTTGTGCTGCAGCTTTTAGTGACTATTAGCAAACTGGCTTTTACTACTTATAGAGATCATGGGTTTTTTTGTGCAGCAACCTATTTTTTTGTTTTTTTCTTTTCAAAAACTGACTGTTGCAGTCAAACTATGCTAAAAAAAAGTCAAGTTGACTATCATGCTAGTTAAGTTCAGAGCTTTGAAGAAATCTGTTTGGATACACACTTGAAAAGAGCATTTTCAAAAAGAGCGAATGGATGTTTTTTGTTTTTCTTTGGCTTAAGAAGAATTGATTGGGGTGGTTTGGATATTTGAAATGGCTTCTTGTCATTTTTCTGTTATACTCTCACTAGATAAAAACATAAGGGTTTAGCTCAAAATGCATAGGAGGGCTTGTGAGACGTGTCTAGTCTGTGCTCCATGATATGCTGCTTCTGTAGTCCTATCCAGAATTATGTGGCTTAACAAAATGAATGGAGATATTTAGTTAAAATTGCCTGAAGGAACGTATTCCTCCTGAGTTTGGCTTTCCATGAAACATGATAAGTTTAGGCTATGGATAGATTTACACCTATCAGATCCAATCAGTATATTGGGATTTCCCCTTCATGTGTTGTTGCTCAATGTGAGGCAAAAGCCTGCCATTGTAAATAACTGTTCGGACAAAAGATATTACTAAAAATGTGTTCAGAATGTGTGTTTCATTATGTTGTTATGCCATGCATGGCAAAGGATGACTCTAAGGTACTGTATGTGTGTTGTTGTGTGACTTAGATGGAAAGAACACAAATATGTATACTGCTAAACACAAGCTTTTTAGAGACACTCCAGTCCACCATAGCCCTGTACTTGAATAAATAAAGTTTTTAATTATGAAAGACTGTAGGGGAAATTATCAGATTATCTGTGCCTTCATGGTTCAGGTATCCTCCTTTATTATGGCGTGATCACCAGTGAACTTGGAGAAAGTGTTGAAAGTATGTATCCAGACTAGCCTGAATTTGACCTAACCCTTAGCGAGCATCCTGCTGTCTTTTGTTCCATTGTCTCTTTATGAAGCCCAGCAAATGTAAACTTACTTTTGTACAACACTCAATGGAAAGTGCAGAATAAAAGAGAATATTACTGTTGTAACGTTGGGCTTTTCTTTGAACATGAATGAGGTTCTCTGTTGCCATGGCTTTACAAAGTTACCACTTTTAACACAGTGTTTTTTTTTGTACTTGCAGCGGACTCAACTGGCACTCATTCATTGTATACAGTGTACAAAGATTATGAAATTATGTTTCATGTGTCCACTCTGTTGCCCTACACGCCTAACAACAAGCAGCAGGTATGTAAACAGTTTTTTGATTTGATAATTTGATATACTATATTAATCCCTGAAGGGAAACTGTCTTTTTGAATGACTTTCTGGGGGTCAGAGTGTGCGGTCAGCCATTGTACAGAGTCCCTGAAGCAATTCTCAGGTTAAGGGCCTTGTTCAAGGACCGAAAGGAGTAGGATCTCCTCTGGCAATAACAGGACTTGAACCAGTAACCTTACAGATACTAGACACAGACCACTACCTCAATGAACAATCACATGTATGAGCTCACCTTTGTATATGTGAGGGATAATGAAACACATTTGCAGTGTTGAGTTAATACTGTATATACATAAATGTGCACATTACAAGTTCCTGAATACTGATGAACAAGGTTAAAATGATTAAGAGGAGGAAAAACTACCAGCTAAAGTGCAAGAGACAAAATAATGTGCAGCTAACTAATAAATTAGAAAGGGTGCAATGGAGAAGCAATCCGAATTTATAATACTGATTGTGGAAATGAAGGAAGATTAAAATATGATGGATGAGCACAAAGATGAGAAGGAAGCAGTTGGCCATTGTACTGCTTGAGACCACAAAGAAATTACAATCTTGGTACAGCTTGTCACATTATGTGAATGACAGCTGAGTGACAAGAAGAGAAAGATGAAGGAAACATTCTTTTCTGTCAGTGAGTGAAAAACTACTCCATCAACTTGTCCAAACAGCTCAACTACGTGTGCTTAGCATTTATCACATCTCTTTTATAGTGTACTCGCCACATTACCTTTCAAAGACCTTCCTTTACTTCTTCAGTCAGTTTCATAAATCTGGATTGCCTCTTCATTGTGCCTTTTCTAAGTTATCAGATATCTAGCCATTATTTTATCTATTGTACTTTAGCTGGTAGCTTTTCCTCCTTTTCATCATGTTATTTTAATAGAAAACATTTCAAACTATTTGGTACTTTTTGTCTTACGTGTACCTTCAGGAATTTTCCTCGTTATCCTTGTGTGTCTGAATATCTCTTGACCAGTGCTCCCTCTGTCAAGTACATTCCTATAAAGCCTGCTTCTCTGATTCTTGTCATTTTGCAAATGGGACTCTTATGACATCCGCAATCCATCTGTTAGTTGTTATGCAAATTACAATACGTGTGATACAAATACAATACAAATGACCATGAAGCAGTGTGGCCACCAGGACATGTTTATCGGGGGACACTGTTTGATTACAATGCAAATAAAGTCTACTTTACTTTGATTTCACAGTAAATACCTATGTCTGAGAGTGCATAAGTATAGAATGTACTGTAACACTGCAGGATTGCACTGTAACAAGCCAAATGCAGATTGCATTGATCAAACATGTGCAAAGTGGATTCAGGAATGTATTTATATATACTTTATTAGATCAGACTGCTCTTTGCATCACAGTTCATTGTGGTTACGAGGTTTAGCTGTTATGTGACCAAACATTGCAGTGTGCAGGACCTGTGGTATAAATGATTTTTATAGCAGTTTGCATTTAAAATCGTTGCCTTCCTTGTATTTTCATGTAGTAAAGCCTGTAGTTTGCAGAGAATACAGTGAAAAACAAAAAAAAATTATGTGAGAAACAGTTCTTTGTGTGAAAGAAGTGAGAAGTGCATACTGAATGCACCCCTCAAAGATTTCAGGCTGTTCTGAAGGTGAGAGTTCAGTTTGCCCAATAAATTGGATATATACACAAATATAAACTGTACATTGTGATATCTGAAAGAAAATTAATGTGGTAAAACTGCCTACAGTGGCTGCTGGTTTGAAAAAACAGTGGACTGGACCACACCTAAACTAAATAATATTGAAGTGTTTGGAATACAGGAACAAAAATGCGGTACCTATGGGAAGAATGTGCAAATTCTACATAAGAGATGTCTGAGCCATGATTAAAAATGAGACTCCTGAAGCTGTCATGCCATAGTGCCAACTACTTAGCCACCCTAAAATAGGTTGTTATTTGCAAAAAATGACACGTAACATGCCATCTTCAGAGTGAAAGATGTCTGGTGGGCAGTAATATTTCGCTCTCCTGTGTCAATATGATATAGTAATGCCCTAAAAAAATCAGATTGTTGAACACTTGGCAATTTTGTTTAATTTTAATAAGTTCTAAGTACTAATCTGTTGCAAAAATGTAAGTGTGCACCACTTCTTTAAAGGTAATGTATTTTTTATTTTTTTTTTAAATAAGTACTAACAGTTGAGTGTGATGGCGTTATGTTCATCGAGCATCTTCATACCTAAAGTAAGGCAGTCTTTATTCCTTTAACTGAAGACTCTCTTCATTTTTTCCATTATCGAAAATATCTTACCTTTTCCTATTTGATACTTTATCAATTATTTTGAATTATGGGTCATTGTGAATCTTTTCCATGTTTTGCAGTTGTTAAGGAAACGACACATTGGCAACGACATTGTGACAATAGTGTTCCAAGAACCAGGTGCCCTGCCATTCAGTCCAAAAAATATTCGCTCCCACTTCCAGCATGTCTTTGTTATTGTTCGAGCACATAGTCCTTGTTCTGAGAACACCTGCTACAGGTAAGTGACTGTTTTCTGGGGATGGAGGGGAATTGTTTTGTGTATTGCCGATCTGTTATTTTTTTAATGGTGTTTTCATTTAAACATTTTTTTAAATACTGAAAAATTTGCTCAAGATTAAAATGGGATTATAGAGAGTGGCATTCCTGATACACAACATATTGTTATCTCATCCTTTTATGACTCTGCCTCTGTCCTCCAAATAAAACCATAAATGTGTCTTTTCTCATAAGTCCATGTGTGTCAGGATCGCAGTAGTATGTTTTGGTTAATCTTTATGTTCTTACTGCCATTACTTTTGTTGTTCTCAGGATCTCTGCAGAGAACATCCAATTTTGTTTTAGTTCATTTTCAGAGTTGATAGTGTTTTTGTTTTTACTTTGAATAATTTTTATTTTTATAGCCCCATGAATGGCAGAAATAGCAATGTGACATATATATCACTGCTATAAAAGATAGCAATGTGACAACTTGCATATCCAAACTTTTGGATCAACAACAAAAAACACAGCAGCATAGTACAAAACATTACTCTGCTAGTGATGAAGACTGATTTAAAATGACATTGTGGTATAGAGAACTGCAGAGAAAAATGAAGAAAGAATTAGAGACTTTGAGTTCTTTTTGGTTTAGTTAAAGAGATTCAGTAGACTGAACATATATCAGTCTCTCTTACAAACATTAATTTGTCTCAGCATCAACAAATATAATATTGTTTCTACTGCTTGAACAATAACAAGAAACACTCTTAATCTGCAATTCTGTGTTGCCACTGTTGTTCAGAAATTGGAATCAAAATTTCAAAGTAAAATACATTAATAAAAGATCTTGATTCAGAGCAAGCATGCCTTTTTGCCAGAGGGAAAAAAACTACTAATGGAAAAACAAAACTGCTGTAAAATTATGTCTGGCAAGAAATTCACTTCTGGGATTGTAAATTGTGCACTGGCACATCACAGAGTAATGAGGGATATATAATGGAAGAACAAATCAGTTAACTTCATGGATTCTACTGGCTCGAGAGCCTCGAGATTTACCAAATGTAGTGTCCCAGATGAAATGTTAATCATCCATGACCACAAAGGTAAAGCCACAGGTAAGTCACAGCAGACCTCCATAGTTTGAGCCCACTTTATGCAGTAGGCACTGCTGGACATGGTCAACCGAATTCTAATTTTCGAGACTCCCAGTTTTGTTAAACACTGCATATCCACAAAGTCTCTGTGCAATATAAACACTATTAAAACTACACATGAAGGCATAGCCCTCTTCAGTTTGCTATATGATAAAGACTTAACTTTTGATGTTTTAAATGACAGCGTGGTCATTAAAAATGTTTGATCCTCAAGATGTGGCATATCCAAACATCTGCTTACCCAACTCACTACGCAAACCTTAAAATGCGATGGTGGATTATTTTCATTTCCTAGATCTGAAGTTTCTCTAAACCAGTGTATCTGATTTTGTTTCAGTAATCCATGATACACACGGTGTCTTTTCTTGAGCAGTAGCCATTTTCAGTTACCAGTTGATGTACTTCTCATTTATCTGAAATGGACAAAAAAAGTCATTAAAACATTCAAAACTTATTCTTTACTATGTAGCAAATTGTCCACATTTATCTTTTAATTTGTATTTTGAACACATTTTTAAAGTATATGGTCACGCTGTAATTCTCATGCCCATCTTTCCTGGAGAAGTCATTCATCATTTCACTTTCTCAACAGACTCTTTTTGGTATTGCTATTTATTCTTGCACACAGTGGTTATTATTGCTGAAGAAGATTCTCTTCAATTCCTGGTCCAGTTTTTTCTGTGCTGGGGTTACGGACTGTCTCAGTGTCAGCATTGATTTTCTGTGGGAAATAAATCTTAGCCTGTAAAGTTTTTTGTGTCAGGCTTAGGCTTGGATGAATGATTACAGTGTATTCATGTGTGAGTGTGGCCTGCTATGGACAGGCACCCCTTCTAGGGCTGGTCCCTTCTTTTTCTCTGTTTTATTCCCATTTATTTATTTTCTTTTTAACCATCTTCAGACACACACTTAATGAACTGCTAACAGCCAAAGAAGTGTTTTTCTAATAATCTTTGTGTTCTTCAACATTGTTTTAAATTGTAAATGTGAAGCTTATAGCGTCCCTAACGAGAAATACTACTCTCAGATTAACTGGTTTCCACTTCCACAATACTGACAACTATCTCTTTTCTCAAAGGAATAAGATCACAAATGCATTTAAATTCTGAGACAACCTTATATTGCAATACCTCCTAGCCAAAGGCAAGCTGTGTACTTGATGTTTCATGTGATCTGGAGTTTTGAGCCACCCTCGAGTTGTATGGCTATGACCTTCAACTCTAAAGGGGTTTTGTGATCCATTACATAATCAGAACAATGTGTTCAACCTTTTGCCTTACCAATCATTATTTGTTTTACAGCTGTGGACATCTAGGGGATGAACACACCGAAGAATACAATATCAAAATAAATAAGCAAAACAAAACCCTAGCTGTCCGTCTCAAGTGACCTAAAGGTGACTTGCACTCATGTTTATCTGGTCAAGTGACTCTGTCAAACAGCACTAGATCCTCACACCTTCCATAATATTCTTTTGTCAGCTTTAGCCTGTCTTCCTCCCTCAAGCTGAACTCTTGTCCAGCACTTCTTTCAGCTCCATATTTAGAAGTTTTCTTGCCAGATATAGGGCTTCTTAACCCCAGCCAGGCACCACCTCTGGCTAATTCCAGAAATACTGAAGGGCACTTTGATTCATTTGGACTACTCATTTAAATGAATTGATTCTTTTGAATTGTTTGACTTGTTTGCAGTCTGGGGTGCATGGTAATTGTGGGAAGGTGTAGCCTTTGGTTGCATCACAAAACTAGAATTTAATGATTCATACATTATTTTGATATACAGTGTATGGAAATACCACTGTTTTTTAATTTATATTAATTGTATATAAACATAGAATTTTTATTTATAATTAATTATATGTTTAACATGATATTTCATTTGCCATTGCCCTGTTTCCATACACAAAGTATGATAACACATTTAAAATGTATAATTAAAATAAGATGTTTCTTCAAAGAATCTCAAGTAAGTGAGAATTGTGTAACACATAATGATTCAAGAGCAAATCAAATGAATGAGAATTGCTAGACTGATTCTCAGCTAGTGACTCATTTACGAATCAGAATCAAGACCTTTGATTCAGATGGTCCTTGCACATACGCTTTAAACATCTATCGGCACAGTGAAAGGTGCTGATGACATAACGTAAGAAGAATGCAAATTCTCTTTAGCACTCCCATTTAGCTGTACTGAACCAATTTGTTCACATTCATGAATTAGTTCATATGATTCACTGAAAAGAGTTGTTCAAAAAGAATGAATTGTTCGCAAATCGCCCATCACTATCCAGGGAAAAAATTCCAGTGTGAGGTCATCATAAAATTTTGTGTTACTCTTTTAGCACTCCAGATATGCTTGCTGTCCCAAGTCCCATTTCTGACCTAAAAGGGTATGAATTTCCTGCGTTTCCCATCCATTAAAATGGGTAGCAGGGAAATTTAATATTTTTCCTTTCTACCACCTGTTGTACTTTGGGATTTTAGCTCTGTTATTTAGCATCTCCCACTATACTTCCATTATGTTGACTTATCCCATAAACAAGGTGTCTGGCTTCCCCTTGTGGTGATGGCCTGGCTACACAGACATGAACCTGCAGTGGTTGTCAATGTAGTATTGATCTGGGCATTTTATAACCCAACTCTCATTCTTAATCACCTAAAACCTCTGCAGTCATGGTCCCAGCCATGTGCCCTTTCACAGCTCTGAAAACTAAACCATAAACTTTGTTCATTTAAGAATTCTCCCTCTTGTATAAAAAGTGTTCTATCATATATAATGTATAAAGAATGAAATGTTGCCTTGCTTGTATGTGGCAGATTTCAATGTGATGACCTCCCATTAGGTATGTGGAGGTATAAAAGGAATTGGTATTCTTTCCTTTATTAACTTTACCTTACCTTGTGCAAAATCAAAAATAGGTTTTTCAAAGATGGGAATGCTAGACTATGCGGAAACTCTACACCATACTACTGTACTTGGATGTAGTGTGTGAATGGAGGTGTTCTACATTAGACTGGTGCATTTCAGGGTTGGTTCTTGCATAGCATTTGATGCCTTGGGGATCTACTCTGGAATCCCAACGACCTAAATTAGGCTTTAGTGAGTTTATTTACTGGGCTTAGCCTTAAAGTCCAACATGCCACTTACGTGTTAGTGAGTTGATGCTTAAAAGATTGTAAGATAGCAATTACATTAAATTTATGCTAGTTACCATTCTAAAACTTTTAATTGTTGTTTTTCTCTGCAGTATGGCACATCAATAAACATGAAATCATTTTGTCATATTCAGCTTACCAAGCATACATTCCAAACCAATGAGTTTAATCATATTTTTCAAAAGACGGTAACTGAAATTAGCCTGATGCCAAATTATTTACCAGAAATGTCCAACCCACTCATAACTCAATATGAATTATCATGGCCCTGCTTTGTGTTGAAGATTGTTAGTTAACACACATGAATGCTTTTCAAAATCTGCTTCTGTATTTGTTCATTGTATGGTTTAAAACAGTTGAAACGAGCCTATCAAACTTGGATTGAACATCAGTAATTTTGAGCAAAGTGGCTAAGGGTAAGGAGCTGCTCTAGGGAGTTTAATTGAGTGGTTTATGCTAAATTGCTATTTACATGGATCAAGTTTCTTTAGATGAAAGAAAATCAAGAGTGTGCATAGAAGCTGTTCAAGGCAATCCAAACAGCAGAAACATCCAAAAGCATGCTGGTAACTGGATTGAAAATTGAAAAACAAAGGTTTGGCTCACACTGTTGTACTTCCACACTTGAAATCCTTGTACCATAACAACTTTGTGGTTTTGTATATCTAAAGTATGTTATCTTCCCAATACTGGTTAAAGCAGGTTTAAAAGTGGGTGCAAGGATTCTTATACACTGTGTGCACAATTATTAGGCAAGTGAGTATTTTGACCATATCATTTTTAATGCGTATATTCCAACTCCAAGCTGTATTAACTTGAATGCTTATTGGATTTAAGCACGTCAGGTGATGTGTATTTGTGTAATGAGGGAGGGTGTGGCCTAAGGAGATCAATACCCTATATCAAGGTGTGCAGAATTATTAGGCAGCTAGTTTTCCTCAGGCAAAATGGGCCAAAAAAGAGATTTAACTGACTCTGAAAAGTCAAAAATTGTAAAAAGTCTTTCAGAGGGATGCAGCACTTTTGGAATTGCTAAGATATTGGTGTGTGATCACAGAACCATCAAACATTTTGTTGCAAATAGTCAACAGGGTCGCAAGAAACGTGTTGAGAACAAAAGATGCAAATTAGCTGCCAAAGGAACCCATTATCCTCCAGTACTTTCATATTCCAGAGCTGCAACCTACCTGGAGTGCCCAGAAGTACAAGGTGTTCAGTGCTCAAAGACATGGCCAAGGTAAGGAGGGCTGAAACCCAACCACCACTGAACAAGAAACATAAGTTGAAACGCGTCAAAACTGGGCCAAGAAATATCTGAAGACAGATTTTTTTCAAAGGTTTTATGGACCGATGAGATGAGAGTGACTCTTGATGGACCAGATGGATGGACCTGTGGATCAGTAATGGGCACAGAGCTCCACTCCAACGTGGAGGTGGGGTACTGGTATGAGATGGTATTTTGATGAACTCAAAATCAACTCCCAAACCTACTGCCAGTTTTTCGAAGACACTTTCTTCAAACAGTGATACAGGAAAAAGACCATGATTTTTATGCAGGCCAATGCTCCATCACTTGCATCGAAGTTCTCCACTGCGTGGCCAGCCAGTAAAGGCCTTAAAGATGAAGGAATAATGACATGGCCCCCCTTCCTCATCTGACCTAAACCCTATCGAGAAGTTGTGGGCACTTCTTAAACGCTAGATTTACGGGGGAGAAAAACAATACACCTCTCTGAAGAGTGTCTGGGAGGCTGTAGTCACTGCTCCACAAAAAGCTGATCGTCAACAGATCAAGAAACTGACAGACTCCATGAATGGTAAGGCTTATGAATGTTATTGGAAAGAAGGGTGGCTATATCGATCATTGATTGATTGATTTATTTTTTTTTGAAATGTCAGAGATGTTTATTTGTAAATTTTGAGGTGTTTGTTTATTATTCTCACTATAACAGATGAAAATAAACAAGTGAGATGGGAAAATGTTAATTTTTCCTTTAGTTGCATAATAAATCTGCACACTAATAGTTGCCTAATAATTGTGCGCACATATGTATTCCCCTGATGATGTTCACACTCACATTTCCGTTGTGAAACATTCAGGTTTCAGGTTTATTAACATTTTGGATTGACTGATAGCACTGTGTTTGTTCCATATTAAAATTAATCCTCAAAAATACAACTTGCCTAATAATTGTGCACACAGTGTATAACTACATTCAATTTCACATGTATCCCTAAGATTCCACAGAGTACTGTTACTGCCCAAGTGTACATACTCACATGCAGTTTCTCTATAGAGCAAATGAACCCGCAAAGTGTTAATGATCCATCCATTCATTCTTTCCCTTGTACCATGTTGTCCAAGTGAGGGTTCGTAGGTCAGGGGCCGTCCTTTGTGTTTATTAGAATTTGGATGTGTCAGGCGGCATTGGGACACAGATTTCAGAGTAAATAGCTGGGCTGGATAAAGTGGTCTAAACACTAAACCTTTAGATTGTTAGAGTCCCACAATAGAAACTTGGTTTAACCATAAATGATTTTATTACTCCTGTATATTAAGTAGATCTTCTTAGACATTAAATCTATTCCACTGGGATTGGGTGCAAGATGACAGCCCATCACAGAGCACTTTCACTTGTCCTCAAGGTTGTAACATTCAAAGGCAAGTGGTTAAATATTGGAACTAGGTTGGAATTTCTTGTCCTCTTCATTTTCAGATCTTCCTCTTGGGAGAGAAATGATAGGTACAAGACTTACCGTTCTCCCAAAAAGCCGCCTTCTGGTTTTAATCTTAAATTCAGAGCCCTTTAACACTAGAATTACCAGAGCCAATGAAAAAACTCGTAAATCTGGCCCACCTTAAATCCCTTCGCAGTTCTCCGTCAGCGTCTTTTTGTCTTCTAAATGTGTCGATAAGCCCAAGCAGCAAGCAGCCTGCTATTCCAACCCCCCCACAGCCTCAGAACTGGCAAGAAGTTCTCCCAGTTCCTGCCTTGATTGATTGTCTGGGAATGTGCTACCCAGAATTGTAAGGGGAAATAATTTGATGTGTGTTTTGTGTCTACAACAACCTATGTAAACACATCATTAAAACAGAAAGGTTTTTCATATTTTAGTAATAAATGACAAAATGTAGACATGAAGTGTATAATGTGTGAAGGCTGATGGCAAAATATCAAATAAACACTTTAACAAAAGGTGCAAGTACTATATGACAGCTTCTGTGGTACTGCAGTTAGAGCTGCCAATTTATAACCCATAGGTTGTGAGATCGAAGCCAGCTGCCCCGGCAAATTTACCATTTTGAGTAGTGAGCTGATCTTATTGTTAATATTATACAAGTACAATAAAACCATACATTTGCTTTGTGTCTGTAACAGCCAGTGTAAATTTATAGCACTTGTAAAAGTTAGCATTTTTTTTTCAGTTTTATTCTCTCACTCATGATCATAATACAACATCCTCCCCTGCCCCAGATCTGATGCGGTTACTTTTATCTGAAACTGGGAATAACTGTAGATGTGGTTGGGGTTTTGAGACAATGGAACTGGAAATTCTCAGATCTGGAGGGGTAAAAGCTGACATACAAATGCTGGTGAATCTACCTTCTTTGTATCTCACTGTCGCTTGAATTTTTTTTTATTCAGTTTTATTGAGTGTTCCTTTTCACACTGAATTAGTATGCACCTTATGTATGGTCCATTATGTCAAAGCCACACTGACAAAAAAAAATTATGATATTTGGAATAACTCATTCTACGACCTGTATAGTACATTTCGGAAAACATTGTGGCACTGAGGCAACATTATTCATATTCATTCTCATACCTTCTTGCGTTTGTAATCAGTGACCGCGTTTTTTTTTTTTTCTTGCTCGTGCAGTGTCCACATTTTGGTGCACAGTGCTGTTTCTTTTGTACTCCAGGACATGCAGAGGAAAGAATAGTACAGAGAGGTCAGTTTCGCGCTATATACAATCATCAGATTCAATTGTTAACAGTTCCCACATACCCAAGGACCGTCCTTTCTACGTTTACAACATGTATACCTGTGGCAATGTACACACTGCTCTCTGTGCTGTGGTTACTATTAGACTGAAGAGGCTGGGGAAGCGGCAGTCTTGGAACAGAAGCTTGTTGATGTTGCATCCTGTTTTGCTTTATCCATCGCATTTTCTTTTAAGAAGCGACAACGAAGTTCCTCTGCATGGTGAGCAAAGAACACTCTTCTTTTCTCAGTGGCCCCCGTGCATGCCTTGTATAGTACATGTGCGTTGATTGCTGACAAGTCAAGCATGTTATAGCACAATCAGCCAGCCACCTGCGTGTTCCTGCTCACACTGAATAAGCTCATGCCTTCTGGTGCACAATGTCAGCGCAGCACTGGGCAAAAAAGAAAGAGACAATATATGTGACATTTTGATGAAATCATTTTATGACCAGAATAATACCAATCAGAAAACATCGTCACACTAATGCAATATACAGGTCATTAAATGAGTTATTCCAAATATCATATATACCTATGTTTCTGTTTGTTTGTCAGTGCAACTTTGACATCATGGACCATAAGGTGCATACTAATTCAGCGTCGGCACGAACACTCAATAAAACTGAATAAAAACAAAAATTTTAAGTAACAGTTAGATACGAAGAAGGCAGATTCACCAGCGTTTGTGCGTCAACTTTTATCCCTCCAGATCAGAGAATGTCCAGTTCCATTGTCTCAAAACACCACTCGCATCTACAGTTATTCCCAGTTTCAGATAAAAAGTAACCGCGTCAGATCTGGGGCGGGGGGTGGATGTTGTATCATGATCATGAGTGAGAGAATAAAACTGAAAAAAAAATGCTAACTTTTACAAGTGCTATAAATTTACACAGACTGTTACAGACACAAATCAAATATATGCTTTTATTGTACAATATTAACAATAAGAGTAGCTCACTACTCAAAAAGGTAAATTTGCCGGGGAGCTGGTTTCGAACTTGCTATCCTCTGGATTATAAGTCAGCAGTTCTAACCACAGCACCACAGAAGCTGTCGTATAGTACTTCCACCTTTTGTGAAAGTTTTTATTTGATATTTGGCCATCAGCCTTCACACATAATACAGTTCATGTCTACATTTTGTCATTTGTTACTAAAACATGAAAAACGTTTCTGTTTTAATGATGTGTTTACACAGATTGTTGTAGACACAAAACACACATCAAATTATTTCCCCTTACAATTCTGGGTAGCTCACTCCCAGATAATCAATCAACGCAGGAACTGGGAAAACTTCTTGCCAGTTCTGAGGTGGTGTGGGGGGTGGAATGTGGTATAGCAGGCTGCTTGGGCTTATTGACACATTTAGAAGACAAAAGACGCTAATGGAGAAGAAGTGTGAAGGGATTTAAGGTGGGCCAGATTTATGTGTTTTTTCGTTGGCTCTGGTAATTCTAGTGTTAAGCCAATGTTACATTATGCAACTTTTTGTTTTACGATATATCATATGTGCCGATCACGGTCTTTGATCTTGTGAAATTACACAACTAATATTCACAGCCCATGTCCCATTTACATACCAAGTGCTGATCTTCCAGCGCAGATGATGCCCACCCCTTTTTATGACAGCCAATAGCATGCTGCTTACTGGAGGTGGAACATATGAAGGGTTAACATCAGTTTTTCACACATGCTAGTGTGTTTGCCAACCACCGGAGTGAGAGGGAGGCTGGGGAGGATATGCCCTTCTGTGAATTTAGCACAATCCTTGGAGTGGTGTGGAGGGGCGTGAAGGGGTGGTACCCCTTGGTCAGCTGAGCTTGGGTCATCAAAGGGCGTGGAGTTTCGGTGTTCCTGCATGATCACCAGAGCATTAGAATTAAGTGCAATCATCAATGTTTTTTCTCATGTTGAATCAAGCAGAGCAGGGTTTGGGAAGGTTGCCAAAGATTGGCTGTAATCCACCTTCGATCCTATGTTACTGAATCAAGTTCTATTGTTAGACCAATGCATTGAAGTTGACCACATTCAGCCGGCAATACTGCCATTGTGAATCGAGCATGATTGTCTGAGCCATCGGTAGGTTTGAACCAAGCGTGTCCCCACCTGCAATTCCACCAGCCCAGTTTGGGAAACCCTGCCTTAAGATTTTTCAAGTGCTTGCAACTCGTACACCACCCCATTATTTTTACACTCGCCTGACCCAATTTTAAGATCGGGGAACTGGGTCCTGTCTTCACAGCACTGATCTGACACTGCATGGAACTTGTAGTGCGATGGAATCATTTCATATGTTTTTAGCATGAACAGCACGTTATTGTTCATTTTGGTTGGAGTGACTTGCAATTTCTGCCTGCACTGTACTAACTTTGCATAAGCAGGATCAAGTTGTAAAGTGGAGCAGGACAGCTTTCTTCCTCATACTTTTAGCTGGATTTGTGTCACAGATGTCATAACATGTATCTTTTTTCCACCATGGTTGTGGAAGTGCGCTTTGGCACGTTATCATGTTGACCCATAAACTTCCTTCTCAGTGTCAGCTTTCTTCATGTAAGCAGAAGGTTCCTGAACTAACCTCTCCTATATGCACTACTTCCAAGTTTCCCTTCTACCCTGACAAGTTGTGCACTCCCTAGGGGATAGAGAGAGAGAGAGAGAGAGAGAGAAAAAAACACTGCCTCCTCAGTAAAAGTGGTGTGCTGTATTGGTGTTTTGCCAAATGGAATGTTTTGCTAGAATTTATGCCAAAAGGCTTCTATATTTTTTCCACATAGGTTCATAATTTTCCAAATTGTTGGGTTACTTTCCCCAGACAGGTTTCAATGTGTGCTTTTTAGAGTAGCTTGTCTGTCTGAGGCAGTGTGGGTTTGTAGATGGTAGGTGAGAGTGTGGTGGACATATTGATCAGAGTTTGACCAAAAGATCTGCAGGATCTTCCTGGTGACCTTATAAGTTAATTCCATTTAAAAAGATGACCTTAACCTACCTTGAAATTGTTAGTGATTAGTGAGACTATATTTTTGGGAACAGTTTAAGTCAAATGTGTTGTTTTTCCTCACAGTTAAGTCATACATTAATTTGCAACAGAATACTGTGCTTTTAAGTAAATCTTTTTTCCAGTTTAAAAAAAATATTATGCCGATTTTAAGATGATGTCTACTGGGAAAACCTGAAATAAAAATCTTTAACACTTGTCAAATATATCCACTTTGGAGAGGAAAAATTTTCAATGAAAAAACAGGCCTTCTGTGTTTCTGAAGTACGGTATGTTTATGACAACCAAAGAAAATTGGAAGTATTAGTTCATTTTTATCACAGATTCTCAGCACACTTTTCCTAAAGTAATGATACACTTCTGTTCACAAGGAAGTAAAACAGAATGAAACCAGGCACCTGCCTGGAGCTTTTTAGCTTCTTCATAGTCAGACATGTCGCTGGAAAAAAATGACAACTTATTCCTCTAAATCTGACAAAAATGTTGCTGTTAGTGCTCAAGCAGCACTCAGTTTTTTTATAAACTGTTTTACAATGTGTGTACGTATAATCACAAAATGCAGATCAATACTCAACAATTGTTTTGGCTTGAAAAAATGACATATTCATTAAGTTATGAGGCATTTTTTTCTGGTAGAGCTCGTGCCATGTTAATTTGTGAAAATGTGGCCAAGACATTGTCTTTTTAATTTATAGAAAACGCTGGACTTTGGAACACAAGTTTGTGTAGCAAATGCATATACATCATGTTTATGAAGCAATAACTTCAACCTGGAAAATGCTGAACTTATTCTGTAAGATCTATCCTAGAGTCTATCTTAGAAACACTAAGTGAAATGCCCAAATGGGGTCTATATTGTCCGTCTTTGGCTACAGTCACACACTCTTAGTCATATAAGATGAGGTTGATCAAAGAAACTAGTGGTGATATGTGGTATATTGATTACCATGTTCAAGAAAGAATTTCACTGTAGTCTATACATATGGCAATAATGGCCCTAAAGAGCTATAAACCTAATTGCTAATCAGAGTGACAGTTTTATAACACTGGATCAAGCCTCTGCTTCCTGACTGTATGTTTACAAAATAAATAATACCAACATTCAATAAGCAAATTACATTCTTGTGATTTACATTTAATTTACATCTGAATGGCTTGAAATCACCTTTATGAATGCACACACACCATACCTTCTTGTATGGTGGGGATATAAGTAAATGAGGCCAAAGAAACCAGCATGTTACACATACAGTACCTGTGTGTTCCCTGCCACAACTGTGCACACAGAGATGATTTTCTGCTGCTTTTTCTTTGGTTCTCCTCACACATGTAAAGTATACAGCCAGTGCCATCAGAGAATGCAACAACTCTGCTCACTCTGAAATAAAACCATTTAGCATTTATAATAATCAAAATGGCAAATCTGGTTAAAAATATGATAATTGAATTCATCTTAAATCTACAGGTATATGTAATTTTCAGTGACAAGTCAAAAAGTTGCAAGTCACCATTCACAGGTATGTGACATTCTGGGCTATGAAAGGACAACGTGGGGACAACTGAAAAATAAAAGTGCTTTGAATTTTAGCTGTTAGCAGCACAGGCAAAGAATTTTACTTATGCATTATTAATAAATAGACAAAGTTTTATAAAACATTATAATTTCATATGATGCAGTAAATTGTTAGGATCCTCATAAAATGTCAACTGAATCAGTCAGTTACCCTGGAGTAGAATCTACTGCTTTTACGTAATACATTTACCGCTGAATGCACCTAGTAAGCCAAATATTCTATATATTATATCCAACAGGGGCACTCCTGTGCAGAGCCCATGTCCAGACCAACAACCAGGTGACACCACAGTCACAAATTTGGATTTACTGAGAAAAAAAAAGTCAAATGCTTTATTGAGTAAAAACCAAGGTATGTACAGGAGGAACAAGTATCAGACAGATTTTACACAGAATAGGACACATCAAATATAATGCCCTTTGGTATTAACTACACACAAAGATGCTCAAAGCTGAATCTTAGAATATTCCACTCCACGTCTTGCCTCCAACTTCCCTTGTCTAACTCTGGACTCTTCTTTCTTCTCCACATAAGACTAGCCTTTGCCACTAACTGACCTGTAAGTACTTTAGTGCCATACTTATGTACCTGAAAACCAGTTCCAGGCCAGTGAAAATTCTCACAGAGATAATAAGACCACTTCCTCAGACCTCTGTCCAGTGGTGGCAAGCATCGCTGCCACTGCAGGAGTCTGAATTATCACAACACCATATTGTTACTGCTGCTTGTCAGACTCACTGATGCTTTATTATTTTATCCCTTTCATACAGGCAGCATCCTCTTGACCTCTAAATTACTTATAGCATGTGTGCATGTATGTGTGTATGAATGTATATATATATATGTGTATACGGTATATGTGTATGTGTATATATATATCTATATATATATATATATATATATATATATATATATATATATATATATATATATATATATATATATATATACACATACAGTATATATATGTATATGTGTGTGTATAATCAATATGTATATATGAATTTGCGTATATAGTTATCAAATATGTGCACACACGGTATATAAAAAGCTGTACGTGTGTGCATAAACATATATAGTCACTTGAAAAGAAAGTATAACTCATTACATGTTTTACCTTTTTTTAACCAATGTGGACATAACAAGATTTGATTACAAACTCAATGCCACACTTACATTTCATAACCATTGTGTAATTTAAATAGAGATAAATGCAAATTTCACATGTGGAGAAGGTAAGTCCACCCCTACATTTCTCACTTCCTCAAATACCTCAAAATAAATCCTGCTTAGAAGGACGTTGGCTGACACAGTCTTATTGAAACTAACTCATACATTTAGTTTGGTTTGCAATTTGTTGTTAAGTATGCAATATCACCATACCCATATTCAATGAGCTCTCTGTGGTCTTCAGAGAGGAGGACTCTGTAAAGGAAATTAAAAGAATCTTCTGAATGTTTTGAAATCAACAACAGTATTGTCTGAAAAATAACAAAGTTGGGAAGATTTTAAACAATTGCCAACTTGTCCATCCCAGCAAGTTCAGCACAAGAGCAGAATGTGCAATACTGAAAAAGTCTGTAAGAAGCTCAGAACTTCATCACAGGAGCTATAGGTAGCCTTTGCTACTGTTCATGTCAACGTAAATGAATCTGCCATTAAAAAGTGGCTTCTTAGATTAGATCTTCTTGGGATGTGTGCCAGGAAACATTTATTCTCAAGAAAGATCATCCAGGGCAAGATGTTTCGCCCATGAACACTTAGGTAAAGTCTAGGGTCTTTGGAACAATGGGCTCCGGGAAGATGAGGCTGAGATAGAGACATTTAGACACAGTAATAGAAGATTGCAACTTGAAAATGACTATACATGTACCAGTAAATACACCAAGTAATAGAAATAAGTGGAGGGTTCTGGAATGGCCATTTCAAAGTCCTGATGTGAATCCCATTGAGATACCTGAATTTGAATCAAGCCCTTCATGAAGACAACCCTCATTTTTTGTTGAATGATATTGGAAGATCATTTTTTTTCTGAATTTCATCACCTTTATCTAAAGGTACTGTTTGTCAGTAGTTCCCAAAGTCAGTACTGAGGACCCCTAAGAGACTAGTTTTTTTTATTTCAACCAGTTTCACAATCAAGGTGTAATGTTACCACTAACTGATCTTTTTTAATGAGCACCCGGGTCTATTTCCTCTTTTCTTATTCTCCATTCCAAAAAGCCTATCAGCGTGATTTTTACATACATAAGATGTTTAGAGATATCTCTATTTTTGTAATAGCTTAGAATGCTTAACTCTCTTTTGTTGTTTTCCCTTTGGTTTGCCATTTTCTTTGCAGTTTGCTCTCTGAATTGTATCCTAGTAAAGAAAATAAGTAGCGAGCAGAGCAGATCCCTGAGCAAATGAGACTGAATGCTGAGAAGCTGCAACTGTTTGAGCATTAGGCCCACAAACTCGTTCATTATTTAAAAAAAATGAATAAATAACCAGAACACCTAGAAAGTATAATGGAATACAATATTAAAAGCAAAGCTGTAAAATACTAAATTATCTCCATCTACCATACTGTACATTAATGTTTGGTACATTTATAGATAAAATGAACAAACTCAATAATTGCAACTTACACATTCACAAAATATACTGTCGAGAAATAACTGTTTGCTTAATTAGGCTAGCAGTCCAATTAAAAACAAAAGTTAGTTGGAACAAAAACATGCAGCAAAAATGGAGGCCTCTGGAATGAATTTGAGAACCACATGTTCAAATTTTCATATGGCTACATATCTTAAAGAAAGGGAAAAAAAAAGTAAAGATTGTACTTATATTTTCACATGACTGTACATATTGTATTGCACACATGCAGACTTGGACACACAAGTGTATAAGGCATATGCACAGTTTATGTATGTACAATTAGGTCCATAAATATTTGGACAGAGACAGCTTTTTTCTAATTTTGGTTCTGTACATTACCACAATGAATTTTAAATGAAACAACTCAGATGCAGTTGAAGTGCAGACTTTCAGCTTTAATTCAGTGGATTGAACAAAAAGATTGCATAAAAATGTGAGGCAACTAAAGCATTTTTTAACACAATCCCTTCATTTCAGGGGCTCAAAAGTAATTGGACAATTGACTCAAAGGCTATTTCATGGGCAGGTGTGGGCAAGTCCGTCATTATGTTGTTATCAATTAAGCAGATAAAAGGCCTAGAGTTGATTTGGTGGTGCTTGCATGTGGAAGATTTTGCTGTGAACAGACAACATGCGGTCAAAGGAACTCTCTGCAGGTGAAAGAAGCCATCCTTAAGCTGCGAAAACAGAAAAAAACATCAGAGAAATTGCTACAATATTACGAGTGGCAAAATCTACAGTTTGGTACATCCTGAGAAAGAAAGCAAGCACTGGTGAACTCAGCAACGCAAAAAGACCTGGACGTCCACGGAAGACAACAGTGGTGGATGATCGCAGAATCATTTCCATGGTGAAGAGAAACCCCTTCACAACAGCCAACCAAGTGAACAACACTCTCCAGGGGGTAGGCATATCGATATCCAAGTCTACCATAAAGAGAAGACTGCATGAAAGTAAATACAGAGGGTGCACTGCAAGGTGCAAGCCACTCATAAGCCTCAAGAATAGAAAGGCTAGATTGGACTTTGCTAAAGAACATCTAAAAAGCCAGCACAGTTCTGGAAAAACATTCTTTGGACAGATGAAACCAAGATCAACCTCTACCAGAATGATGGCAAGAAAAAAGTATGGAGAAGGCGTGGAACAGCTCATTATCCAAAGCATACCACATCATCTGTAAAACACGGTGGAGGCAGTGTGATGGCTTGGGCGTGCATGGCTGCCAGTGGCACTGGGACACTAGTGTTTATTGATGATGTGACACAGGACAGAAGCAGCCGAATGAATTCTGAGGTGTTCAGAGACATACTGTCTGCTCAAATCCAGCTAAATGTAGTCAAATTGATTGGGCGTTTCATGATACAGATGGACAATGACCCAAAACATACAGCCAAAGCAACCCAGGAGTTTATTAAAGCAAAGAAGTGAAAAATTCTTGAATGGCCAAGTCAGTCACCTGATCTTAACCCAATTGAGCATGCATTTCACTTGTTGAAGACTAAACTTCGGACAGAAAGGCTCACAAACAAACAGCAACTGAAAGCCGCTGCAGTAAAGGCCTGGCAGAGCATTAAAAAGGAGGAAACCCAGCATCTGGTGATGTCCATGAGTTCAAGACTTCAGGCTGTCATTGCCAGCAAAGGGTTTTCAACCAAGTATTAGAAATGAACATTTTATTTCCAGTTATTTAATTTGTCCAATTACTTTTGAGCCCCTGAAATAAAGGGATTGTGTTAAAAAATGCTTTAGTTGCCTCACATTTTTATGCAATCTTTTTGTTCACCCCACTGAATTAAAGCTGAAAGTCTGCACTTCAACTGCATCTGAGTTGTTTCATTTAAAATTCATTGTGGTAATGTACAGAACCAAAATTAGAAAAAAGTTGTCTCTGTCCAAATATTTATGGACCTAACTGTATGTATTTTGTCTATGTATATGTGTATATAAGAATTTCCGTCGATTTGTATGCATGTACATTAACTCACTGGCCACTTTATTAGGTACACCTATTCAACTGCTTGTTAACGCAAGGATCTAATCGGCCAATCACATGGCAGTGTTTAGACATGTAGTCATTGTTGAGACAACCTGTTGAAGTTCAAACATGGCTGGTCTGAGTATTTCAGAAATTGGTCATCTACTGGGAATTTTCACGTTTCACCATCTCTAGTGTTAACACAGAATGGTCAGAAAAAGAGAAAATATCCAGTGAATGGCAGTTGTCTGGTCAAAAGTCCCTTGTTCATGCCAGATGTCAGAGGAGAATGGCCAGACTGGTTCAAGCTGAAAGAAAGGCAACAGTTACTCAAATAAGTACTCATTACAACCGAGGTATGCAGAAGAGCATCTCTGAACACGCAACATGTCGAACCTTGAAACAGATGGACTACAGCAGCAGAAGACCACAAGGGGTACCACTCCTGTCAGTTCCAAACAGGCATCTGAGGCTACAATTTGCACAGGCTGTCTAAAATTAGACAATAGAAGATTGGAAAAACATATCCTAATCTGTTGAGTCTCGATTTCTGCTGCGACATTTGGATGGTAGGGTAAGAGTTTGCATGTATACAAGGCAAAATTCACCAACTTAGTTACTGTTTCCTGCTCAGGTAAAAAGCTGAAATTTGGCAGGATGACACATCTTAGGGCAATAGGTATCTGCTAGAAATGGCATTTTGATAGATTGATATTTAGGGGAAAATAAAAACCCACACTATAAAAACGAAATACGTCCAAAATATAAACAATTTCCAGATGGATTTAATTGAAATTTAGTGACATTGTAGAAAAAAAGAAAATTAGCGAACACATGTTTTTTTTATATCTTGATACTGTTCATTAATAATGCCACGTCCTCTGTTTCGCCACAGTATTAACAGCAATTACTCAAAGAAACGGGACGTGTTGGTTTATGTAAATGTAGGCCATCCGAAGGAGCGAAGTGAAAGCAGCAAAGTTCAGCAAAGCTCAAAGTAGATGTTCTTAGCAAGTGCTTGCTAAAATTAAAAGAAGTAAGTAAAGGAATAGTATTTAATATTTACTACCCCTTCATCTTATCTGCAACCTAATGCAAATACTGAAGTGGGGACTATAATTCCCATCAGCCAGAGCACTGCTCCTGAAGATTTTATCAGAAAAGGAGCATAGTTAGAAGTGGCAAAAACAAAAAAATTGTGCAGCACTGACAATCGCTTTGACATGGTTTATAAACAATCTAAAATAAACTGATCACACTACTTTTTTTTTTTAGTGCAGTCTTGCGCAAATACCAATCATCAATCAGCATTAAGTGCTTTTTGAATTTTGAAAACCAAAAAGGATTTAACAAAATTACCTGACTGAGCAGAATGAAGCGTGATTTCTTTTTTTCTGTATCTCAATGGGTAATTTATTGGTCTAACTGTAAGAGCTTTACTGTCTCATCCTTTGGGTGTTGAATATGCCAGCTCAATCGTTGTCTTACAGCTGCACAACACCACTTTTGTTTTTTTTATTTCTTTTTCTTTACAAGGCCTTTAGTGGGAACTTGGTCAAAACAAACTTAGTGAAGTACAAAGTTCTCTGAATTCCAGACAATACAGGAAGTTGTAGATGTCTGTTCCAGCAGATAAATGAACTGCAAAGAAAAGTTGCCCTGCTGACTCTTCTTTATTTTCAGTGCATACAGACAAATGCTTTCCATTCGCCTTTGCTCTTCTGTGCTTTTGCACATGCTAAAATAAATAATGGGAATAAATAAAAAAAATTTTTTTGGGAAATATTCAGTTCACTAATGTGAATACCAAATGTGAAAAACACTGGACTGGACGCAATGGGCCTTTTTTCAGTCTTTGGCAGTCTGCCTGCATCAGTGCTGTACTGACATTTGGATGTTAACACTGGGGGTCAATAGGTGTTAATCGTCCCTGTTTGTCAAACTGGGCCCCTGTTCTTCTCTTGATGGGTCACATAGCCCTCAATAGCACCTTCAATAAGAGCTCCTGGATTGCACTGTTGGGTTTAACTAAAAGTCATACATACCTCAGTCAAGCGGTAGATGACAATGATGTTCTGTCTCAAGGTGGAGGATTATAAAAAGATTTAGAGGAAAGGTTGCATCTAAGAAACTCCCAAGTTGGCTTACAAGGCTCTTTCTGGATAAGCATTCTAATGTGTCTCCTCATTGAACATCTTTTTCTACCCTTTGTTCAGTTCTACTGTCCTCCTTTATGTGTCTTTCTCAGTTCTTCCCATGTACACTTTGAATATTTACTTTGTTTCTCAAAGCCATCATATGAGATATAGGCTGTGCTATATAAATAAACGTTGTTGTTAATACAAGATTAATATTCATTGGTTTGTGGCGTTAGACGTCCATCAGTGTACTTAAGTACTTGTTTATGGCTTACATGCATTGCTGTATGAGCACAAAACTTTAAATGACTGTTCACTTTCTGTTCTTGTATTTTTCAGTGTTGCTGTAGCCCGCTCCCGGGATGTGCCATCATTTGGTCCACCCATTCCTAAAGGGGTCACGTTTCCAAAGTCAACAGTGTTTCGGGACTTTTTACTAGCCAAAGTCATCAATGCGGAAAATGCTGCACATAAATCGGACAAGTTTCGGGCTATGGCCACACGCACACGGCAGGAATATCTACGAGATCTTGCTGAGCGCCAGGTCACCAGCACTCCAATTGACCCCTCAGGCAAATTTCCCTTCATTTCCTTGGCCTCTAAGCGCAAGGAGAAGAGCCGGCCCTACTGCGGAGCAGAAGTTCGCAGCTTGGGAGCAATCAACTGGGGAGTCTACGTAGAAGATTACAGTACTGGGGCTGAACTAGAAGCCATCCTAGCCATTTCAAATGAGTTCCTAGTGTTGATTGACCAAGAGTCTAAGAGCGTTGTGTTCAATTGCTCAGTGCGCGATGTCATTAGCTGGACTTCAACCAGTCCATCCTGTCTGAAGGTCTTCTATGAACGGGGTGAGAGCATCTCTTTGCGTTCCCTTAATGCTACGACCGAGGACTTCAGTGAGGTCATCAAGAGGCTTCAGGTAAGACACGCATCAAATTGAGAAATTAATCCGTTTTCTGGCAGCACTGGGGCTAAGTCAACTCAAAGGGGGCACTAGATTTCTTGCTTTATAACCCAATGCTGCCAGATAGTATGCATCACTCCATGACCCTGACATTGACATAAGCAGATATAGCAGATAGGCTGCTGGTCAGAATAATGGGGTGCTTTCCATAATAGTTTATTAGCAAGTCTTCTCCATCCATGTATCCATCCAAACACCCATACACCCTACCCTTCCTTCCTTCTGTCCATTTTCTGATTCAGCTTACTCTAATACTGCCTTTTTATTTTACAGTTCAGTTGAATTTCTAGTACTTGAGAAAGGGTCAGCTTTCCTGCATGAATATCTGTAAAGTGTGTTACCTTCATATGGAATTCCAAAAATAGTAAATCTTGAATTGATGCGTAAAGCACACAAGGTAGCTGACGTCTTAAAGATGAATGTTCTCTGCTCCCCTCCTCTCAACCTTTGTTTTTGGCAGCTCTGTGAAGAAGTATTTTTTTTTTCTTCCTCTCATACATTTAGCAGCACCAGACGGCAGACTCTGCTGTTAAATCCTGCTTACCACTTTGCTCCATGTTCTCTTACTGCGAACCCACTCACTGCCACCCACTCTCTGCACTCAGAAAAAACAGTGAAGCACGCACTGCAGTCCTGCAGATCCTGCTGCCAAACAAGGTTATTCACCCTGACCTGAAAATTTTCTTTCCAACAGCCTTTATTTTTATATAGCCCCTTTCTGTGACACACACCTGTCTGAGACCTTTCAAGGATGCTTTACAAAGTAAACCGTTTGCATAATCCCAAAGTGAACTGAGGATCAGATACTGGTGTGGGATACCCAGCACTTATTTTAGTCTCTAGTGTTTTAAAAACTAAGATGAACTGATAGCAAAAATTTTGAAAGGTGGCTGAATTTGCTGTAATGACACTCATTTTGTGTCGACTAACAATAATAGTTAAACGTTTTAAACTGTTTTTAACACATTACTCCATATGAACTACAATTGCTGCTATAAGAAAAATTGTAATTAAAAAAGATTTTTGAGCAATTCTTACCAGACAGACACTTGGAGGTAAAGTATCTTATCTACATAATAAAACAAAAATGCCTGTGTGTGTCTTACCCCACCAAACAATCTGGCTGGTCAGTTTCTCTGTGGTTGTTCCATCAAATGCAATCAAGACAGAAAGTGCCAATCAAAAGAGGATGGAAAGCCATAAGAGGAGCATATTCACAAGGACACAAATAGTTTTTTGGCAGGTAATTGTGGCCCATTTAGCATTGGTGGTAATCAAAAAGTGGTTAGAAGGCGAACAAGGCACCTCAAAATGAGGTATTAAGGGAATGCGGTCGAGAGAGGATCCGCCATCCAAGACAAATTCAGGCAGATAAGTATCAAGGATAGTTGTAAAATAAATGCTGAGGGCTACGTCAACAGGTAACGTAGCTAGTTTATAATAAACTGTTTAAGTTGTTCAAAATATTCATATCAAATCCTACACATCACAAGTTTAACTAGCTAATCAATTTGCATCCCTCATTTTTGTTTGGATTGCATTTGGAAATTTAATATATTGTGATTACACACACATTTTTATTTTTTTAACTCTATTAATGCAGGACGATTCTCTAATTTAGGTGTATGGGCTTCACAAATGTTCCACAACAATTCCTTACAGAGTGGCCTGGTCTCAAATAGAAATAAAAGCACACTGTACATTTCTGCACTTAATGTATAAAAGTGTGACTCAGGGTGTCTAACAGACCACCAGTCCCTTACTTGAACCAACTTATCTAATTCAGGAATGGGGTACTGGAACCTACCCTAATATAAACCATCAACCTGTATATATGTATTAATACTCGTCAACCAACTGAACATACCAGTTCAAAATAAAATACTTGGGTACCTACCTGGTCACCCCTTTAAATATTTGCGGAAGCCAGCCTAAATAAACAGGTGCACTGTGGCATCAAAAAGAACAAAAAGTGTGCTGTAGTGACTCAGAAACAGGGTGTGGTTGCCCTGAAGAGCAGTCAAGTTAGGTAGGAGCGGTCGTCTCTTTCCCAAATGCAACACCACCTTCAGGGAGCATCTCGGACTAGAAGGGGCAGAATCAGTTGCACTCATTGGATGGCTTATTAGATGCTATTGTTGACCGACTCTAACCATGTGCTCTGCCAGGGAATGATCGAGTCTCACCTCTCTCTGACCTTTTTATTATTTCTACTTTATTTCCCATGATGAAGATTTTGTCTTCTTTACTGTATCACCAGCACTTGCATCAGATTTGGGTTTCAGAGACATTGTTGAAGGGTGAAGACAAAAGGTTAAGATGAGCTCTTCTGCACAGCACTGTACACGCTATCACAGCAGGAAGGCACCCCTTGTCAGTACGTCTGGTGTACTGATGAGAGACAACTTCCTGCTATTAACAGTACAAGCAGGCTTACTATTGAGAATGAATGAGGGCAGCGAGCAGCGGTTTACCACCAGCCCACCTCACAGTCACCTCCACTTGCATACAGTATGCTGCCTGCAGCGTCAACCCGAGATTGAACAGGGTGCAGCCAAAGGCGGGTAGTGAATCTCACACCACCGCCCCAATTTAACAGGAAGCCACCCGAGGCACACTAAATGCTGCCCCCCAAAACCCATTCACTCTCAATGGCCTCCGTTCAGCCACAACCGGGTCACCGCTTGCAGCATCACCAGTCGCTCACTGAGAAGGAATGGGGCAGCCATTCAAGGGACACTGCAAGGCTGCGGGCAGTGAAACGCCCCCCCTCCACCCCATCAAGCCTCCGTCCTGTATACGAGCACTTGCCGCGCACCTAGCCGCCCACTGAGAATGAATGGGATGCGGCCCCCACCACCCCATTCATCAATTGGAGCCACGTGAGGGACACTACACTGCATGAGCAGCAAAACCGCCCCCCTCCAGCCACCGCTTGCAGCGTCCCCAGGCTGGAGATGATGGAGCGGCAGTTACTGAGTAGCCTGCGTCGCCCTGTATATATAAACATGTATATATAAACATATATATATTTTATTTTTTAAAGAAATAAATAGAGTTATAAAGCACTGTACTACAAGTAACATTGTGAATGCGGGTCACGCTAATTGTTAATTGTACATTGGCCCTCTAAGTGCGGGTGGACCCTTTGGTGAAGTGGTGGCTTGTATATATTCAGTTCATACCTTGCACCTGTTGTTGCCAGGATAGGTCCTGTGCTGTGTAACACTGAACTGGAAGAGGCAGGGTTGACAACGTTTGTGTCAAATTATGTTATGAAAAAATATATGTTTCAAATGGTGTCTAAAGGACCTGATAAGCTTTAAATGATGATGGAATAGTGACACAAAAGCGACTGCAACATCAGCCTCATTTTTAAAAGCTGACAGTGATGGTGAGAGTACTTTTCCACTGTTAATATCCATCCATCGATACACTGGACCACTTAATCCAGTCTCTGGTGCCATAGCATATCTCAGGAAGAATCTGCCCCAGATATAGTGCTAGTTTTTGTTTCCTCTGTCAGATGTTATGTAAAATTTGTTCTTCCATCATGCAGTACTACTCATGACCCTCCTGCTCATGATTCTTCCCTCATACACATACAGTGTATCACTTTTTGATCCTTTTCTCATCAGAATCACAAGAAAATCCCACGTTAGCCTCCCCCATTAAATAACCATAGCTTACTGTACGTTTCTTCTGACTCACTTAGGGGAAATGGTTCTCTCTAACCACACGGAGATAACAAGCTTCTATTCTTATCCATAAATATCTTTTTCTTAACTGTAAAGTTGACAGGGCTGCATTTCTTTTCCTGAATTTTCCTCATCTGTACTTATATACAACAGCCATACCGTGTACATTTTAGAATACATAATAGGCTGTAAGAATGGTGCTGTTTCTTTGGGTGAGACATAAAACTGAGGTTCTGATTCTCTGTGGTCATAAAATGTCTCTGGGCATCTTCTGAAAAAAGTAGGGTGTACTCTGATGTCCTCTCTGAACTGCACACCACTACCTGATCAAACTGGTCCCCTAACCATCCTCTGCTCCTAATTGGCTAACTACACTGTGTCTCTCACCTCTTGACTAATGTACTAATGTGTGGTAAGCATACTGGTGTAAAATGGCTGCTGTCACATCATTCAGGTGGATGCTGCACATTGGTGATGACTGAAGTGGCTCAACTCTGTCTATGTAAATCACTTTAAGTAGCAATAAAAGTGCTATTTAAATGTAATTATAGTTAAAAAATTAATTCATCTTCTTTTTTTGGCTGCTCCCGTTAGGGGTTGCCACAGCGGATCATTTTAATTCCGTATCTTTCTGTCCTCTGCCTCTTGCTCTGTCACACGCATAACCTGCATGTCCTCACTCACCACATCCATAAACCTTCTCTTACACCTTCCTCTTTTCTTCAGTGCAGCTTATTTACCTTGATAACTTTGTTTGTTAATGTTTTTCAAATGAGTTCTGTTATTAACAAAACGTTTTTTCAGGGAACTCACAAATACTTTAACATACTCCGGTTTTACTGATGAATATTTTGGACAAAATTAAATAATTAAATCCATCCATCCATCCATTTTCTAACCCGCTGAATCCGAATACAGGGTCACGGGGGTCTGCTGGAGCCAATCCCAGCCAACACAGGGCACAAGGCAGGAACCAATCCTGGGCAGGGTGCCAACCCACCGCAGGACACACACAAACACACCCACACACCAAGCACACACTAGGGCCAATTTAGAATCGCCAATCCACCTAACCGGCATGTCTTTGGATTGTGGGAGGAAACCGGAGCGCCCGGAGGAAACCCACGCAGGCACGGGAGAACATGCAAACTCCACGCAGGGAGGACCCGGGAAGCGAACCCGGGTCTCCTAACTGCGAGGCAGCAGCGCTACCACTGCGCCACCGTGCCGCCCTAAATAATTAAATATGCAAATAAAAGTATGGTAAATTGTGACAACAAAACCATCATGAAATGTGAGTGTAAATAAAAAAAATGTGTCAAAATATATTTTTTGCTTAGACATGTATTTATTTATTTAATTTAGTCCACAATATTCCTCCTAACACAACCTGAAAAATAACTTTGTCACTTGTCAAAGCTGATAGGGTAGGCTCTAGCTCTAGTTAAGGTTAAGGTTAGGAGCACGTGATGATACAGCGCATTGCTGCACCCACCACATGACTTACCACCTCAGGATTCCAGATTAGGACCCAAATACAGCCATGCAACGGGTGACACCTCAGCACCACACTAATTCAGAGGGAATGGAACAGTGTGAGGATTTTTTTATGGTGGCTGGAGTACCAATCCTGCCACCAACCCCCAGCATTATCCCTGCGCTTTGTTTTAATTGGTGAATCATTGGTGCACCAGACTTAAACCTTCAGCCAACAAAATGCCACATTTACAGCCAATGCTTCAGATATTGTCTCCTAATGATGAATTTAGGCTTTATACTACAGAATCAAAGTGACCACTTTGCATAGGAATTATGGGCAGCTTGCGGTATATCAGTGCATGCTCCCAACCTCCTCCTCCTCCTCCTTTTTCTTGCCCTCATAGTCTATTTGCACAGTCATAACTTTGAACATGCGCATTAGGATTAGGTATAATTAGCTATGTCCCTTGGAACTCAGTCCTTGAATATGGGTTCAGGTTATGATTGTTGTAGTAGCTACAGGATTATTTAAGACAAGCAAAATGCGTATGATCACTCTGCAGATGATTCACCAATTAAAAAACAGCACTCACTAGAGCCCACCCTCTCAGGTTTGACAACTGAAAAGTGACAGTTTTAACTTAACTTCAAGCTGTGTTTTACATTGCATCTGGAGGAATATTATCGGCAACAAAAAACATATTCTGTGACACATTTAATTATTCACGCTCACGTTCATTCCCTTTTTTTTAATTTACTGTCACATTTCACAGTACTTTATTTAGGTATTTGTTTTATTTTTTTCCAAAACATTCCTCCATACAATTTACATTTAACAATTCAATTAACCTACTTAAATAAAAAAAAGCTAAATTAGTCCTAAAAATGCCCATAGTGGCCCCCTAATCATGCCCTGCCCCTGTTTAGCTATCTCTCTGACCCTTTGACCACCTGATAGCTAATGTGTGGTGAGCGTACTTGCCTAAGAACTGCTGCCGTTGGATCATCCAAGTGGATTTAACAAATTGATTGTGATTCCCCACTGTTTATGCAAAGTGTTTTAAGTAGGCTAGAAAAGAGCAATATAAATGCATTTTTTTAAATTTTACCCCTTTTTGGTATTTTTTGCAACCAGGTAATAAAAATTAACACTAGAATGTTTTTTTGTTTGTTTACTTAATAACTGTCATTTTTAATTTATATGTAAATATGCAGTGAGTCAATCGCAGAAAATGTAAAAGATTTTGATCAGATTTTAACTACAGTTGTTTCGTAAGTTGAAAGCGATCACTATTAAATTTGTATTTATTTAGTAAGTTCCTCAACCTGCAAATATTGATTGTGCCTCTCTCTATTGCTGGATGACTTAGCTTATTCACTTTAACTTCAACAACAACAACATTTATTTATATAACACATTTTCATACAAAAAGTAGCTCAAAGTGCTTTACATAATGAAGAAAAGCAAAATAAAAAACAAAATAAGAAATTAAAATAAGACAACATTAGTTAACATAGAAAAGGAGTAAGGTCCAATGGCCAGGGTGGACAGAAAAAAAAAAAAAACCAACTCCAGACGGCTGGAGAAAAAAAAAATCTGCAGGGGTTCTGAGGTCACGGGCCCTCTGGGAATTCTACCTAAAATAAACGAAACAGTCCTCACTTAATCTGTAATCTACAGTAATTTGTGCTTTTTTTGTTTTTCTTGTGATGTTATCAGCTAAACCTCTTTTGAGCAGATAGGGACTACATTGGACTTGTATTCATTTGGTTATTAGGTTATCTACTCCTTCACCTATAAATACTGACTGTGTCTCATTGTGATAACCCAGACATCAGATTTGTTTTTGTACTCTGCTTGTGGATTCAGATTTTTCATTTACATGCAGACCTCTTGACTAATGGGTTGATGTACCAGAAGAATTTTACAGAGCTCCTCACAAAGTACAGGCTCATAACACTTACAAAATATAATACACTAATAGTACATGACTTAGCCATTCAACATTTAATTACCCATGTTAAGTTACATAAACCATGTTACAGTATTTAAAATATGTACAAAGATGCTAATAGAAGGTCCAACATATAAAATATACAGATCAGTTGACAATGAAGGAGAGGATCTCAAAATTTCCCAAAATTAATTGTTAGAATTAAATTATATACAATGACAATGATTAAATAATCCAAAAAAACAGAAAAAAAGTAACAACAAACTATGTTGGACAGTCCATGTTTGGTAGGTAAAAGAGTAGTTCCTTAAAGGTCTTTTATTATATAGTATTCCTATTAGATTTTTTTTATTTATTAATGAGCTTGTGAGGCAGAGCATTCTTATCTTTGAGTAAGCAGAGTTCAGACATATTCCAGATAGGAATGAGTTTTAAACTGCTTAATGTGGCTATGACTTTTGAGAATAATGTTTAACTGGTAAGCTAAAAATTAGTGAAAAACTAGCAAACATATTTAAGCCTAATGTGCAATATATCTCAAAAATGTGCAAATGAGTTTGCATGTAAAAGGAAATAGAAAATATGATTTTGTGGTAATGTCTATGTTGATGGGCTTGTATGTGAACTGTGTATAGTATTTAAGAATGATACGCAGCTCAGCCTGATTAGTGAGTCTATGCTGGCTCTGGCCTCCCACAAATCCACATTAAATTAGGCGGGTTTGATGATCTACAGTGTCTGTTTGAAGCAGGAAAAGAGGAAAGGATAAATCTGCGTCTTTCTCTTGGCTTGAGAGTGGCGCAAGTGTGTAAGAAACAGTTTTTCAGTTCAAGGTGGAGAGGATGACATCTGCTGTTGAATCCAGTGGAGCACCTAAGTGTTAACAAGTGTTTCTGTACATCTAAGGGGCATGTCTGTTTGCACAATTAATTCTTAATACATTTGTTATTTGTCCAAATAAAATTGTTTTTATCTAAAAGGTATATACAAATACATTATACTGGTACCTACTGAAACCATCAGAATCTTAAATTATACCATGATAAGGATTTTTGGCTATACTGCAGACGTCTAACACCAGATGTGACTTTTATACAGCATGCTTACCATGATATCACTCACCATTGTGCAAGTGATTAATGAAATAGATACAGTGATGATGCAGTTTGCAGAAGACGATTCAATTGTAACAACATAAATTGATGTTCTACTTTCAAGTTACTAAATGTACATGCACATTAATTAGATAAAAATAAAAAAATACATTGATTTCATAAATATAACATGACAAACAGAAAATGGTGCTTAAAGTTCACTACTGTAGATCTTAAACATCTGAGTCAGGCTTGCAATTCCAAATTTTAAAAACAAAAGATATCAAAGATTTATAATGTTGAAGAGAAAATCTAAAAACTCCAGTTCCTGGAGAAAATAAACTCCTATGAAAAAAACATCCAGCGTAACCTTATACACCACATGATACATTGTTTGCTTCTCACTTGTAAATATCATTCTTGCCAGTTTGTTTTTTATGATTTTTTTATTGCAGTCATGTAAGAAGGAAAAAAAAAAAAACTATAAACAATTAATTCTGAACACATTAAGTCCCTCTTACCAGACCACAAATAGAAAAACGTGAAAACCTAAGGGCCTAACTATTGACTAGATGACCCTCACAACCCATTTATTTAGGTGGCTGGCCACTTCTGTATAATTATCCACAACTATCATTTCTCACCAAATCACTCACTTTGTCTCTTCCTCTAGACTTCGATCTTCTGCCTTCATCCATAAGTACCTCCTAGCTCTGAGCTCAACATAAGACTGGCTGGTAGAGGCTTGTAAGCCTGGGGTCAGGATCACTTTCAGGTAACCCTTCAGAAATACTTATTGGTCACATGGTGGCCACTGAAAGTCCTGATGATGCCTTTGAGGAGCTCCCCATAGCAGCACCAGATGTTTCATCCATGTTTCTCATGTACTTGGTACGAGTACCCTTGTGGGTTTGGCATGTATTGCACCTCTAGTGGTCAGCAGAACATTGATATATAAAAAAAAAACAAAACATTATCTTCTATTCTTGGTCCTTGTTTGACCCAAGCCTACACTCATAGCACCCCTTGTTTATTTTTGGGATGTTGCTACCCCCAAATCTATTACAATACTAATTAAGAATAAGTGTTGCATTCAATCTCTACCAGTTTAGAGGTTAAAATTTGTTTCCTTTAAGCTGATTTTGAAATTATTAGATATCTGAGAATACCATGGAGAAGTTCAAGGTTTTTAAGATGAAACTTACCAGTGCATGCTTGCACAAGATATATTTTAATTAAGTTTAATCTACATGGATGCTCCCTACATAAGCCCTATTCAATGTAAAAACCTCTCTGACATGTCTTTTAAACACACCCACTTCCTTTCTATGACTGCAACAGCCGTGGTAAACCATGTGTATGAATGATTTTTTTTCCCCCATAAATTATTTTATTCCAAAGTTAGGTTATTTTCTGTTTTTGTTTTGAAATGTAGGAAGTAATGAAATATCAATGTGTGACTTTTAGTGTGGGTGCATTAGCTGGAAGTGACAAACCTCCTGGGTTGTATTCAAGTGATCTGTTTCTTATTTTTTCTTACTTCTTTACTGAAAAAGAGTAAAAGACACTTTCATTCCACCATCCTGCTTCTTGTCAATATGAAGGAAAACAATTAAGGAAACTATTTTAGATCTACAGGTGCCGGTCATAAAATTAGAATATCATGACAAAGTTGATTTATTTCAGTAATTCCATTCAAAAAGTGAAACTTGTATATTAGATTCATTCATTACACACAGACTGATGTATTTCAAATGTTTATTTCTTTTAATTTTGATGATTATAACGGACAACTAATGAAAGTCCCAAATTCAGAATCTCAGAAAATGAGAATATTGTGAAAAGGTTCAATATTGAAGACACCTGGTGCCACACTCTAATCAGCTAATTAACTCAAAACACCCACAAAAGCCTTTAAATGGTGTCTCAGTCTAGTTATGTAGGCTACACAATCATGGGGAAGACTGCTTGTCCAAAAGACGACCATTGACACCTTGCACAAGGAGGGCAAGACACAAAAGGTCATTGCTAAAGAGGCTGGCTGTTCACAGAGCTCTGTGTCCAAGCACATTAATAGAGAGGCGAAGGGAAGGACAAGATGTGGTAGAAAAAAGTGTACAAGCAATAGGGATAACCGCACCCTGGATTGTGAAACAAAACCCATTCAAAACTGTGGGGAGATTCACAAAGAGTGGACTGCAGCTGGAGTCAGTGC
Organism: Polypterus senegalus; assembly: GCF_016835505.1. NCBI lineage: Eukaryota > Metazoa > Chordata > Cladistia > Polypteriformes > Polypteridae > Polypterus > Polypterus senegalus. The sequence goes on along the minus strand of NC_053171.1, from coordinate 70,552,155 downwards.
TTCAAGAACCACCACGCACAGACATATGCAAGACATGGGTTTCAGCTGTCGCATTCCTTGTGTCAAGCCACTCTTGAACAAGAGACAGCATCAGAAGCATCTTGCCTGGGCTAAAGACAAAACTGCTGCTGAGTGGTCCAAAGTTATGTTCTCTGATGAAAGTAAATTTTGCATTTACTTTGGAAATCAAGGTCCCAGAGTCTGGAGAAGAGAGGAGAGGCACAGAATCCACGTTGCTTGAGGTCCAGTGTAAAGTTTCCACAGTCAGTGATGGTTTGGGGTGCCATGTCATCTGCTGGTGTTGGTCCATTGTGTTTTCTGAGGTCCAAGGTCAACACAGCCGTCTACCAGGAAGTTTTAGAGCACTTCATGCTTCCTGCTGCTGACAAACTTTATGGAGATGCAGATTTCATTTTCCAACAGGACCTGGCACCTGCACAAAGTGCCAAAGCTACCAGTACCTGGTTTAAGGACCATGGTATCCCTGTTCTTGATTGGCCAGCAAACTCGCCTGACCTTAACCCCATAGAAAATCTATGGGGTATTGTGAAGAGGAAGATGCAATACGCCAGACCCAACAATTCAGAAGAGCTGAAGGCCACTATCAGAGCAACATGGGCTCTCATAACACCTGAGCAGTGCCACAGACTGATCGACTCCATGCCACGCTGCATTGCTGCAGTAATCCAGGCCAAAGGAGCCCCAACTAAATATTGAGTGCTGTACATGCTCATACTTTTCATGTTCATACCTTTCAGTTGGCCAACATTTCTAAAAATCCTTTTTTTGTATTGGTCTTAATTGATATTCTAATTTTCCGAGATACTGAATTTGGGATTTCATTAGTTGTCAGTTATAATCATCAAAATTAAAAGAAATAAACATTTGAAATACATCAGTCTGTGTGTAATGAATGAATCTAATATACAAGTTTCACTTTTTGAATGGAATTATTGAAATAAATCAACTTTGTCATGATATTCTAATTTTATGACCGGCACCTGTATAGTGGAAACAAGTCAGTAAGTTCATGTATTTACATATTTTAAAAAAAGCATCTAGCCCCTGATAATTTGAATCAGATTTGATGTGTTTTAGAATGCTGGGTTTTTTGTTTTTTTGGGTACAGTAATACTAATATTTCATACACCATAAAAAGCTTGATTATTTAGGATTTTTAACCCCATTTACATCTCTTCCATAAAGAACATTTTGATGAAAAATAAAAGTGATCAAAGATCCAAACAGCAGAAGAACTAGTATGTTGTGGTCTTATAACACAATACAAAAAACTGTGTGCACAGTTGAAGAAGTGGAGGAATTTTACTTTAGTTGTATCGGCAGATTGGGAGGCCATGGAGCCAGGCTGAGAGGTTTTTGTCCATTTTTTTTTCTTTGCCGTTTTTCACGTTTTCTGTTTGGGCATCACTTTGATAATTCACTTAGAAAAGTATTCTGCAACCTTTACTGTCAAGGGAGATTAGGGCAAGAAATATCCTCCTTGATATTAAAGTTAACAGACTGTTGTGTTTCTGATAGAAGTAGGTGTGTATTAAATGAACATGTTGATGAAACATAAGAGTTGGAACAGTTCTTTGTATCAGCAAGTGCATAACCAATGCTTTTCAAAATACACTGTCTGGCAGTGACCAAGAAACATTTTCCAAGGACACATCTTTGACGTCCCCATTCCATTAGTGTGTGGCATAGAGGCCGGGTTTGGTAGATGGTGACTGAACTTTCAGTGGCTTTCTCACTACTTTCCTAACAATAATATGAACAGCAACACATTTCAAAGAGCACAATGCAGGAACAATTTTTTCAATTCTGCATTTCACTTTTGAAGTGGATGCCAGCAATTCATTCATGGTTTTTCTCTATTTCAAACCAACCTTAGTTCTCTCTTGGCTGACATTCTTCTCGTTTCCTCCTCCTTGACTTTATTGATCCTTTACAAATTGAGTCTCTTAGTAGTCTGAACCTGGCAGACACCTTTCTCCTCACGCTGTGAGCCTTGGATACACTGCATGAGCTGTGTACAACACTTTCCTAACCACCTGTCTGGATAAAGTTGATTTTCCAGAATTACAGAGAGCCAGCAGGAGAATCCTGAACAGGTGAAGGTTTGAACGAGGAAGCACAGAGTATCTGTTCAACTGCTACAGTGCTTGGTAGACCTCAAGAAACCGGGTAGTTGTGCTTTTTTTGTTGATTTGAAGTGCAGCTGCAATGTGTGCCCTAATGCCAGCCATTTTCTGTAGCAGAAGCCTAATTTTTAGACTCTCAACAGCAGGTTTGACTCAACATTCTACAGTCTGTTATCTATGTTTTATCCAAAGATTCATTCATGTCTGTGTAATGTTCTACATTTTCTCAGCAGTTACATAATGCAGGTAATCCCCAGCATACCAGTAAAATGAATTAAATTCAATTTCCCTATTTTCACATCAGTGTGGAGGATCACAGTGCTTTTTTAATAATATGACATAGCATGTTTCTGTGTGTAAAATGTGCCATGTTGTACATGAGTGCACCTCTCCCACTGTAGGACACACAACACAAGTAGCTTTGCATTCCAGTTATTCCCTCCCCACCACCCTTTCCTGATTCCCATTCCTTGCAGAAGAGCCTATCAACACAGATGAAAATGTACAGTAGTGCTATCTCTGTAGAGCATTTTCTCAGCATCAGCTCTGCTTTCAACCCATCTTTAGGACTGCAATTGTCCTGATTTCCATCATAATTTTGCAAAGAATACTGAAACATACGCATGAACAAGACGTCTTCATGTAACAGGAAATGACGTGACTCCAGTGTTTTGTTGTAATGCAAAAATGACATGCGGAAGTAGCCCACGAAATTGCATAACCTTAAGTGTAAATTGGTACTCATTCTGCGTAATTTCACATTCTGAGCATGCAGAAAATAAGGTGGGATGCATATGTGGGGCTATCAGTCTTAAATAACTATAACACTTTCACAGAGTAATCCTTGAGACATCTGCACTAAAAGCTGCTATTTTCTCTGGACCTCTGTGCCTTTTTAACCTCAATAGCTCGAGAACACATTAATCATGACTTTTATTTATAAAGACTAAGAAATGATTGCATAGCTAAATAAGATCAATTTTGCACATTTATGTTAAAAAATAATATATTTAATATTTTAATATTTAAAAATTCTCATTAATTACTGTAATTTTTTTATGTTTGACCATGAATTCTTTAGCAGTTGATTGTGTGACAAATATGTTCTCTCTCTTCTGAACGCTCATTTTATAACCAACAAAAAAGGGTCCTATTCAGTTTCTGTCCATGGCAAATGATAAGCAATCAGATGGAGCACATATGACAAGATCCATGCTTGAGCTGGAACAGCAAAAGCCTTTTGAGATGGCTGGTGTGTGAGCGATGTCGAAGGGAGGAGGGTGTGCGTGTCACTCACTCCTTATTTGTCTGTCAGCATTTGAGTTGTACATTATGACTGTGGTGCATTCTACATACCCCATAACATTTCAATATTATTACTGAACTATTGAAATAATTATTGTTACTATTCTATAAATTGTTTTTTGCTGCAAACTTACTTCTGTTTCTCTAAATCTTACACTTAATTTCACAGTGAAATTTCACATGGGCTTGATAGTTCAAAAGCAATAGATAATAATAATAAAATATACTGTATGTCTTTCTCATGTGATTAGGAGGTCATAAGTGTCAGAGCTGCTCTTTATTTATTTTACACATGAAATATAAATTTTATCTTTTATATTCTGGATGAAGCCAGGTAAAGCAGCTACTTGAAAAATAAAACTGACTCTGGAAGCATGAATTTTTTTAGGTCAAGGTAATGAAATTTGTGAAGAGCAGAGCTCTATTTGAAAATAACATTGACCTTGTACGCAGTGTCAAATGTATGATGCCCTAACTGTTGTGAGTTCTGACGTTCCAGCTTTTTATCCTTACGGGTGTGATTTCCACACAGTACAAAGAGGAATTGCATTTGTCCAAAGTTGTAAAAATTCTGCACCCTCAGCTTACTTCATAGAAACTTTCAGACAATAGTGTGACACATATGTTGAAATAATCCCACTATCCATGTGTCTTTCTTTTAATTGTTTTAGTAAATTTCATAGTAAAGACAGTTCACACAAAAAATAAAGAGAAAAACTTGTATTACAAAGAAAAGGAAAAGTTCTTGTTTCACATGTTTAAAGCTTAGGTATCTTGTTGCATTTCTTTAAGTTCCTATTCTGTACTTACAGGACTTGGGTCAGGACAAATGTTCATACATTCTTACAAAGTTTAGAAAACAGTCAGAAAAGTGAATGCCATTTTTCAATTTAAAGTCTAAAATAACAGTCCATGTTTGTAGCAGAGAGGCAATTTCCTGACTTGCCAATTATTACTGTTATAATAGAAATCAATAAGAAATATTTGTTACATGTTAGCATACTGGGATAAGTAACTGTGTGAAACTGGTATTCTGCTCATAATTAAACATGCACTTATGTGAATGTTAACATTAATAACTTTTTAAGATTGTCTCTTAAACAAAGGCATGCATTTAAGTCTGATTGTCTTGGTCTGAGTATGTGAATTGGCAGAATAAAAAAGTGAGTCTAAATATTAATTAATAAACTTTCTGTTTCTATGGAACCCGTTTAATTTATGTGCATACTCTTATTAAGATAGATACATCTTGGGGAAATTTATGATTCGAGTAATCTGTTTTTTGTTCAGAGAATACCAGTTAAACTGGTCGTTTTCAAAAAAATGCATTGCCGTCTTGCTGAGGATCAACACATTTAAGCTTAACTTTGGTCATGGGCATTTTAGAAGGCATCTTTAACCATTTGTATTGAGATATGTTTATTTAGTACAGTGACCTCTATTTTAGATATTTTCAGAATGGTTAACAAAAGGATGGATAGGGGGTCTGTATTGCCCAGATTTACAGCACAAATTCAAGCTGTATGTATTAAAGTGAATGCACTACTAAAAATTTGTATTTTGTTTCAGTTCCTTACAAAAGGCTGTGAGACAGTTGAAATGACACTAAGACGAAATGGACTTGGTCAGCTGGGCTTCCACGTCAACTATGAAGGCATTGTGGCTGAAGTAGAGCCTTATGGCTACGCATGGCAGGCTGGGCTACGACAGGGAAGCCGCTTGGTTGAGATATGTAAGGTGGCGGTTGCAACACTGTCCCATGAGCAGATGATTGATCTTTTACGGACTTCGGTGACTGTTAAAGTGGTCATCATTCCTCCCCATGAGGATTCCACCCCACGCAGGTATGAAATTTTATGGTACTGACACTTGAAAGATGTTTGTTTTTTAATGAATGGATGGATAGATGTTGCTTCTCATGTGCATGCCTGAAGACCTGTCTTATCAAATGCTCCTTGTCATGTGCTAGCACTATGTGTCTCACTCTCTTGCTGTCTGTGTTTATACAGTCTCACCTTAGTTGGTACTGTCAGTTTGTTCTCACGGTCAAATTGTGAGTAGTCATTTTTTACTAGCCGTTCATAATAACTGAAAGAACAATCCTTTGGGCAACACAGTTAGTTACAATACAATAATATAAATTATACACAGTTATGCATCTTTACCACCCCTTGTTTATGCAGTGATTTTTTAATGAATATCAATGACTATTAAATCAAGAGATGTTCAACTGTTCAAAAACCAAACCAAGATGTTATCCATGTGACTGTTTGTGGCCTGTCCATTTCAATTGCTATAATTTTACTATTCTTAATTAGTTACAGTAGAGAATTTGTTTTCCCATTAGATTACACTCCTTATGAGAAGGATAAAGGCCATTCTCCCATCCCAGATTTTAAGCATGCAGAGTTTGAAAGCACTGATCCAATTTTAAGCTAACTCAATTCCCAATATGTATTAACCAAGTTAAGTGAAGAACATTGAATAATGGAAGCTTGCAGAGGAAATTGTTTAATGCATAGATAAGCTGTGCAATTTTTAAATTTATTTAATTATTTATTTGTTTATTTATTTATTTATTTATTTTTTGTTCCATCGAATCAGGCATCATGTCTGGAAAGCCTCACTAATTAGATTCTGACATTTATCAATTCCTGGATCTTGGTTTTAAAACCAAGATCCAGGCCTTTAATGACCTCTTGGGCACAGCCATCAGCAGTGTGTCTGTTTGCAGAGAGAGTGTTGACCTTGTCGAGAGGTTTACTTACCTTGGCAGTTACATTCATGTCTCTGGTGACTTTTCCTATGAAGTCAGTAGACAGATTGGGAGAGCATGGGGGGGTCATGAGGTCGCTGGAAAGGGGTGTGTGGCGCTCCTGATATCTTTGCAAAAGAACGAAGGTCCAAGTCTTTAGAGTCCTGGTGCTTCCTGTCTTGCTATATGGTTGTGAGACATGGACACTATCTAGTGACCTGAGATGAAGACTGGAGTCGTTTGGTACTGTGTGTCTCCGGAAAATCCTTGGGTACTGTTGGTTTGACTTTGTGTCGAATGAGTGGTTGCTCATGGAGTCCCGAATGAGGCACATTACCTGCATTATAAGGGAGCATCAGTTACAACACTACAGCCATGTGGCGCATTTTCCCGAGGGTGATCCGGCTCGTAAGATCATCATTGTTTGGGGACCCAAGTGGCTGGACCAGGCCAAGGGGTTGCCCACATAACACCTGGCTGTGGCAGATAGAGTGTCATTTCCGTAGGGTGGGACTGGACCGCGTGTCTGTCTGGGTGGTTGCAAACCGGGATCCCAAGTTGTTTCGTTGTGTAGTGGTTGTGGCAACGCACTGTACCAGTGTATGCTTCCCAACTTAACTTGACTTTATTTATCAATAAGTATAGCATGCCATTCATTTTTACCAACAATTGATATTTTGTTATTTTGGTGGTCATCTTGGGCATTGTGCATTCTCAGGCATGTAAACTTTGTGAATGTTGCACGAAAAGATGGCATCACACAGTTAGTAGTATGAACCTTATTAAATACTCTGAGATAAACTTTTGCTAAAGTAAACATAAAATTGAGGTTTTGATCCTAGTTTTGCTTTAGTTTTTTTAGCTTTGAGTTTGGTGTACTCTCTTTCTTTGGTAAACAAACTAATGTTTAGTGTAACAACCTTCATAAACAACTGTTCTCCTGAAAAGCCTTAGGCAGAGACCTTACTTCATATATACAGGATGGCACAGAAAAACGGGCACTTTAGAAAAACCCAATAAAAATAGAAGAAATCCAACAAAAAAATTTATTGACAGCAATTGAACCACTACAACTTGCCTTTTAAGAGACAGTAATCCAAATTATCAATGTCTGAAAATTACGTCCTGTAGATGGCATCCTCCTGTACGTATGCATTCTTCCAATCTGCTGTTGAGGTTCCCCATTGATCGCTGCAACATCTCAGCTGGGATACCACGAATTTCATCTTGAATTCTTTGTTTCAATTCATTCAGTGTCCTTGGCCAAGACGTGTAGACCCGACTTTTAAGGTAGCCCCACAAGAAAAAATCACAAACGGACAAATCCAGTGATCTTGAGGGCCAGGGAATGTCACTGAATCTTGAGATGACACGGCTAACGAACAATTCTCGCACAGCTGCCATTGATTGCCTTGCAATTGATTACTAAATTACTAAATGGCGAGATTGTTTACAGCTCAAGGTCCCTGTTCCACAGTGCTGCCACTATGCATTTCAAAAGTTCATGTTTTTCTGTGTCACCCTGTATATATACTGAGTATACTTTATACATAAAATGTATGTTGTCGTACCTTGCATAACTGAATAACCTTTATTGCACAATAATAATTCAATACATTCATGGTCACTACAGTATTTGGATTTAATAATGTTCATGTGGGAAAAGGCTGACTCGCATAAATAAGTAGAGCCGAATAATGCAGTCAAGGAGGTAGCTCTTGGAAGGACTTCTTATGCTTAATGATCGTGTGACTCACCCGGAACAATGCTTCAGTGTGTCTGTCTTTGCTTTTGAATTCAGCCGAGTGAAAAATGACGGCTGTCCGATTAACTGCGAATTTAGTTCCCTCTCCTTTCTCTTTCTCAGATCGCTTTTTGGAAGGAAGTCAGTTTTTATGAACAGTTCGAAAGTGCCTTTCCACATTTTTCTTCTTTGGAATAGCAATGATAGATTGACAGATCAGACAAACACACTTCGATTATGACATTGTGAGAAAAAAAATCCTCTTCCAATTCCACATCCAGCTCATACCCTCCCCAAACATTTTTTTTAAATCCCTTCTTTAGTCGATATAAATTGGAAGGCTAACTAGATCACAGCTGGAGTTTTGCAGTAGCTCGCGCGTTTGATCGTGCATGTGGGATGACCAGTGTGTTAGAAGAAAAGAGATCTCAGACTGGCTGCCCTGTATGTCAATCAAATGGCAAATGCCATAGGAGGATATATGATAGACTAATATTTAAAAAAATTTTTTTTGAATGCAACACGATCTACCTGCACTACCTTTGTGATCTACTGGTCGATCACAATCGACGTCTTGGGCACCCCTGCCTTACTTGATCTTCATATAGACTCTCAATAAAAAATGGCTTCTGAGTTCTCTTCCAAAACAACAGAGCAACTAACTGTCTTTTGGAATCTATACAGCAAATTCACAGTTCTTTTGTTGCTGGTAAAGTTGGGATGTCATATACAGTAGTTTTCTCATGGCCTATTCGCCCAAAAAATACCTGTAGCTCTCAGATATAAAAATGTAGTGGGGCGTGATCTTCGAGCCAAAAACAACGATGAAGACTACTTAGCAGTTTTACTATATTTGTGAACTTGGATAGGTGTCAGCTAAACTCTAAAGAATTACACAGGGCAGAGGACGTGGACCCCCCTTGTGCTTGCTGCCCCACTGGCTTTCATAAGAAGACACAGACAAAACCATATCTTAGCCTTATCACTGGCACATGAGTCCTAAAAACCTTTGTCTCAAGAAAATACCCCCTGATAGAGAATGTTTTTAGTGAAAACCTCAATCCTAGCCCTCTGTTGCTGAGGTGTTTTCACTTCTATGTTGTTGAGCCGTGACGTTTGCTTCATTTCAATGTTATGTCTCATTATTTGTGTCATTAGCACAACATCTTTTTTCTAGTGAGAAGTGGGGCGCATGCTAGCACCAAAAAAATGTAGAAGTGTACGCATGCGCCATCTAGTAGCTGTGGTTCAGCATGAACAGAACGGACTGCTACACACACACACACACACACACACACACACACACACACACACACACACACATAGATATATATAAACGAAAGAACTCTAATTTTGATTAATGGCCACTGGAAACCAACGGCTTGGTAAAATATTGAACATGCAAAGATTAAACTAACTATGTTCACCACCAGTTTCAGGCCTCTTTTCAGATCTGTGATCACATTTCCTGTTCACAGATGCCTAGTGTTGTGATGATGAGTGTAAAATTATACAAGGGTGAGTACCACGGACATACAGATGCATCATGTCTCTAGTGCTCTCCAAATTCTGGACTGGGTTAAAGGAGAGGCTTTTACCTTCATTAGAATCAAATGGCATGCCAGTTTCCGGAAATTGATTTATTGATTGTGTTGACTGCCAGTTAATCAATAAATAGAACATCACTGTTCATGCTGCAGTTTCATTCAAGACAGCCAACAAGCTGTAAGCACTAGTGAGAACTCAACCTTGGTGATAATGGTTTAAAGATAAGGTCGACCTTTGCTAGAGACAGTAGTGAATGAGTTAAGTGGTGTCACTAGTGTTAGACTTGCAAGCCTGTTACTATACAGTAACAGTAAGATGAAATTCTGCCTTGGGCGAGCTTCTGTAGTCAGTCCAACAGCACAATGACTGGGGTTCAAGTCCAACAACAGGGATGTGCCATTCTTGGGACTATATTTCCTGTCTGTTCAATTTAACTGGTCAATTTCAAATTTTAAGGACACTGATTAACTTAACTTAAAATTCCTCCATAGCGCTCATGTTCACTAAAAGGCATAATGCCCCAACAGACATCACAAATTATAATTTGGACACAGCTTCTTGGTTTTCTACAAGATATGCCCTGCTGCACTGCTGTTTTACATGCAAGACTTGCTGCAGTGAAGAACTGTCTATGGAGACAGACAAGTGGTTTGCCTTTAAACCACAGTGGCTCTGTCGGTAAAATTAAAATAACTGACAGCTTTTTAGTCTTTGAAATACCACATAAACAAACTGAGATAAAGTAAGATCTGGTGTAATTAACTTTAGACATTGAGTATAGCAATTGTAATAGAAAATTTCCTCAATATGCTGCTGGCGTTTTAACCAGTGATGTGAAATCTTTCCAGAGGTGTCCCAGCTTATGTGGATTCTTTTTAAACCCTCTGTCTATAAAAAGGGAGTGCATCAGCAAATGGTGTTGCTACACCCTCAGATTGTTTGCATCAGCTTTCAAGGCTTCATTAACTTCCATTGCTGCAGAAATGCACCTAACCCAGTGCTTATTTCTTGAAAACAACTTTTTAGTGTAAATGAAAATGACATTATTTTTTAGCTTTTGGTAACCTAAACTTTTCCTTTATATAAAAACCTCTGGCAGTTTAACAGTTACCAGTTAACTGCTTAAATTTCAGAAAACAGGAATGATGGAGGTGTTAGGTGTGTGTGTGTGCATGTATGTATGTATGTGTGTGTGTGTATCTATACTAATAAAAGGCAAAGCCCTCACTCACTCATCACTAATTCTCCAACTTCCCGTGTAGGTAGAAGGCTGAAATTTAACAGGCTCATTCCTTACAGCTTACTTACAAAAGTTGGGCAGGTTTCATTTCGAAATTCTACGCGTAATGGTCATAACTGGAACCTATTTTTTCGTCCATATACTATAATAGATGTCTGCTCGATGGCCGTGGGAGGCGGAATTCCGCCTCCCACGTAATTTAGTGCCTGCCCATATAAGGCCGTCCGTCAGCGGCAATCCAATAGAAACACTGCCGCTAAGTATTCACGGGTGAAGGACTGTGCTTATGCAGACGAAGATGAGATGGTCAGGGTGGTGTTTGGCACAAACTCAGCGAAACTGCGATAGAAACTTTTAAGTGCCGGGTCTTAGCTAACATTAAATACAGCCGTGGACATCGCACGAGATGGCACTAGCATAGCTGGGAACATGTACACCGAGCGGATCACATGAACTGATGCAGTGCACAGACAAAAAGCAACAGTTCCAAAGAGTGCTGAACAAAAACCGAATTACACAATTGAGAAGGCAGCAAAAAAATATGAAGCGTCTGATACATACACGCATATTCATAAATCCAGCTACTGCAGAAACAAAGCACATGGTGGAAAAAGTCAATGTCCCGCTAAAGGAAGACAGTGTAAAAAAAACCCTGTGCATGCAGTGTGTCACGTCTCAGATAAAGAGGAAGACGAGCTGTGTATTGATGCTGTAAGAAACGAATCGATGAATGAAACCTGTTATCTTTACAACGATTGACAAACATGGAATGTAACTTGAACACAACACATCCTACAAATATGAACCTGATTGAAAGAAATAATGATAATCAAATTCTTGATGACAGTAACACTCACAAAACAATTACTGTATATTGACAATCATGTTACGTTATTTTTAAAATGTTCCCTTTTTTTTCATAACTTCTTTAACACACTACTTCTCCGCTGTGAAGCGCGAGTATATATTTATACACACATACATATATATCAGCGCCCCCGATTCATTTTACCCTCACATCCCCTTGGTTTGAGACGTATGAAAAAATATGCGGTTAACGCAGAAAGACAGATCACCAATTGAAGCTTTATGAATAATAGATACTTTATTCGCCATCAATGATTGTTTTGGTAAAGCCATACTCAGTGTAATCATTGGATGAATGGTAAAAAAGTAAGAGCGAGGTGAGGGTGACTTATTGAGGCACGCAGGCGAAACCACAATAGCACGTGAGCTCGATATAGTGCGCGTCAACTCGATCTGAATTGTGCGATCACATTCGAAAAAATATATCTTTTCAAGTTCTATTTAGTTGACACAAATATCTTTGGTTGGAATGTAAGGCGAATTTACTCTTTACATTTCTATGGTGAAGAAAAATGTATGCAATGATGCCTACATTTAACTTACATTCCTACCAAAGACATTTCTGTCGACTGGCACCCCCTGCAACAGTTGCTCACACCCCAAAGAGTGTATATACTGTATATATATATATATATATATATATATATATATATATATATATATATATATATATATATATATATATATATATATATATACTGCTCAAAAGAATTAAAGGAACACTTTTTAATCAGAGTATAGCATAAAGTCAATGAAACTTATGAGATATTAATCTGGTCAGTTAAGTAGCAGAGGGGGTTGTTAATCAGTTTCAGCTGCTGTGGTGTTAATGAAATTAACAACAGATGCACTAGAGGGGCAACAATGAGATGACCCCAAAACAGGAATGGTTTAACAGGTGGAGGCCACTGACATTTTTCCCTCCTCATCTTTTCTGACTGTTTCTTCACTAGTTTTGCATTTGGCAGTGTCACTACTGGTAGCATGAGGCGATACCTGGACCCTACAGAGGTTGCACAGGTAGTCCAACTTCTCCAGGATGGCACATCAATACGTGTCATTGCCAGAAGGTTTGCTGTGGCTCCCTGCACAGTCTCAAGGGCATGGAGGAGATTCTAGGAGACAAGCAGTTACTCTAGGAGAGCTGGAGAGGGCCATAGAAGGTCCATAACCCATCAGCAGGACCAGTATCTGCTCCTTTGGGCAAGGAGGAACAGGATGAGTACTGCCAGAGCCCTACAAAATGACCTCCAGCAGGCCACTGGTGTGAATGTCTCTGACCAAACAACCAGAAAGACTTCATGAGGGTGACCCAAGGGCCCCATGTCCTCTAATGGGCCCTGAGCTCACTGCCCAGCAGCATGCAGCTCGATTGGCATTCGCCATAGAATACCAGAATTGGCAGATGCACCACTGGTGCCCTGTGCTTTTACAGATGAGAGCAGGTTCACCTGAGCACGTGACAGAAGTGAAAGGGTCTGGAGAAGCCATGGAGAACATTATGCTGCCTGTAACATCATTCAGCATGAGCAGTTTGGTGGTGGGTTAATGATTGTCTGGGGAGGCATATCCATGGAGGGTCACACAGACCGCTACAGGCTTGACAAAGGCACCTTGGCTGCCATTAGGTATCAGGATGAAATCCTTGGACCCATTGTCAGACCCTATGCTGGTACAGTGGCTCCTGGTGCACGACAATTCCTGGCCTCATGTGGTGAGAGTATGCAGGCAGTTCCTGGAGGATGAAGGAATTGATACCATTGACTGGCCACCACACTTTCCTGACCTAAATCCAATAGAACACCTCTGGGACATTATGTTTTGGTCCATACAATGCCACCAGGTTGCACCTCAGACTGTCCAGGAGCTCAGTGATGCCCTGGTCCAGATCTGGGAGGAGATCCCCCACAACACCATCTGTCATCTCATTAGCAGCATGCACCGATGTTGTCAGGCATGTATACAAGAACACAGGGGCCATACAAAGTGCTGCGTACAATTTTGAGTTGCTGCAATTAAATTTTGGCAAAATGGACTAGCCTGCCACATAATTTTTTCACTCTGATTTTTGGGGCGTCTTTGAATTCAGGGCTCTGTAGGTTGATCATTTTCATTTCCATCAAACGATGTGGCATCCTTTCGTTCCTAACACATTACCCAGTCTATATCAGTATAGATATCCAGGAGGATTTCTTTTCCCATTGAGATCTGATGTGTTTTCAAAGTGTTCCTTTAATTTTTTGAGCAGTTTATATATATATATATATATATATATATGTGGATGTATGTGTGTGTGTGTATATATATATATATATATTTATATATATATATACAGTATATATATATGTTTGTGTGTGTATATATATATATATATATATATATATATATATATATATATATATATATATCACACCAACACTCATCACTCACAACAGTGACAAAACAATTACATTGACAATCATGTTATGTTATTTTCAAAATGTTTCCTTTTCTTTTTCATTACTTCTTTAACACACTACTTCTCCACTGCGAAGCGCGGGTATTTTGCTAGTGTATATATATATGATATTAACATGCACACAATACTTAATTAATATTCTTTGACATGCACCAAAACATGTGAGTACTGGAACTGAAAAGCTGACAGCTTTCTCCCTATATTGCATAATGTACACCATACTGTATTTATCACAGATGTGACTGTCAAGATTACCCAAATTCATTCTTCCTTACCTTTCAGCTATTTAGCTTTCTGTTATCAACACCTCATACTGTGCGTCTGTATGTCATTTTAAAATGTAACATCACTTTTATAGACAGAAGTGTGGTGATTTCAAGAGTGCTATGAGAAGGCACATTCCAAGTCCTGGCTTACACTAACACTTAACAGCCCAGCTTGCTGCTCAGTAGTCTTCATTAATATGTAATTTGCTTACAAAAATGGATGATTCAAATTAATATGTTTATTAATGTGGCCTTCTGTTAAAACTAAAACGATTGATTCATTCGGAAGTTTGAAACTTTTTTTTTTACTTGTAGATAGGGACTTTTTGAATTTGGTGCATTTTCTTATTGTAGACTCAGAAAATGACTAGTGTGCTATTTATTTAATTTATAGAATATTTTGTGATTACCATATCTAGAATTTGACATTTTACACATTGAAATGCCTAAAGTAGCACACTACTCTATTTGTACACACACGTGCAGTACATGTCTGTGTCTGTGTATAGCAGTCCTGTATTTATAGCTCTAATTCTTATTGTAAACATAGCTAGGTGTCCTATGTGGAGAACCTATAGATGTGATAGTGTGCATACATATGTTATTTTTCTAGTTCCTTTTTTGTTTGTAGCTGCTTACTTTTAAGTTGAGAGTAAATCCAAGTAAGATTTCTGATGTTCATGTAAGTGATATCAAATAAATTTAAATCGGCCAAGATCAAAAATTGACAGTCTATACTGTACTAGAGCTTTTAACTCTGTTTATCTCTGTGAAGAGAAGAAGTTAATACTGCTTTTGGTTAAAGGTGTGATTTCTGGAGCATACTCCAAAAAATATCAGCCGGTCCAGTTTCACAGTAATCATCTTTGTGCTCTTTTCATTTTATTGTTGAAGATGGTTGCTTTTTATACTATAACCCCTGAATTTTCAAGTTACTTCTTCTTTCAAGGTGGCCTAAATTATTTTGGAATACTTGAAGAAAAATTGTCCCCCTCAGCTATCATTAGAACATTAGAACAATCTAGACGAGAACAGACCATTCAGCCCAACAAAGCTCGCCAGTCCTATCCACTTGTTTCCTCCAAGAAAACATCAAGTCGAGTTTTGAAAGTCCCTAACATCTTACTGTCTACCACACTACTTGGTAGCTTATTCCAAGTGTCTATCGTTCTTTGTGTAAAGAAAAACTTCCTAATGTTTGTGCAAAATTTATCCTTAACAAGTTTCCAACTGTTTCCCCGTGTTCTTGATGAACTCATTTTAAAATAACAGTCTCGATCCACTGTACTAATTCCCTTCATAATTTTAAACACTTCAATCAGGTCACCTCTTAATCTTCTTTTGCTTAAACTGTAAAGGCTCAGCTCTTTTAATCTTTCCTCATAACTCAACCCCTGTAGCCCTGAATCAGCCTAGTCACTCTTCTCTGGACCTTTTCTAGTGCTGCTATTTCCTTTTTGTAGCCTGGAGACCAAAACTGCACACAGTACTCAAGATGAGGCCTCACCAGTGCGTTATAAAGGTTGAGCAGAACCTCCTTGGACTTGTACTCCACACATCGTGCTATATAACCTAACATTCTGTTAGCCTTCTTAATGGCTTGTGAACACTGTTGGGAAGTGGATAGCTTAGAGTCCACTATGACTCCTAAATCCTTCTCATAAGGTGTACTCTCGATTTTCCGACCGCCCATTGTGTATTCAAACCTAATATTTTTACTTCCTATGTGTAATACTTTACATTTACTGACATTAAATTTCATCTGCCATAAATCTGCCCAAGCCTATATGCTATCCAAGTCCTTCTGTAATGATATAACAGATTCCAAATTATCTGCTAATCCACCTATCTTGGTATCATCTGCAAACTTAACCAGCTTGTTACTTATATTCCTATCTAAATCATTTATATATATATATATTAAAAATAGCAGCGGCCCTAGCACTGACCCCTGTGGAACACCACTCATAACATCGGCCAGTTCTGATGCACCCTCTGGTTCCTGTGTTTGAGCCAATTCTGCACCCATCTAAAAACATCATCCTGAACTTCCACTTCTTTTACCTTGATGCCCAACCTCTCATGTGGCACCTTATCAAATGCTTTCTGAAAGTCCAGATAAATAATATCATAAGCTCAACTTTGATTGTATGCTTTTGTTGCCTCCTGATAGAATTCCAGCATGTTAGTAAAACACGACCTCCCTCTTCTGAACCCATGCTGACTGTTCCTAATAACTCCTGTCCTTTCCAGGTGTTGCAATCTTATCCTTAATAATTCCTTCCATTAATTTTCCTGTGATGCTTGTTAAGCTTACTGGCCTATAGTTTCTTGGATCTGCCCTGTCACCCTTTTTATATAATGGGATGATCAGTCAATCATCTAATGCATATATATTTTAGATATTGCTTATTATAATACAGTAATATGCCTGTTCTAGCTATGCCTACAAATACTTTTAACCTGGTGAAATTCCACTGTTAACAAGTTTTACAGTTTTCCTGTTCTCTAGCTCATTCAGATGCTGCATACTGTTGAGTAGGCATAATGTAAGCATCACTTTGGTAACTGTCGCTTTTTTTCTTTTCAGGGGCTGCACCGAGCTGTCTCGTATGCCAGTTGTTGAGTACAAGGCAAACAATGAAGGGGTTCCATACGAATACAAATTTCCATTCCGCAACAACAACAAATGGCAGCGTACTGCCTCAAGCCCACAGCAGTCTTTGGGGTCGCCTCCACAGGGCCAGGTGGCTACGCCCAGCCGCGCAGTGTCTCTTGGAGGCAGTATGGGGAAAAGCCAACCGGTTGAACGTGGAGCCATCATCCCCCGTAGTGTCTCCAGTGATGGAAGGCCTCTGGACCCAAAAAGGTTGGTCAGCTGTAGTTAAAGACAGGCATGTTCAAATTTGGATGCGTAAATAAAAGACACACAGGGATTACCAGCTGAAGGCACGGCACGTTTTGGTATTATGTCTGACTCCGTCTAAATTTTAACTGTTTTTGACCATTTTTTTTCTCATTTCTGTTACATTATTTAGCATTTGGTGTGGTGTGAAAACAGAATATTTTCCTCTGCCAGTACCGCGTGATTCTTACTGAGCCAGCACTGCTGCCCACAAGTAAACCGTATTGGTGTTTTGTGTCATTTTTAGTTTAATTAAATCCAGATGTTAACCTTGATGAAAAACATTTCTGTCCCATGAATTTCAGTCATGCCTTTGATATCTGAGGTTTATACATTATTTAGTTGTATCAGAATTCTTTGGAAGGGCACATTTTTGTATGCGTGTATTACAAAAGTGCCACATTCTGCCTGTCCTAATGTAACTGTGATACATTTCATGAATAAATACGCAGCCTAACTGTAAAAATCTTACATTTGCTAATCAAGGGTCTCTAGACCACATTGACTGGTATCCAAGCTCCTCATTTCTCCATCTTCTCCCCACGTCAGGTTCTCTCCCAGCTCAGAAAACAACTACACTTTTGGTTCTTCTGTGACTGTGGGAAGGACGCCACACTGCCGAAATTCTCCAAGTAGTCTTTCTTATTCCAGTGACACTGGCTCAGGGGGTAGCTCGCACTGGCGGCAGAAGTCTGTGCCGGAAGGGTAAGACATTTGTTGTGGTTTGTAGTTGGGGAGCCCCAAGAGAGTGCTGTTTTTACTGGCTTTTCTTTTGTCTCATTGCTCATCTGCTTTTACAGACAAAGGAATATATTTTTTTTAATTCTACTATATCCCACCAAATTTTTTTTCTTTTTATATTTCTGGCACACAGTATTTCTCATCTCATTTTTCCAATTGCTTTTTCCAGTAACTGAGTAGGGCCAAACAGACTTTCTGCTGCTCCTCCTCCTGGAATTTTCATTTGAGCAGGTCTGTATACTACCACAGATGGAGAAAGCAAGTTATTAAAGAGACTGGAACAGGAGGTGTTCAAAATAAATAGGCAAGGGTTGAAACCAGAAAGTTAAAATGCATATTCATTAAGGCCAAACAAAACCCTAAATTGAAGTCAAAAGATAAAGCTAAAGTTTAAGTACTAGGAAAGGCTAACCAATAATAATCGCACATGGTATTTTGAGGGAGTTTATCTATAATCTTGGATACCTGGGAGTGAACTATACTGATTAAACTGTCACACTAATGTGTCACAGACTGAGACCTCCAAAAGCACACCACAGCAACTAAGTAACAAATTAATATCATCCAGGATAAACAAAATGGAGAGAGGAAAGATGTAAAGGTGGTATGTCAAAACCCAGAACGGTGAAGAAAGAACACATAGCATTAAAAGTTGGTAATAATTAAAACTGCTGTTGGCAGTTACCTCCTCCTCACAAGATATCCAAACCCCCAGAACTGGTTCCACCTACTCCAGTACAGCAAAAGTAATTCTTGGTTATTGAAATCCCCACCCTGTTGCACAGAGTGAGCGCCTGCAATTTTTGTGGTGGAAAATCTGTAATGCTGACACTGCCTCTCCAAAATGTTGGTCAGTCCTCTGTACCCAACACCATGAGCATGACTCTGAGCTCACCAGCACACAACCCAGTATATTTCAAAAATCTCAAGAGGCCTTTTCCCTCATTCCATCTATGCAATACCGAACAATGCTGTACTGTACTTGTGACAATCTCCCATTTGGGAATAATCTGGCTCAGTTATGAAGGCGCTAGAGCAACTAATATCTGCTTATTCCTGCTCTTACTTGACCACAAGCTGTGCACCCCTTTGTATCCAACAGGGGGAATCTGTTTTTTGCAGCTCACACTTAAACCTATATACAATCCATTAACTAACCACAGTGGAAATACTAAGATGAGAAACAGGATCTCTTTAATTTGCTTTAAAAATGTACCTTTTTGCTCCCAATTTACATTTTAGTATAATGATTATATACATGCCTACATCCAAAGAGAAGCCACTGGAACCAAGCAGTTGTTTTACAGTTCTTCAGTAAGGTCTAAGGCAATTGCATTCCATCCTTTTGGTGGAGTAAGAAGGCATTCTTCATGGCACAGAGTTGACGTCATATCTGTGCTGATGGGGCTTCTGGCTTTGAGACTTCCTGACAAGCCTTATATACCCGCACTTTATGCCTACCAATGCCATGGATGTGTTCAGGCCTATCCTGCCCATTTAGCTCATTCAATGAGCTATTTCTACTGACCAGTGCTGTATATGCATTCATGTGGTCCTTACCAATTGAGATTGTTCAGTGAGTTATTTGCAGGCTCTGCTGACCAATGCTACATACAGATAAGGCTCCCATCTACAAAATACAGCACATTCTTTCATTATCTACCAAACAATGCATCAAAATCTTCCAACTTTTAAAAAATCTTATACACTTTACTGCAGAAATGAATGTACTTACTGTATGTTTGCTAAAACACATGCTCACAATATCACACAGTTATTTTCCTACTTTAGTTACACCCTTTCATTTTACTACCAGAACAAGATGGAAAATTACTTAAATCTATATATATAATTCACTAAGGGCACGCAAGACAGAGAGCCCTGCCCACCAACTCTAAGACCATGGGATACGCACGACAGAGCCCCGCCCGCCATCTCTAATCCTACTTCCACGTCCGTCGCTCTTGATCAAACAGCATTAATTAGCAAACAAACAAATATAACTGGCAGTAACAGTGCAAAATTCACAATTGGTATGCCAGTTTGAAAAGATAAGTTTTGAGGGTAGTTTTAAAATGTGTTATTGAATTGAGCTGACGTATATGAGAGAGAAGAGAATTCCAGAGTTGAGGTGCACTACGAGAGACACTCGAGGTCCCATAGCACAGAGTTTGATGTGTGGTACAGAAAGTAGAGCTGCAAATGAGAAACAGAGTGAGCGAGACGAGTGTCAGTCTGTAGGAGATCAGTGAGTTTGTGGAGAGCTTTAAATATTCAGAGTGGTATTTAGTATTGTATTCTGTAGTTAACAGGGAGCCAGTGAAGTTGAGAGAGAATATGTGTAGTATGTTCAGTGGATTTAGAACAGCAGGTTATTATCCTGGCAGCAGAATTTGGAATAAATTGTAAGCGTTGAATACGTTTTTGTGGGATGACAAATAGAATAGCATTACAGTAATCTATACGTGAGGTGACTCGGGCATTAACCAATACTTTAGTACTGTGTTGCGTAAGAACAGGACGAAGTCTAGAAATGTTTTGGAGATGGAAGAAGCAGTCCAAGAAATGTTACTTATACGGGAGGAATTGTTTCATTATTATTATTATTATTAATTATTATTATTATTTAATAATTGCCATTATTAGTGTATAAATGGATATAAATAATTGCATGTAAACGAGTCGCCAAAATCTGTTGTATGTAAATGATACTGTTTAAAACATTATTGTTTTTTCATCAGAAAACCCGGTTTCCATGTCTACCTGTATTAGTTTAAGTGGCACTTTTACCACTAGCAATAGGGCGGACGCACTGACTTATCGTGTCGACTGGGCAACACAGTGAATGCGGCATCTGTCTATATATGTCTTTGTTTCCCGTAGCCTGCTACAGGAAGGTACTCTCCCGACCATTGGCATTGGTTTCGCTCCTTGCTATTTTCGTTATACTGCGACGGTGGTTTCCTAAGCCTTTGTTATATTGAATTCCTTTCTCACCGTTTTCCGTTCCTATTCTTACAGCGCTGTATGCTATGGCGGGCTTCGGCTAGTTTGTTATAATGCATTATGTGGAATTATTTGAAAATGCACCACTTTCTCCCACTTTTCTCACATTTCTTGTTGCTGGCGTTCTGGACTTATTTCCCTATTAATGTAAGCAAAATCCTTGCTTTTATGAAATATTAAATCAAGCACTTTATATAAAAAATATGTTTAGTGTTATAGTTTAATAGTTGGTGTTAACTGGCCTCCCTGAAAATGACACACAGATGTGTTCCTCTTGTGCATTTATTTAGATGTGCTTTTTCCCACAAGACCCATTACTCCTTGTTCTGGGATAGTTGAGGGACTGGGTAGACAATTGGAGAGATGCAGTAGTGGGTCATCAATACTACTATCGCTCAGCCATTTTAAGGCCCTGTCACATTAGATGACTTTACAGTGATTTTCAGTCATAGCCTTCATCTACAGTACTTAATCTTGTGAGTCTGGGGCAACTGGCAGGATGCTTATGTGAAGGGCAGTTGCCTAGCATGAAATGCCCTGCAATTGACCTAATTTAAACAGAAGAGAAGCTTGTATGTCTAATATCTTGTGTTTTATGTAGCCTGGAAGAATAGGAAAAAGGTGATAAGATTGCGACTACACTCCCTCATATAGCACCAGCTCTGTCTGAAAAGGGCGAGCTTCCATTGTGTTGGAAAGTCGGAACGCAGAAACTGAATTAGACTTTCAGTGCTGGGAATTGACATGGCCCGGGGATGAAATCAGCAACAACAGTCAGCAAATTTGAAAGCTGAGTAATGCGAGATCAGCTTTATTTGCCTGTTTGCCATACTGGGAGACCATAATGGGCCTTAGACAAGAAGAGCTAGCACCCCCTTCAACTGTCTAAAGTATAGTGATGGTTTACAATATTTAAAAAAAAAAAAAAAAACTTACTTTGGTTTAGATTCATGCTGTGTTCACGTTATTGGACAGATGGCACGTGTATAATGGGAGCAATATAACAATTTCCTTAATTCTGGATACTAAAAAACTTTGGTTTAGGCCTTGTTCACACGGGCGTTAAAATCGAGCGTTTTTTTTTAAATAGCGTCCGGTGGCGGATCAAGCGCCGAGTGTTTTCTACACGTAGGAGTCAATGATAGTGTTCACACGGGCTTTGGTGACGTCGCTTTGTCCGGCAGCGCGTTTATACGGCATCAAAAAAACGTTGCATGCAGCTTTTTCTTGGTGTTTAAAACCCAACAAACGCAAGGAAACCGCTTCTAGTTCGTTTTCTGCGCGTTTATTTTACGCTTCGGAGGACCGGATATATCCCATGATATTAATATTTTTATGTTTTCATATACAACATATATATTTTCATATTGCTTATTTTATTTTATTGTCTCATGTAATTTGTAAACCATGAACCTATTAATTTATGTTCTAATATAATATTTGATAACGATTATGTAGGGGGTCAATCCATTGGGGGCATTTCAGTGCATAACACCGGTGTAAGCGCACACTCGACTACTGTTTCCTTACCTCAAAGTGACAAGTAGTCTCTCTTGGGCTAACACCAAGTCGCATATTGGTTGATCGGCGTGCAATGTGGCATTGCACCAGCTGCAGCAGACAATCAAAAGTGGAAACCGACATCCGACAGTAATTAAAAACTTGCGCGGAAATTTTCGCATTTCTTCATAAAGCACAAAAAAACTTCCTTTAACCCGACGTTGTGCAGTCAGAGGTTGAACCCAGTAGCGGCGGTTTTTTCTCTCCCTACATCGCCGTATTACGAGTATTTTTGAAACAAGAAGATTAATATCTAACATAGCAAAATGGTCCATATTGAAAGGAGGCACCTCAAATAAAACAACAAGGGTTTTTATATCCAGTTCCCGACACTGCCTCCACAGGTTAACACACAAACTACAATTTGGGCTGCAGGCTGGCGTTAGACAGAGACAAATGAACGCCGGTGTAGAAGTCAATCGATCGCCACCACAAAATGCAACATAAACGTCTAGGACGTTCAGAGTAAGTTCGTTTATCCAAAAACTTAACGCCCGTGTGAACAAGGCCTAAAAGAGTCCTTTTGCTCACTTTTCTTGTATTTTTACTGTACTTATAAAGGTACAGATAAGTGTTTACATCACAGCCTTATAACAATAAATATTGAAATCTGGGACACATTTTCTATGGTTTCTGCAAGATGAGTTTTATTCATTTTTAAAGACAGGCAAATTTTCATAATTTTTATATTGATACCTTCTTTTAACTTTAAAATTTCTAGGTCATCGTTCAAATTTGTTATGCGAGTTTAGATTTTTGTGTACATCAATTTGGATAAAGATGTCTTCCAAATAAAGAATACAACCAACATATTGTTTATACCCAAGAATGCATTGTAATGTTTATACCTTATAAATTTTGCTTCCCAAAAGGCCAAATGCTAAACCAGTTGTTCTCCGGTTAGCCTAAAGGCAAACTTGTCTTCATTTAATTCCACCTCTCTCTCTCTTTCATCACATACATCACCTCCAAGGTATGTCACAAACGTATACATTATGTGAGTGGGAAAACAAAAGTGGCCAAGTGCTGCTGTTCTTATTAACACTACATTTTGACCTAAGCTCTTTGGCCTGATATGTGGTGTTTTAGTAGCTAAAACTTTCATACATTAATTGGCACCCAACCCAAAGGGTGTTGTCACAGACAGGGCCTGAAATTCCTTTTTGATGGGGGAATTCCCACATATAAATGCAAATACAGGGGATTTTACATTCTTGTGGGGATTTCAGTATGGTTATATAAAGAATGAAGTAGTTATCATTTATATTACCATTTTTATCATACCAAATGTACTCTGCTCAGTGTTTTAAAAAATAATGATTTAAAATCTATACCAACAAAATCAGACAAATATTACATCAGTGCCACTTAAATTAGTAAAGGCCAAGGTCACACTTTAATCTTGAACATCTCATTTACAACCACCCTTTAAAGCTGCTTTTCTAATGACATGCTTTTCAAATCAGATTTATCGTTAGGCAATATTTATGACCATTGTTGTTATGAGATTTATGTTTACATCAGTACATAGAAACAGTGGTTGGTTAACATGTAATGGACAAGTCAAATTAAATTTTCAAATGTCAAAAATAAGTGACGCTCAAATGTTTGTAATGTCTGCCACCCCTCCTTTTTTCCCCTAAGACTGGCTTTTGTGAAATCAGACTTCTCAGTTGAAGACCACTCTCTAATTTCAGAATTGCTTTCAGAAAGTCTTTATTACGTAGTCTTCAAGATACATTATAGAAGTGATCAGACATTTCTTGTTGCTTATGCCCGTGGACTCCTTCACAATTTGCCTCAAACCAGGACTTGCTGTATTAATTACTGTGATGATGTCTTGCATCAGTGAGACCAAATCCAAGTCGCTTTCACACAATTCAAGCACATGTTGTCTTTTCTTTGGTTATATTTCACTCTTTTAATACAACACTGCACAGGCCTAAAATCGAATCCATCCCCAAATGTGTAGTGCTTGATAATTAATTTGTAGCAATGAAATCAACTGTTTTAGTAGCCTCACAACTGCACAGACCTACAAATTTGTACGGCCAGTAACATATTAAGATATTAAATCATTTGACTGATCTCTGTCATACTTTAAGATGCTTTATGAGCTTAGCCAAATGAATGTCTGGCCAATGTGAACAATTAGAATGTATATTTTATTTGTACATTAACATAAAGGTCTTCTTTTACACCTACCATTAGGTGACCCAACTACCATCTGATAGCACTTGACTACCTTAAAAACTGTATAAATGCACCTGCAATTGGAACTCTCCGACCAGATTACGAAGCTGTCACAGACAACAACCACATTTAACACATGTGTAAATGGAGACCATTTACAACAAGCAGATAAAAGCTGTGTCACACTCTGGGACTTGTCCAATGATTTTAAGCCATAGACTTCTTAGTGAGATGACTACAGTTGGTGTCATGCTCACATAAAGCCCAGTCACATAATGTGACAGGCTCAGCAACTCACTCTGACTGGTCTGCTCCTTTCACTGTGGGTTCTCTGTGTATTATAGCTGAACACCAATGAACACTCATCTTGAAGTAAAATACATATAATACAGCTACAAGGAATAAGGAATGCAGATGTTTTGAACCTCACAGACAGAAGAGATGCTTGTCCATCTGATGTCTTGTGCTTTATGTTCCAGGAGAGAATAGAAAGGGCAAAAAAGGGCAGAGATTGCTCCTGAACTTGCTGAACCTGTAAATCCTTCTTAAGACAATCACTCTATCAGGCATCACGTTATTGGCTGTCTGAAAAAGGGACAAACACATGATTCTTTGGAAGTGTAAAGCTGTGCTGGAAAGTCACCACAAAACATTATAGACATATATAGGGTGGTCCAGATCTAATTATGAAATTTTCATTACGTTATAACTTATTAAGTTTATCACATAGAAAATCACCCCAAAAATCCCGGACCATTGAGAAGTGTGCGAACTGACAACATGAAGAATCGTCTTCGCGCCAAACTAGACTTGCCCCTGCATAAATCAAAGTCATCCAGATGATCTGGATCTGTATAATTAGATCTGGACCACCCTGTAGATATATACAGTAATCCCTCCTCGATCGCGGGGTTTGCGTTCCAGAACCCCCTGCGATAGGTGAAAATCCACAAAGTAGAAACCATATGTTTGTATGGTTATTTTTATATATTTTAAGCCCTTAGAAACTCTCCCACACTGTTTATAAATATTCTCCGCACAGTTATACAGTAAACCCTTGTTTATCGCGGTTAATCCGTTCCAGACAGATAAATGAATTTCCACGAAGTAGGATTCTTTATTTATAAATCTAATATTTTCGCAGTTAGAGCATTGAAAACCTGTTTACAACCTTCTAAATATGTTTTTTAACATTATTAGAGCCCTCTAGACATGAAATAACCCCCCTTTGGTCAAAAGTTTAAACTGTGCTCCATGACAAGACAGAGATGACAGTTCTTTCTCACAATTAAAAGAATGCAAACATATCTTCCTCTTCAAGGTGCCTGTCAGGAGCAGAGAATGTCAGAGAGAGAGTAAAGTAAACAATCAAAAATCAATAGGGCTGTTGCACTTTTAAGTATGCAAGCACCACGATAAAGCGGCCGCAATGAAGGGATCAATGTGAAGGTAGCCTTTTAGCATTTTTTAGAGGAGTGTCCATATCCTCTAAGCAAACAGCCTCTGTGCAAACAGCCCCTCTGTCCTGCTTGATGGAGCCATGGCTGTACCATCACTGAGTGAAGGGTTAACAGATATAGCAAGTTCAGTTGCTGTCTTTTTTTTTTTTTTTTCCTTTTTTCCATTCTGTTTGAGTATGTAAAATGCAACACATAAGAAAGACATCCACGTTTCTTATTCCTGATTGCAGCATTCTATGCATTGAACTTCCGGATAAGCATTCATTGCTATTTTGCTCATTGGCATACAGAGCCAGCCCTGAAGACTAAACACAAAATGCAACCCGTTTGATTTTATCCTGGCCATTCACAGTCTAGTTAGTCTTAGTCATTGGGTATGTCGTATTAGATAATCAACGTCACTGTCTGTGTCCAGCTGGCTTAGATTATGCAAAGAAGGCTACACTGGAAAAAACTGGAAAGTCATCTAATATCACAGAGTCTTAAGGTGATATTTTATGCAGAAGTTGATATGAACTTTACACAGAGAAGGTCATATCAGATCTCGCTCTAAATATGATGAGGGCACTTGAGGCGCATCTTGATTCCAGTTGTCAAAGTAATATACCTAAGTTACATTCAGTATAATGCCAAGTGTAAAGAGGCAATAGGGAAGCTGACTTTGTAGATGTGCCATGGCAAAGAGATAGCCATTTATCTTGAAACTTGTTTCAGTTTTTCTTTGCTGTAAATGTATCTGGCCCTGCCTGCACAGAGTCTGTTCGTTCTCTATGTGTCAAGATAAGTTTTCCTCAAAGTATTTTGGTTTTCTTCCCACATCCCAAAACATCAAGATTAGGTAAACTGGTAACTCTGTAGGCTCATGTATGAGAGTGCTCTGTGTTGGAAGAGTGCCCCATCCAGGTTTGATTTCCACCTAATGCTTAGTGATGCTTGAATCGGTACCTGCTCCCAATAACCATTAACTGGAGAAATGGGTTTGAAGATGAATAGCTGGATGTGCAATTGCAAAAACATCCATTACATTGAGACACTCATTTTATAGTCTTCAGTCACTCATCAGGACTACATACAGTAGGTAATCCATCTCATTATCATTCCAAGATGCCCCATGTTTGTAAAAGGTTGTATTTGCTCATACTGCTGAATTAACAGGGTTGTGGGATAAAATTGGCAAAAACTAAGATCATTTTATTTTATCTTCTTAAAAGATTAGCAAGATTTATTAGCTTTAGTAAGTTAGACCAAACAGGATTTTTAAATAAAGTGGGATGCCCTTTATGCGACAATGAAATTCAAGTCCTGTGGGCCTCAGGGTATTGCTTTAGACATTGCCAAAGACATGAATGTTGTGATTTAGTTTTGCTGTCTCATTTTAGGGTTAGTGGTCACATTGCTAGAAGACAGCACAAGCTGAAAATTTAATAAAACTAGAAACCATCGCTAGGTCTGCTTTATATAGCTCTGTGCTGCTGGTAGCTGGACTAGTTTGACGGCACCAGTTTTGTTGGTCTTGTTTTATGTTGATTACATCAATCTACACGTACACTGATCACACTTAATCTGATTTGCTGGTCATGGAAGAATCTGAGCTTATGCACTAGTACAGACCACAAGGCACTCATTACTGTAGTGAAAACTCAGCCACATATTCTTGTCTCTTGTCATCCTAATCCACATGTGTTTGGGTCATGTGGTTAAAAAAACAAACTGGATATGACAGGGTTGTGTGCTGATAAAGCATATATTAGGAAATTAAGTAGGTACCAACTTACATTTAGTTGATTGCAAGGCACTCCTTGTCCAATTAGAACTGTTGGCCACCCTAATTGGCATATTTTTGGGATGTGGAAAGAAACCACTGTCTCTAGAAAAAATTAAACATAACCACATGGAGTGAACCTGCCACATACACATAAATGCTGACTGGGCTGCTTAGAACTCAGGGCACTGTATCACTGTACCACCCTAGATAAAGATGTGTGTAGACCTTTATGAAGTGTACATTTATCTTCTTTCAAATGTAAGTGTAGCTGTCATAGGTGGTCTATGGCGTCAGGATAATTTTAAGCAAATAACCACACCCCGCAAAAGTGCAGGCTCAAATCAGGTGCACGTATGTACAAACGTGATTCACTCCAGGGACAGATGAGGGTGCCTGGCTAATTGCGAACAAGAGTCAAGCACCCCATTAGAGTAGCCGGTTATAAAAAGAGCCTGCACAGGACAAGAGGGGGATCAGAAGAAAAAGAGAAAATACAGAAAGTATGGAGGTCAAATGGAGAGAAACTGGCAGGAAGGGGACTGAGCCAGTGCGAAAGAGAGATCAGAAGCAGGCAGCTGGCAGTGGGGGAGCATGCAACCGACACTCAGGGGTGACCTGTTGGTTAAGTGTCTCTTCTACATAAGTCAGTTGAATGCAGCAGAAGTCGGGGAAGCTTGACGGGGCACAACAGGCGGCAGCAGGGATGCGAACCTAGAAGAGGTTTGGTTTGGTGTGGCACCTTTCTAGGTTCCAAGAGATGGCAGAGACCCAAAACTGTAGAAGACTGTTGGCTGTGCCTGTCATTTAGGCATCTCTTCTACTGCAGGGTCCTCGTGCAGGGGAAGTAGAGGAGATGTCTCGGGGATTTTAAAGGACAATTTCCTGCTGCAGAATTTTAACCATGATTTTTTGGATATGTATTTATTGTACTTTTCGCCTCCACGTATGCATTGTTCTGTGGATTATTTTTTTACAAGAAGATTGCTCTTCACTGATGCAAACTTTTGTTTTCCGAATTTTTTTTTTTTTAAATAAAGCACTTTTTGACCTTTGCACCTATCCCTTGTCTGGATGTATGTGTCCTCGGTTGCCTGGCTCACGCTTGGTTACATTATTCACAGTTGTGTGTTCAAGAGGCTCCCAAAGACAAACAGGTGCATGGAGTCAATTTGCACTGTCACAGTTACAGACTGACAGTTGAGTTCAGTTTGTCACTTACTGGTAAGTGTCCTTCTGAATGTTAGATTAGCATGTTTAGATTTTGGATCCTTCTTTCTAAGATGTCTTTTTTAGGATTCTGCTTCTTGTAGCTTCTTGATTTCCTTTGTGGCCAATCAAAATATTTATATATTACTGTGAGGCTGTATTTATGGTTAGATTGCTGGCTTGATAGAACACACTGGTAGATAATATTGACAGGCTGAAGCACTCTTGTAAATGAAGTTAAAAGCTTAGTTGATTGAACACTTTTATGACTTTTTGATAACGAGGCAATGTTACATTACTGGCAACTAGGAGCTATGAATAAGCAGGGCCAGATGCACGGCATTGGTGTAATAAACATGGGAATAAATTTTCTCTACAACAAATATCATATCTCACATAGAGCTGCAGTTTTTTTTTCTTTTTCTTCACCCTTGAAGAAGCCCAAGCATCCAGATGTTATAGCCCAGCTCAGTGTAAAGCCTACTCCAGGGCAGCTGGAAAATTTCAAGATATCTAATGTTCATAAAAGTAGTTATTTTGTCTTGTTTCTCCATGCTGCCAAGATAGCCAATTTCCTCCTTTTGAGTGTAGTTTCCCAATCAATATCATGTTCTCATCCTCCGCTTCTGCATGTCTTTCAATTCATTTATAATTTTAATTCCATGCCATAACTTTCTTTTTTTTCTTGCGAACTGGACTTTTTTCTGCATTTCTTGCTGCAGGTGTGACATCTCACCTTTCCACTTTGGTGTGTTCATGTCTGCTTTCAAGTGTGTTTGCACAAATAAAAGCCGATTTATGTTTTTACATCAAGACTACGCCAGGGCAATGCGGCGTCAAAAGCAATTTATACTTCTGTGTTACACTGCATCGTAGGCACACACCTGAATGTTTGTTTTTCTTGCATGCTACAGACACCAACAACTATCGATCCATTAAAATTCAGGCAGTTTTTGCTCACCAGGATTACCGCTCCACTTGCTACACATTGTCTCCTATAGGCGAATGCACTTGTCCTTCACATTTTTTCACTTTTTCATACATTCCGCAACTTTCAAACCAGAAGACAAATGGAAACATGTTTCTGGGAATACATCGTTACCAAACTTGGCTAATCGGAGTCCTAGGGG
Source organism: Polypterus senegalus (assembly GCF_016835505.1). Taxonomy (NCBI): domain Eukaryota; kingdom Metazoa; phylum Chordata; class Cladistia; order Polypteriformes; family Polypteridae; genus Polypterus; species Polypterus senegalus. The sequence continues at coordinate 70,521,859 of NC_053171.1, read as the reverse complement.
TCTGCATAGGTTTCACATCAACGCAACACAGAGTCACATTTTTGAAGAGGTGTGCATCAGGCTACGTGTGCATCAGGATATAGCTGACACAGACTGTGGCACAGGCTCCATGCAGTAGTATAAATCAGCCTTTAGATTATGATAACTGTCTGTTCGGTCATCTATTTGTGTTATTGCTACAGTTTTTTTTTAATGTTATTTGTTGTACTGTCATTTTGATTACAGTTTTGTTGACAAGCAATGCTATTTTGTGTGGTTTTCTTAAGGGTGCAGTCGTACAATTTCTAGTTACTGTGTCGGTTGCTGGCCATGTGGTCGCTGACACTGAGACACATTATATCATGTCATGACTATTTAATATGACGATTAGCAGTCGGTATGCTAGTTTTTCATTATTGTCTAACCTAACACAGTGACTGAGTGTATTTAGTGTACAGTATTTTTTTGCCACTACCTTTAGGTTATAACGTTTGAAATCTGTTTTTTCTAATTTCCCTTAAAGTATCCTTTTTTGTTTTTTGCCCCTAAATAAAGACCTTCATGCCTCAGTCCACTATCCCCCAGCTTGCTTTTATGCTGCCATCATTACTGTTTCAAAATTAATTTTCAGTCCGTGTTTTGGAAGAATCTACTTCTTCTACACAAAAAGATATTAGCAGTCCAGTAATAAATTAAAGGTTGGTGCTATGTCACAACTCAGCTAATTTGGAAAGCATTGCTTTCTACATCCTTCTACAAAATTGACCACTTTGAAGGACATTTTACTTGAAATTTCCTTTTTGAGGAATATTACATGAATGTATCATTGTTGCCATACTGCACATACACAAAGATCCATTACATAGTGTAAGTACATTATACAGTGGTGTGAAAAACTATTTGCCCCCTTCCTGATTTCTTATTCTTTTGCATGTTTGTCACACAAAATGTTTCTGATCATCAAACACATTTAACCATTAGTCAAATATAACACAAGTAAACACACACACATGCAGTTTTTAAATGATGGTTTTTATTATTTAGGGAGAAAAAAATCCAAACCTACATGGCCCTGTGTGAAAAAGTAATTGCCCCCTGAACCTAATAACTGGTTGGGCCACCCTTAGCAGCAATAACTGCAATCAAGCGTTTGCGATAACTTGCAATGAGTCTTTTACAGCGCTCTGGAGGAATTTTGGCCCACTCATCTTTGCAGAATTGTTGTAATTCAGCTTTATTTGAGGGTTTTCTAGCATGAACCGCCTTTTTAAGGTCATGCCATAGCATCTCAATTGGATTCAGGTCAGGACTTTGACTAGGCCACTCCAGAGTCTTCATTTTGTTTTTCTTCAGCCATTCAGAGGTGGATTTGCTGGTGTGTTTTGGGTCATTGTCCTGTTGCAGCACCTAAGATCGCTTCAGCTTGAGTTGACGAACAGATGGCCGGACATTCTCCTTCAGGATTTTTTGGTAGACAGTAGAATTCATGGTTCCATCTAACACGGCAAGCCTTCCAGGTCCTGAAGCAGCAAAACAATCCCAGACCATCACACTACCACCACCATATTTTACTGTTGGTATGATGTTCTTTTTCTGAAATGCTGTGTTCCTTTTACGCCAGATGTAACAGGACATTTGCCTTCCAAAAGTTCAACTTTTGTCTCATCAGTCCACAAGGTATTTTCCCAAAAGTCTTGGCAATCATTGAGATGTTTCTTAGCAAAATTGAGACGAGCCCTAATGTTCTTTTTGCTTAACAGTGGTTTGCGTCTTGGAAATCTGCCATGCAGGCCGTTTTTGCCCAGTCTCTTTCTTATGGTGGAGTCGTGAACACTGACCTTAATTGAGGCAAGTGAGGCCTGCAGTTCTTTAGACGTTGTCCTGGGGTCTTTTGGGGTAATTTTGGTCCGTCTGCCACTCCTGGGAAGGTTCACCACTGTTCCATGTTTTTGCCATTTGTAGATAATGGCTCTCACTGTGGTTCGCTGGAGTCCCAAAGCTTTAGAAATGGCTTTATAACCTTTACCAGACTGATAGATCTCAATTACTTCTGTTCTCATTTGTTCCTGAATTTCTTTGGATCTTGGCATGATGTCTAGCTTTTGAGGTGCTTTTGGTCTACTTCTCTGTGTCAGGCAGCTCCTATTTAAGTGATTTCTTGATTGAAACAGGTGTGGCAGTAATCAGGCCCGGGGGTGGCTACGGAAATTGAACTCAGGTGTGATACACCACAGTTAGGTTATTTTTTAACAGGGCCATGTAGGTTTGGATTTTTTTCTCCCTAAATAATAAAAACCATCATTTAAAAACTGCATTTTGTGTTTACTTGTGTTATATTTGACTAATGGTTAAATGTGTTTGATGATCAGAAACATTTTGTGTGACAAACATGCAAAAGAATAAGAAATCAGGAAGGGGGCAAATAGTTTTTCACACCACTGTAGTTCACTTAAACATTCTCAGTGTGGCATAGTCGCAAGTGGTGCTGCTGATGCCAGCATACACTTCTAGATATCTGGTTTCAAGGCCTACTGTATTACATAATCAGAAAAGCTATGACAAGAACAGGCCATTCAGTCCGACAAGCTTGTCCATCCTATTCACTTAGATCATCCAAACTAAGATCATATCAAGACTGTAAGACCCCTAAAACCATGCTCTCTAACACACTGCTTGGTAATTTGTGTCCGTGTTTCTTTGTGTAAAGACAAACTTTCTGGCATTTGTGCAAAAGTTTCCAACCATGTACCTGTGTTCTTTAAAGTAACAACTAGGATCCACTGTACTTACTCATTTTAGAATGTTAAACACTTCAGTCATGTCCCCTCTTAATGTTCATTTGCATAAACTAAAAAGCTTCAACCTGTCCTCATAGCTTGTATGTCTTGAACCTGGAATCACCGTAGTTGCCTAGTTCTCTGGACGTTCTGTCTAGTGCTATAATGCCCTTTTTTGTAATATAGAGACAAACACTGTGCACAGTGGTCCAGGTGAGGCCTCACTAGTGTTTTTGATAACTTAAGCATATAACCTTCCTTGACTTGTACCCTACACATCATGATGCATAACCTAACATCATATTAACTTATTCTCTTCTATCCAATGTCTGAATGTACACAGTGCTGAATCTACGCTTTGGATGGTTAAACGTTTTAAGAGTGAAGAGATAATTACAATTTATATTGACAGGATTTAATAAACTGAGAATAAGTCAGGGAAAAGTGTTTTTAAAAAGTACATTATACATAATAAAAACAAATTATAATTCCAAAAAAGGTTCAAGGTAAAAATGCTAAAAGCTTCATGAATTGCACCATTAGTTGTATGTGATTTTTTCCTAACTTGTTTTTTTTTTTAGTTTTTTTTTTTTCTTTTTGTTTAGTGACTTCTCCATCTCATTTTCATTTCAGGAGGTGATACACTGCCGGTTTCGTTTACTGCTATAGAATGATATTGAGAAATTAACAAAGAACTGTCCTTTTCCTTTATTTAATGTTTCAGGTTTGGAGCAAATCGAAACTCCCCTCTCTCCATGGATCGGCAGAATGCTACAGACCTTGGTATGAGTGGCAAATCAGCTTCCAGTTGGCAGAGAAATGAAGACGGAAGCGGTGGAGGAAGTAGCGAAAGAAACATAGCAGGTATTTCTGACATTTGGCTGGCACATAGTTATTAATGACACCTACTCTAGACCATATGTAATGTAGGCTTTGGCATTTCCCACCCTAAGGTATTTGAGTTATTTTATTAAGTTACCTCTATGGAGAACACACACACACACACACACACTCAGATGCTATTTAGCTTGACTTATCTACTACAGTGTAGGACTACCCCTTTAATGGCCAGCACAAATTCAGGAGGGTATCGACAAAGCTCACAAACCTTTTTGCCATCTCAAGATAAGATGGGAAATCCTACCAATCAAAAGTTAAATCTTTGAAGCTTCATCAACACCCATCTTCTTTTACAGATATGAAATGTGTACTCCAGCCTGTACCATTGACAGAATGCAGGATTTATCCATGAATTTAATGTGGTTATTCCAAACTCTGACAAAAACATCTGCATGTAGTAGTAGCTCAAGCTGAGAATCTTTAGACCCAGGTGAAAGCTTTCCCACCTTTACTCATCTAGTTTTGGTTATGATGTGCCACACTGTGGTCTCATCTTCCTGTTTTTATTTGGCATGAGTGGAACCCAGTGTGGCCTTCAGTTGCCATTGCCCACTTTCTTGAAAATCCAATGCGTTTATGTGTTTATATATGGCTTACTTGTTGACACAGTTGTTATTATAGTTTTTAAGGCTGGCTTTATTATTATGATTTAGGCTATATTCCCTTCAACTGAAGAGCTGCACAGAAGACCTTGGCCATTTAAGAGGTACTTGTGCCTCAGGATGCAAAGACATTAGGAGTTGGTAGGGAGGGGAACATTATCCTGGTCATCTTTTGGTGAAAGAATGAAACAAGTGCCATCGTAGTTCAAGCACATGTCTTAACAAGCAGTCTGGTGCTGTTTGCACATGGAAGGCATTGGACACATCCATCCTGTAGGGCTGTCCAGCTGCTATGAACCTGCTTATCACTTTTTAAGTAATTTATTTCCCGTGCCATCTGGTTTTGTTTTCAATCTGTAATCACAATATTTGAGTCATGGTAATCTATGAATAGCCTCACATAAAAGTCAGGCGTGAGTCATCGTAGAAGCAAAGTCCACAGTCATGCCAATAATTTCTATGCTAACAATATGTTTTTCAGTGACATGCCTTGAGTCATTGTTAGATTTGACTGCACTCCTCCAGATCTAACAAGACAGTCCAGAACAGATGCTCCATCAAGCCCATTCTCAAAAGAACGGATACTTCCTTATTTGTAGTCATTTATTCACAGTATACCTTGAAACAGTAAGCTCTGCAATTAACTTGCCTTTTTCTGTGCTATTATATTTTTTCATTAATACCAATGTACTGTAAAACTGCTGATCTGGAAGCTAGCTGTCAAAGTGATGTGGCTAGAGCTGTAAAATCTACTGTTCTGTAAAGCATACAATTACTTTGTGTCAGTATGCATTCTGGACTCCTACTTGCCTCTATTGTTAGTGGAATGGAAAGCTGATATACATTATATATGTGTGTCTACCATGAAATATCCCTGAAAGCTTTTAGTTAATTTTGATGAAATGGCTTCCTCCAGAGACCACTGCCCAATTTCCAAACCAGTCAATGTCAGACTCTACATTCCTCTCACATCTCAGAGATGTGCAAGCTAGTTTATTGGGAGGCTCTGAAATATACCAGTAGGACTACAAGTGAGTATTGGGCATATGTGAGTGTAAGGAGGCCAAGCTCCCTGTCATCTTATAAAGGAAATGCAATGGATTGATAAAATACAATTTAATACCACTTCAGTGATGGGGTAAATGCAATTTAAGAACAGAGAATGTTATCCAGAAAGACATTCCACTGCGTAAGCACTCCTGCTTGCACGTGCACGTCTGGAATTTTCTCATTTTGTAATGCATTGTTTTATAAGAAATGATTTGGTGTAGCTCATTGTGATATACTTTACATTTTGTGACAAAATAATTAGTTTTACCCAGAATCATGGCTATTTTGACCATGATTGCACACGTTGGGATCACCTTAAAAACGTGACGGCCCTTAATGACTGCAGTATGTTTTTTCTGCTGGTAGGGTGCACCAGAAAGGCCCAAATAATGCAGTTATCCACAATTCAGTGCTGGGAGTTTCCCAACATATTGTGACATATTTTGGCCACATGGATACTGCTAATGATACTTGTAGGTAGGCTGCCATGCCTATCAAGCCCATTTTGGTCAATCCGCAGAGAGAACATCACTGAGTAAGCAGTAGATCACATAGTTCATCACAGCACCTTTGTTGATACTTTCGATAAAAGTACAGAGATGTAGCTGCCATGAATTAGCACTGTCCTCTCAAAGGAATCTTTGAATTTCATTCAGTATTCTTTGATATCTTGCAGAAGATGTCTTTTTTAATGTCAATTTTAGAAAATGGCAAAATATGACAAATGGCATCGCAATTTTGTGAAATTTTGTATGGCCGTTGCCATATTGTTTAAGGCTGCTGTTATGCAACTATATTATTCAGGAATCGTGTGATGTAGAAAGTCATCTTCCCACCTACAGTATATAAGATGGTGGTGTACTGAATTACTTTTTCTGAATATTACATAAAAGTCCAAACAATAAAACAAAAGTAGTGTTAGTTAAAGGAAAGTTAGGCCTTTTGTATTGACATTTTGAATTTAATTTTGCTGTTTTGTTTTTGTTCTTTGCTTTTAACATATCAGGTGTCTGTCTCTTGTAACCATTCCATGTGTCTCTTTTTTGGAATCTCTGTGCCTTGGTTATTCTGCTTGGCTTCATTTAGCGAAGTCTTTTTGGAACATGCTGGTGATTAGAAGTGATGATGCCTTAGGTGATGGAAATAAAACGCACAAAACTTCACAGCATCCATAATAAAGTCTGCTGTGGACCTGTTGCGACAGCCAATTTTTTCTGGAATAGTGACAAAGCTTGTCTCCCAAAGCCTGGCAATGGAAGACATTCAGCAATGAAGTCCACTTCTCTCATAGGCCTGATGAAAAATCCAGGCAATACTTGATGTGGCAGTGTGCTGCTCGGGATGTTATGAAACCAGAATTTTTGCATTCAATACCGAAACACGTTGCATATTACAATCTTTTTAGTTAGCTAATAAAATGTGTCATTTTGCTTCACTTTGCATCCATAATGGCTAACACAGTACAACACCCTACTACTACAGATATATAAGACATCGAAGTGTACCACTATTAGTCACAAAGGGACTCTCATTCTGCCCTGCAAAGCCCATTGACAAAATCAGACTCTGCAGTGATATGGGAGAGTTCTTCAGAAAATTCACACTTAAAGAATTATTCCACAATAAAGAAAACCGCGACACACAGGACCAACACCAAGCTGTTTCAATAACCCCACTAATAAATCTACATGAACACCAGAACCTGGCAGAAACTCCACCCTGGGCTTATTATACTGATTGCTTTTGACACAGAGTCAAAACAGGGATCCTAAACTGACAGCAAAATCAGATGCAAAACATCACTATTCATGAGTGGAGAGCCATACATTCACTGAAGGAAAATACAAATTTTTATTAAACCTGCAGACAAAGGGGGGTGCCTTAGTTATCATGAACACAGCTGACTATACACAGGAGGCACAAAGGCAATTTTCTAATAATACACATTATTACAAACTACAGGAAGACCCCACAGATCTCTACAAGAAGGAACTCAGGGGTCATGTAAACAGTTTAATCCCTGAGAACCACAAAATGGGTTACTTCTACATGATTCCTTAGATCCACAAAGAAGGCAACCCAAGAAGGCCCATAATCTCAGGAATTGGTTCACTTACAGAAAATGTTTCAAGGTGGGTGGAGCACATTCTTAAACCCGTCGCCAAACAATACAACCAGCTCCTCCATTTTCATAATGAATATAATTCTTTCCACCCCAACATAAAGCTGAAGCTTAATTACTTAAAAACAGAAGTCAGCTTCCTTCACCTCCATTCAAATGAAAGATAACACCCTATAACTTCTTTTTTTTCACAAATCAACACACAGACAGACATATGGAGAAGTAATAGCTTCCATTCCAAACATATAAGGCACTCCATCATTTTCATCCAAGTAATATGTTACGATCGTATTTGCTCTGACCCATCAGACCAGGATAAACAACTCCAGTTGCTTAGACAAGATTTCATTATACAATGGTATACTTGAAAACAACAAACAAGAAGAGCTACTGCCATACCCAGAGACAACCTTCTGGAATATAAAACGAAAGACAACAAGGACCACAGCCCCCTTGTTATCACCTACAACCCACATCTTGAAGCACTTCGAAAAATTATAAAAGAATTCCAGCGAATACTAAATAATGATTAAACGCTGAAAGATGTATTCCCAGATCCCCCCTTCCTGGTATACAGACAAACACCAAACTTGCAGCAACTAATTGTCTGAAACTCTCTAAGTGAACCAATAGATAATTGTACACCTCCCTAACAACAGAAAAGATGTAAAACATGTGCTCACATTTATAATACAGATCGTGTAGTTATACCACACTGCCAACAAGAACATTGCATAATGACACCATTTTCCTGCCGATCATCTAATGTGGTATACCTGCTTCTTTGTATGAAATGTCCCAACACTGTGTTCTTTGTGGGAGAACCTGGACAAATACTCCACCAAAGAATTAATTCACACAGGTTCCATACTAAGCATTGCAATAGGGATGTTCCTATTAGACTTACTTCAGTAGCCAAGGACACTGTGAGAAGGACTTTAAAATCACAGTGCTTATGTGCAACTTCAGAACAACAAGAGAGAAAGGAATGGGAAGTAGAATCCCTGAAGCCTACACAAAAAGTTGTAATCCTGGGCCACCTTAAATTCCTTTGCACCTCTTCATTCTTTGTTTTACAAATGTTTCAGTCAGCACAAAAAAAAAAAACACCACCACCACCAATACAGCTGAAGTTCTTCCAGTCTGCTTATCTGGGTGTGAGGTCCCTTGAATTGTAAATAATATCGTTATTCAGAATAAATGCATTTCATGTGTGTTCCTTGTCTACAACGATCTGGGTAAATGTAGGATGACACGAAATGCGAGGCAAAAAATGTTGAACACATAACTAAAACATAAGTTTTTTCATCTCTATAGTAAAAATTAATATTAAAATATCAAATGAACACTTTCACAAATGTTAACAGGGAGATGTACTTTTCAAAGTATTGAAACACTAAATGAATGTAATTTAGGCATTAACAAATGGAGCAGCTGATGTCATCACCGGTGTAGTCAAGCCAAATGGCTTCTTTGTTTGAAACTTGTCTTGATTTTTTCTTGCTACAACTGTTGTTTGCACTGGCAGTGTGCAGTTTCCTCCCTGCATGCACGACTGTGGAGAATGACTGCAAAGCCTCCAGTCGTTTTTAGGGACCATGTAGGACAATGCATTGAAAAGCAATTAATACTGACATCAGGTCATCTCCTTGTACATATTAGTGAAGCTACAAGTTCAGTCACAATCTTTACACTCTCAAAGTACTCACAAATCTATTTCTGATATAACTCCGTAATGGCAATAACAAATGCTGGGGTGTGTATGTTTTTTTTAAATAATGAGCATGATTCCCACAATCGTGTGCTGAAATTTTTCTGCCTTGAGCACAAAGTATTTCCAGACTTGAAAGATGTTTTTCTTTTTGATATGTGTTAATACAGCACTGTATTATCAATCCTGTGAGACATTTTTATAACAAATTTTTACTCCTATTTTTCTCATGAATTATTGTACCTTCCAGAGTAATTCATCTGTTTGCAGTTATGTATAAGTGCAGTGTCAGCTTTCATCCAGTACGACTAATACTATAAACAAGCCTAATATTGTTATATTTTCTGAATTTTGGCATCAACTTGGTACCAAAATATCAGTTCTTGTGACATTCCTAATCACAGCTGATTGTTAGTATATATGAAGGTGATTCTGTTACCCATAATAGACCCACGTTGTGAGACTGCTTAGAGATGTTTTCTAACAAGACAATGGCTAGCTTCATAGGGCTGCTATCTTTCCAGAATACAAAGTGGCATCAGCACCCATCCCTGCCTCAAACATAGCAAGAGTGGAACATTAGGGGATGTCAACTACAGCCCACTCCATAAACTCTGTGGGCCATTGCTTCCCTGGAGGAGCAGTTGCACACAATTTGCCAACTGTATGGCTTAAAGACACAATGCAGAGCAGCTGCTACTGCCAAACGTGGGGCTTTCACTTGATAGTATCAAGAACCACATTCAGCTTCGTTCTTAACACATTACACTTCTCATTTATGTCTCATCTGTTCTATGAAGCACATTTGTGCAGATTGGCACAGATGTTGATTCACAAGCAGAAAGTAAGTCAGAGGAGTCAATAGATTAAAAAATTATATCTGCAGTAAAAATAAAATAAAATTTTTATGTGCAGACTTTGTGTTTACTATGTTGTGTCCACCCATTAATTTTTTCAACTTGAATTATTATGAATCAGGTGATTATACGTCTGACCAATGTGTGTGTTTTTTTTTTTAAGAGAATAAACTAATTATTGCATACTTGGTACACTGGCAGACGTATAAGCTTAAAATGATGGTGAACTATAATTAACAGCAGCTAGGAATTCATTCTCTTGTCAAGCCCAAACAAAAAATCTAAAAGACTGCTTTAATGCCAGCACTAGTGCTTTCATTTACCTGCAGGCAAAGTGTGAGGAGTGTGTTTTAAGGAGCTGTTTTGTCACACACCATAGTGACGAAGTCAGTTTATTATTTCGTTCTCCACCAGCAGTGATAATTAAGTCATGACAATTTAAATTAGGTCCTGGTCACAAAGCACTTTTGCTACTTATATGTGGTGTGGAAACCCAATTTTACCAGACAACTATTTTTCACAAATTCTGTTTTTATTTTTTATTTTGATTTTCAGTTTTCACTGTTTTATCTTTCCTTGATTTTGATTTTTGGGTTTTTACATTTTTTTTTTTTAACTGTAAGAAAGTAGTAACAGCTACAACAAAACAAACAATAATGAAATGGCACTTTATGTTCCTTTTAATGAAACAGCACACTAGCACAACTGAACCTTTTTTAGCAGTTCCATTAATACAATAAAATTAATTTTTGTATAGCCCAAGATCACACAAGAAGTGCCGCAATGGGCTTTAACCGGCCCTGCCTCTTGACAGCCACCCAGTCTTGACATTCTAAGAAGACAAGGAAAAACACCCAAAAAAACCCTTGTAGGGAAAAAATACAAGAAACTTGGGGAAAGGCAGGTCAAAAAGAGACCCCTTTCCAGGTGGGCTGGGTGTGCAGTGGGTGTCAAATCCTCAATACAGTATAAAAATACAAATTTTACAAGTATGGAGCAGAATTTAACAGTAGTACTCCATAATATGATTTGGTTTGTTTAGAGTCCTGGAGACCTCAGCCATCAAGCTGCCTCCCCCATTTGGTCAATCCACAGCTGAAACATGGGCTGAGCCAGCCAATCCGATGAAAGGACCCCTCTACCCCACGATTCCTGCGATTCTCCATCAGAGATGACTTTACCTTAGGCAGGCAAAACAACTTGGCAAGTGTGGCATGGCACCAAGTGTCACATTTGAGTACCGAAAAGAGAAACAGAATAGGTGAGGGTTAGTATCCAATTATAACTATCATGTTACTTATGTTTTAGTGCTAATGACTAACAACAGAGATGCAGTCTGTACAGTTAATCAGCAGCTCTAGTCAGGGTATGCTAAAGTGAAGTAGTGAGTCTTCAGCTGGGATTTAAAAGCTGAGACTGAAGGGGCATCTTTTATAGTAGCAGGCAGACCATTTCACAGTTTAGGGTCCCTGTAACTAAAAGCTCGACCTCCCACTGTTATTTTATTCATCCTTGGAATCATAAGCAGAACAGCATCTTGAGATCTTAAAGTGTGCTCAGGTTTGTAAGTCATGATAAGTTCAGACAAGTAAGCCGGACCTTGGCCATTTAATGCTTTATATGTTAAGAGGAGGATTTTGAAATCTGCCCTAAACTTAACCGGGAGCCAGTGTAAGGATTTAAGAACTGGAGTTATCTGTTCGTATTTTCTTGTTCTTGTAATAATTCTTGCAGCAGCATTTTGGATTAACTGGAGGCTGTATAAACAGTTTGAACATCCAGTGAACACAGCATTGCAGTAGTCAATCCTACTAGAAATAAAATGACATGCTAGAGTCAAAGGTAACTCCTAGATTGCAGGCTGATTCAGTAAAATTAATGGTGATTCCAACTGAGTTAAATGATGACAAAATATTACTGTGATCTGCATCATTCCCTTTAACAATTAACATCTCTGTTTTATCGGTGTTTAAAGACAAGTAGTTCTCATCCATCCACTCCTTTAATTCACTAACACAACTAAGACAACATCGGAGAAACTTCATTTGATCTAAATGAAAGGTATAACTGGGTATCATCTGCATACGAGTGAAAATTAACATGATGTTTCTTAATGATAGATCCAAGTGGAAGCATGTAAATTGAAAATAGTAAAGGTCCCAGTACTGAGCCCTGTGGGACACCATATCTCACTTCTGTGTATAGTGATGGAGTTCTGTCAGCACATTTCTGTACATATTGGAATCGATTTGATAAATAAGAACTAAATGAAGCAAGCACAGGGCCTGTAAGGCCAACATCATTTTCTAGCCTGTGCAGAAAAATAGAATAGTCAATGGTATCAACTGCTGTGCTTAAGTCTAAAAACATAATTACAGTGGAGTTTCATTCTTCAGAGGATATCAGAATGTCATTTATAACCCACGTTAGTGCCGTTTTTATACTTTGACCAGTGCGGAAACCAGACTGGAATTTCGCAAATAAATTGTAATGTGTGAGGTGTAACTGAAGCTGATTGGTGACTACTTTTTCTAGTATTTTAAAAAGAAAGGGTAAATTTGAAATAAGCCTATAATTATTAAGTATGCATGGGTCTAGGTCTGACTTTTTAAGTAATGGTTTAATGACTGACACTTTTAGCGCTTCAGGTACTGTGCCATGAAATAATGAACTATTGATAATGTTTAGAATAGGTGCTGCAAGTACATCCATTGCACTTTTTACTAGTTTTGTTGGCACTGGATCTAGGGAACAAGTAGTGGGCTTCATTTTAGAAATTAAAGTTAAGACTTCCTGCTCAGTTACAGGATTAAAATTACTAAAGTGGTGAATGCGATGTGAGGCAGGGTCTGCTAAGCTAGTATTTGGTTTGTACTGTGATGCTGAGATCTTGTATTTTTAATTTTCTCATTGAAGAAGTTCATAATGTCTGTACTGAGTACTGAAAGACATGTAGCTTTGTTGTTCTCCATCTGCGCTCTAGTTTTCGACACTCTAATTTAAGTGCTCAAGTGTTTTCATTAAACCAGGGAGAGTTTCTATGTGCTTTGATCACTTTTGTTTTAAGGGGAGCCACTGTGTCCAGAGCATCTCTCAAGGTCTCATTTTAATTTGATGTTAGTTGATCTAAATTGTTTTCCACATTTACATTTGACGTTAACTGATCTAAATGGTTTTCCACAATTACCCACGACTTACTCAAAGTATCTATAAATTTTGAAGCAGAATTACAATCTAGATGTCGCACTGTCTTTGTTTTAATCTGTAAGTGCGTTGGCAAAGGCAGGACTAAATCAAATGTAATTAAGTAGCGATCAGAAATAACTTCATTTAATGGAGTAATATTTAAAGTTTGAATTTCAACTTTGTAAGTTAAAAATAAATCTAATGTGTGGTTATGATTATGAGTTGGACCTTTGACAATCTGAAAAAATCCTACTGAATTTAACAAATAAGTAAAACATTTGCTGAAAGTGTCAGTTTCCACATCAATGTGTACATTAAATTCCTCCATCAGTACTACGTGATCATAATTTATATCCAAATCAGATAAAAGGTTGCTAAATTCAGTCACAAACAATGAATATAGCCCTGGTGATCTGTAGACTAGCACTATAATTGTGTTGGAATCTGTTTTAATATTTAAAATGAATGCCTCAAAGGATGTAAAGTCGCCTCAATTTTTAGACGTGATTTGCATTTTGTTACAATGAATTATTCCAAGGTCTCCTCCTTAACCAGAATCTCTAGACTTATGAAGGAACAAGTATCCATCTGGTGACGCCTCAGTTAGGGGAACAGTGTCACGTTTACTAAGCCAGGTTTCAGTGAGAAGACACAGATCAGATTTTGTACTTAATATAATATCATTTACCAAAACAGCTTTACTGCCAAGAGAGCGAATGTTCAATAAGCAGCATTTAAAACTGCATACTTCTTTCTGAACTGGTGATAGAAATTTACTTCAAATTAAAGCAAAAACTATATTACAGATGCTCCTGGTGGAGATTCTGGTTTTATCCCTTGGTCTAATTATACAACTTATTTTTTGGTTATCAAGTAATTTGGGATTATGGGTAACAGCTTCAGGATAGTAACAGGTGGGATAAACAGCCTGTGATTTAAGACCACATGACTGCGGCCTGGATGGTGCTGTAATCTCTTTTGAAAAATCCGGGCCTTTCCCAAAAATCATCCCAGTTGTTCACAAACACTATGCTTTTATTTGCATACCAGGTTTCTATCCAGCAGTGAAGGGAATGCAATCTGCTATAAATCACATCCCCTCTATATAAGCTTGGTAAGGGGCCAGATACAACTAAATTCCGACATTTTATTTTAGCTTTGGTGCATTGAGAGATGAAGTTCCTCTGTAATACCTCAGACTGCTGTAAATAAATATCATTAGTGCCATCATGCAGCAATAAGGTAGATACTTCATTGTTGGCGACATGGTCCAATGCGGCCACTTTGTCAGAAATCTTGGCCCCTGCCTAACATTCCGCACTATGGAATCGCCAATTATGAGCACTTCCTTATTCTCAGTTTCCACAGGTGCGCTGCGGACTGCTGACAATCTGTTCTGGGTCGGAATTGGTGACCTGGGTGCTGAGGGACTAAATTTTGGCTTCTTAGAACCCCGTCTTACTGTTACCCACTCGCCCTGTGGCTGAATTGGTGCTGCTGACTTCGACCGCGCACTGACTACAGAGGGACCTGGATAGACTGAAGCCAAATCAGATGTAGCCGAATTGTCTAAACTAATAGAGTTGAATTTACGGTTTGCCTAATTGCCATCAGTTTCCTAATGCTGTCCTCCAATTTGTGTATTTTCCCAAACCAACTCTAAATTAACTAAACACTTTGGGCAGGTGAAGCTGTCTACACTGTCGGCCAGAAAACTTGAACTGTACACGTTGCAGGACACACAACATACAAACATGCCCTCAACAGGCAGAGAGCAGATGGAACTTGCGTTTAGCGCTGATATCATCTTCTCTGTTTTTGTAGTAACTTCAGTGCTTCGGCGCTTTCCGTGTTCAGCTGAATGACTAAGAGACCGTCGGCTTTAAGTTTCCACCACCCGCTGAGTGATCGACTTTGATTTCTCACTTCCAGTTCTTTCTCTTGGTCAGCTGTCGGCTTTACTTCAGTTGAACTTACTTGGGTGTTTGTGAAGGGCTACATGCCTGTGGAAGACGCCCATGCTCTTCATTCATCAGGCAGGAGCCCATATCCTCCACAGAGCTGTATGCTGAGACTGCAGTAGGACAGTGAGTACCCTCCAGAATTGTAAGAGTTGTTACTAGTTTGATGAATCCTTCTGAGATTATGGTTAACTTCACTTTTAGGGTCTAGGACATTTATTACAGCCTGAGCTGATGTGTTCTTGGCCAGAAAGAACTTTTTGTAGAGGTGCATATGTTCAGCGTGGTACCCTATAGATTCGAAGCAGCAATTCCACCTGGTGTTTACTACGTCAGGGGGTTCTTGGCAGACTTGTTGAAGAAGGCAGACTTTACCCACATCACTAGTAATGCAGCCTCACTGAAGTATTTCTAGTGCTGCCAGGTCTCTCCCACCAAACTGATGACATGACACAAGCAGGTAGAATGTACACTGTTAGGCATAATCCCTTTTAAAACTCCCTGGTCTGCTTTTAGAGAGTGTGATGCATTGTCCGTAACCAATGCTAAAATGTCAGTAAGATTCAGCTGGTTGTTGTGAAGGGACTGAAGTGCTATCTGTGAAAAGGTGGAAAAGTTGCAGCTCTCCATAAAGATAACATCTGCCAAAAAGTACTGGTGTTAAGTACCTCTAATTGTAATTATTTAAATTATTTCTAATGATTCTTAAACCTTAAATGTTTATAGATTGAAAATGTGTATCATTACATCTGTAGCTTCATCTATGCATATCTTAAAATAATTCATTACAAAGCAAAAGCTAACTAATCTGTAAGACACTAAATCCAGGAATAAAACAGAAAAATAGAAAGAAAGACCCGCTTTTAAGGGCTCACTGCATCTGAGGAGAAGCCTGCTCTTCTGCCCAGGTTTGTAGGTGTTGAGTTTATAACGAAAGTGTCAAATGTGGACCTTGCGTGCCTCATCACCGCGAGGCAAACATTAAATCCAGAAACATCATTGTTAATTTTTAAAAGGGAACCCGTTAACAACCAGTGCCATTCACTAATAACATTTTTCTACGGGAAAGACTTTAATGCCGGTTAAATATAATTTAATCGGATAAATGATTCACACTAAATACATCATGTACAAATAGAACTACATACATAACAGAATTACCATACAGCCAAATGTTTACTCACCTATCATTATGATGAGAACTATTTGGTCTCGGCTATCTGTGGTTTCGTCAACTACAACATAAATTTTCTTGCCACGAATCTTCGAAGAATGGCGACCATATGTTGTTCAAAGACACAGCGTAAATGAGTTTGACGAAGACTGCTCTCATTTTCTGGCAGCGTGCCTCCTTGTTTACAATGGTTAATAAAGAAAGGGCACATCTTATTCATTTTTTTTCAAGCGGTATGTCTGACTCACATGGCCACAAACTGGCATCCTGCATCTGATGATGTTGTTGTTTCCTCTATTGTTACCTGAAGGAGAACACTTTTTGATCTTAATTTCTCCTTTTTCTTGAGATGGGTTTTACATTTGGTGTGGTCATTGCAAGTATCTTTTCGTGTCCAGTCTATGGTATGCTGGCAAAACTTGCAGAAAAGTTGTCCAGATTCGCAAAAGTCACCAGGATATTGTTGTGCCCTCAATTTTGCAGTTAACCTTGTGTTTCTTAGTTTTTTCCGATGTAGTTAGGGTATCTGATACTGCTCGCTTCAACATTTCTGACTCATGCAGCTAGCTAATTCGCGTGCCTTTAACAAGAACAAGAAAACATACAGGAAACACACAAACAGACAGAGGCACAACTGAAATTGTATGAAAATTACATTCACTTGAAAAATAAAAACTAGAAAATAGTATCTGAATGATAGAACTACAGATTATTCAGTCATTTAATTTATTGGGAAGTTTTGTAACAGTGACCCGTTCAGTCTCAAAATTCTACACATTTTCGTTTTTAAATCTAAAATCTGTTTTAATGGGTTAATTCCATGATTCCGTCTGCTTTTTCCGCATTGCGGAAATCATAGGGCCCTAGTCATGCAGTAAGGTGTTATTGGAGATCTGAATTTGCTTGCCTGCATGAATGAATCATGTGCCCACTTACTCAGTATGCAAGATAAAACATACAGTAAGTGACTTGGCTGTCTTGTAGTTAGTGTGAAATTATGTTAGCCTTCTGGTAGGACTGGTACTCTACTACTACAACAACAACAACATTCTATAGCACATTTTCATACAAATTATGCAGCTCAAAGTGCTTTACATGAGAGAGAAAAAAGACAAAATAAATAAAAATTAGAATAAGGGAGCACTAATTAACATAGGAAAAAAGTAAGGTCTGATGGCCAGAGAGGACAGAGAAAAAAAAAATCTAGACAGCTGGAGAAAAAAATAAAATCTGCAGGGGTTCAGAGACCACAAGACCACCCAGCCCCCTCTAGGGGTTCTACCTAACATAAATGACCTCAATCTGTCCTCCTTGTATTCAGGGTTCTCATGGAAGAACTTGATGATGACGGTCATGTGGACTTCTGGCCTTTAATCCATCAATGTAGGGACATCACTGTGCTTTGATTAGGTGGTGGTGGCACAGGTCGCCACGCCAGAAAACCGGAAAAAGAACAGAAGAGAAAGTAGGGGTTAGTATGGATTTTGGAGCCACCATGAATAATCATGATAATTAATTGAATATACAGAGCATCAGGATCAAACTAAGAAGAAGTTATGAGAAAGCCATGTTAAAGTAATGTGTTTTCAGCAGTTTTTTAAAGTGATCCACTGTATTAGCTTAGTGAATTCCTATTGGCAGGCTATTCCAGATTATAGGTGCATAACAGCAGAAGGCCGCCTCACCATTTCTTTTAAGTTTAGCTCTTAGGATTCTAACCAGACACTCATTTGAGGATCTAAGGTTACGATTTGGAATGTAAGATGTCAGACATTCCGAAATATAAGATGGAGTGAGATTATTTACAAGTCAATTCTAAATGACACAGGTAATCAGTGTAGTGACATCAAAACTGGAGAAATGTCCTCGGATTTTCTTTTCCTAGTTAGGATTCTAGCAGCTGCATTCTGAACTCGCTGCAATCAATTGATGTCTTTTTTGGGTAGTCCTGAGAGGAGAGCGTTACAGTAATCCAGTCGACTGAAAACGAAAGAGTGGATTAATTTCTCAGCATCTTGCAATGTTATAAGGGGTCTAACTTTTGCTATACAGCATTTGCTCTAACGAATTAATGAACTAAAATGATGTAAATTAGTGTAGGAACAAAATTATTAAGGAACAGCTTTTGTGTTTCAGAGCCCTCAAGCCATATTCCAGCTGGTTGTAAAGGTCCACCACCCTACAGAGACAGTCCAAGTGGTCAGCGCATCCAGAGACAGGACCATGTCATTCACTTGTCTCCTAATAAACATGGTCAGGTATGTGGAAAACGTTTAAACATGGACAGTGGGGATGGATAAGCTGCTGTGTGTTTTAGTATAAAAAATCATTATTCAATTTTAAAAATACCTAGCGAGGCTTTAGAAAACCACTATAGACTTGAATATTTACTAAGTGAGATTTTGGTCATAAATTTCCTCATAGATCAATCACCTGTATGCTATTACATTTTTGTAGATGGATGCACCTTATTCCAGCCACTCGAGCAGCAACACACTTTCCAGCAATGCCTCCAGCATACACAGTGATGAGAAATGGTATGAGATGGGGGCAGGCGCTGGGGAGCGGCCAGATATGGAGCTCAATGGCTTTGGAGGATACTTGCAAGGGGCCTCCGCAGACAGTGGCATCGATACCACTTCCTATGGTGCAAGTCATGGCAGCACTGCTTCCCTTCTAGCTGTAGGTGGCAAAGAGAAAGGCAGCCCACACTGGCAAAGCTCCATAGAAGGAGTACATGGTGGACATGAGCGTTCTCCGCCATCTGCGGAGTCACCAGTTACACCTACTACATCGGAAAGCCATCCTGTGAGCCACTCAACCTACCCACTGCCACGAGAGAGCAGCATGTATAGCCTGAGTGACGTGAGCTCCCATACCAGGTAAGTTTCCTTCCACTGTGGCAACACAGAAAACCCCGCCGATGTATTCTGAGGTATCTAGAGATGAGGCGAGGAGTTAGGCAGCCTTTCTTAATCAGTAGTCACCAAAGTCTGCTTCAGGAAGAAATTGTGTTTGGTCTGAAAGATCAGGGTCTGGGTTAATAGTGCATAGCACTTTCAGCATTTTGCTTCCATATTTTAGTTAACTTTGTCTTCAAATTTGTCTCCTTAAGCTATTTGTTTTATCATTCTTATTGTGGCCATCTCCTAGGACAGGTGACAGTCAGATGATTAGATTTCTTTGCCCCAGTTGTTCAGTCACTTTCTCATATCAGTAAAGTGCATTTTTCAAAATGAAGTGAAAAGGATTGGACTTGCATAAGTGGATAGCAGACTACAGGTGGCAACAGCAGGAATCCTGCCACCAACTTCGGTAGAGGAATGTGCCCCATCTCCTTGGATTTAATAACCCGAGGTGAGGGCTTGGACTTTGCACTTTTGTAAATTGTCAGTGCCATGGCCCACTTATGCTTTATTTTAGGGATGAGGATAAAATAACATTGAAACATTTAGCCGATTTCAAGTTGGAAACCCTAAAGAAAAAACAAAGGTTAGCACCTAAGCCCTGTCCCCTCATACCCCCATTCACAAGACAGAGAAAACAAGTTTTCAATATAGCCTCCTTGTCAAATTGCAGGTCGACTCTATCAATCAAATTTGCACAACTGAATCAAATCAAGTGTTACAACAAAGAGACCTCTGACAGACCCAGGTAAAGCAGGTTTTGGAACCCTTTCTCTTTGGTGGTCCTCCTCCTTTTGAGTGCTTCAATGATTTGCATGACCAGAACTTATAAATAAGATGTTCCTGCACTGGCAGTTGCACCTTGTAAAACATGGGCATGAAAGCAACAGCAAGGCTATAGTCAAGTAGTGAACAAACTAAGTAGAGAGAAAGCATTTGAGATACTGGAGTGTGTAGTACGGGCACGTTAAAAAAACAAATATCAGCTTTCTCGAATTCAGCACATGATGTGGTGAGTACAATAAGCAGTGTTTATCATAAATAACGGTTGTTGATGTCAGTGAGGTTTGGCTGCTTTATCCGTTGTAAGCATTGATGGTGTTACTTGAAGCTGAGGCTCCTTCTCTGCTTACAGGACTGTTTTTGGGCTGGTGATACACAGAGCAGGATTTTTGTTCAATATTATTGTTTTTGTAAAACAAAATTATGTGAGATTTTGAAGTGTTGCATTTAAAACTGATGGGTTTGTGTTCTTAGCAATGTGTCTCTCTTTGTTCCTACTGCAGTGGAGACACAGTGGCGGCTTCCCAACTGTAAGCACCCATGAGCCTTTTCATGTTGTTATAGTTGTTTAGTTTTCTTTTATAGACTAAAAACTACACTATACGACTGAAACTACACTTTCATGTTCACTTTCATGACTTAATGTGACCTCTGCATTCTTTTCTGGATCCTTGTGTCACCTCTATTTTGAACGTATTTGGGCAATTTTTTTCCATTACTTATGGTTCCCTTCGTTTTGTGTATTTACTCTTTATGAGGTTTGGGGACTGTGTTATTTCTCCATGTGGAAACCATCAGTATTTCTACATGTAGTCCTGCCTTGTTTGGTGTTTTCTTAAGTCTTCAGTTATTTCTTGTATATGCATCTGCCACACAAAATTGTGTTCTGAAGTTAAGCATTTTCTCAATAATTTAAAAAAAAATGTGCAGTGGCACTTTATAATGGAGGCAACAGGGGATGAAGCGCCACCTGAATAAAGCCTAAAAACTTACTGAATATGTCCATTTTGAAGCTGCAAAAGTTTGATATAGGAAAACGTGCCTTCCATGTTTGCGCGGTGCATGTTTCTGACAACAATTATTTATTGCATATTCCTGGCACTAGATTTCTCAAAGTAAGAATGGGTTTTCTTATTTGCACTGTAGCTTTGTTTGTTATGCACATTCCTGACAGAAGTTAGTGCAGTATTTGATAAGATACTCCTCCAAAATTATTGGGGTCCTCAGAAGAGAAAAGGGTACTGGAACTTTTGATTCATTCAGAAATAACTGCAAATTTTTCTGTCTGAACAAAAGAGTGCAAAAGCTTAACAGTTTATGGAATTCATGCAGGATAAAAATAAATTGAAAGTAGTTGCATTTTTGTCTGATATAATATTCCACCTTAATAACCTAAATGTCACGCTCCAGAGGAGAAACAACACAACATGTAACTTCATGTCAGCAGTGTGTTCTTTCCAGAGGAGACTGGAGGTATTTAAATGTGACATACAGGAGGGCCTGCTTCACTTCCCAAAACATTTGACACGAAAAAAAAAGAAACCATCGCCATTAAAATTACACTGACTTCCAGGAGAAACCTATAGAAAGTTGCAAAGAAATTTTTTTAAGAATTCAGCCTGGGAAAATGAGCTTTAATGTTCATTTGCACAACAGAGTGTCACAAAATTCTCCACAGAAGCACAGAAAGTGCTGCTGCACTCCAATGAGCTGATTGACTTCCAAGAAATCCTTATAGTCTCCAATGAGTTGGTTGACCTCTAAGAGATACTTATAGTAATGGAAGCTCATTGCAACCCTGTCACTTTATGGACAACAATTGTTTTGTTTTTTTATTCCCTTCCTGTAGAAACTGACCCATCAAAATCTCACCATGTTTCAACGTCCGCATTCTCAACTATGAATATAACAATCAAAAAAAAAACCTTGCATAACTCAGCAGACTCACCAGTGAACACTGGCATGAGTGTCTCCACTTAGCCAACACACCTTTTATGCCAAGTTTGAAAGACTTGGTTTGCACATAGTTCTTTTTTGAACATAGCTCTGTTCTTTTGGGTTGCTGTAATCTCACATTAAGTACGGATTTCTGTGTAAACATTTACACATTTTTGATTTGTTATGCAAAACTTTTACCAAATATCTTTGCCAGAGAAACATTCCTTAAGCAGCTGCCTAAAGTGCAGCCCTCTCCCCCACAAATTCCTTCACCTTACAGTACTTAAAATCCAAACTTCTCTAAAACGTTTTACAAGTAGCAGTGAGAATTAATATGGCAATAATATAGTATTTGCACATATTGTCACAATGTGTGATATATCAAATTGCCATTTTTTAAGTATCACCTGCCACCACCGTCAAATATATTCTACTGTCTAACACAGTGACGGCGAACCTTTTAGAGACCGAGTGCCCAAACTGCAACCCAAAACCCACTTATTTATCGCAAAGTGCCAACACGGCAATTTACCCTGAATACTGAGGTTTTAGTTTGGGAAAAAACGGCTCATACATTAACATCTTTTGTCTTAAAAGAAAAGCACAATAACAGAGCTTTCAATGATACAAACAGCTTTTTATGGAAAGGTAAAAGTTTGCATTTGGCATGCTTTTGAACAATTAATGTGATTTTTGCTGTTGTATGCATGCTGATAATTTGTCTAACCTTGGCTCATACTTTGTAGGTTTGAGAGTAACACATGCAGCACTCAGGTCATCTGTTAGGCTGTTTCTGGTGTCAAATTTGATATAATTCAAAGCTGAAAACAGCTGCTCACAAGCACAAGATGATCCAAACAAAGTAAGGAAAGCAATCCCAACTGCTTTTATTGACTTCAAATTATTTGGCAGAGAATTCCATGCTTTAAGGATTTCATTTTCTGAACTAACTGTGCTGTCCTTTGTCATCACTTCTATCTTCTCAAGTGTTTCACACAGGACTTCCCCATTAACCTCCGTTCCTGTTCTCTCTCTCTCTCTCTCTTTTTTTTCACCTTTCCTTCCGCCTCGCGCTTCTATTATATATTACAGGGACGTGGTTCAGGTGTGGCGATTAGCAGTTCAAGGCAACAATTACAGATGCGGATGACTCCGCACCTGCGCACTTCAGCAAGGACTGCCCGCATCACGAAGCTCCCAGGAACTTCTCCAGCCATATTTTCATGCCCTCCTCTAAGCCGCGAGTGCGGCGATTATCTATTAAAATGGACCGTTTTGATTTTGAGCTGTGGACCCGCTATACCACATCTCCTACAGCCTAGCTCCTCTCCAACCCCACCATGGGAATCACCTTCGTCACAGACTCAACAGGCTGCCGTCCGCGCTACAACCTCACGCCGCATGTGAGCCGCCCGCCTTACCCCAGACGGGGGAGGGAGGAAGCACTCCCATTGGGCTGCTTGGCAGAGGGGCGGGTGATGTGAGAAATGTCCTCTGGTGTGCGTGGGGAGGGGGAGGGGAGCAGCCCGGCCCCGTGTCCCTCTGGCTTTCTAGTAACGAACTCTGTGCTGGGGCAACAGCGCATGTGCCCCCTCTGGCATGTGTGCCATAGGTTCGCCACACTGGTCTAACACATCACATGTCACATGATCTGTAGATCATGCAGATCAATGTTTTTAGCATCAGTTACTGTTCACCGAGCATTGCAATGGGCAAAACAAGTAACTTTAGTGACTCTGAACATGGCACGATAGTTGGAGTTGTCATCTTGGGCTCTTCATGCACAACGTTTTAAGGGTTTACCATGTATGGTGTAAAACACAAAAACTTAGCAGACATAGGCAATTCTGTGAATGAAAACACCCTGAAGGTCAGAGAAAGCAAAGGAGAATGGGAAGAATCGTACAAGTAAACACACATGGGCCACAAACAGACAGACCACATTTGAATTCAACATTGGTGTGCAGAATGTCATCTGTGAGCACACCAGTGTTCAAATAAATCTCAAATGTATGGTGGCCCAGAAGTGCAATGCGCAAAAAACAATCGGAAAACACAAACACAAATCAGAAAGAGCAACAACAAATTGATTATGCAAAAAACAATCAGAAAACACAAACAAATTGGAAATACAAAAACAAATCAGAAACTGCAAAAACAATTTTAATATGCAAAAACAAATTAGACAATGCAAAACCAAATTGATTGCGCAAAGACAAATCAAAAACAACAAATGCAAATTGAACAGCATACAAACAAAATGACGACTGCACAAACAAACTGAGAAACATGAAAAGAAAAAGAGAAGTGCATAACCCAAATGGAAGCAGATAAAACAGTGAAAGCTAAACGTACATCACAATCCAGCCCCAGCTTTTCAACGAGTGTTGTCGTGGAAGCAAGAATGCTGAAAGGTAAAAGAGATCTCTTATCTTTTTCAGGTATTGTTATATACTTTAGCAGAAAAGATAATATCTGCATAACTTTGGGCACTCTCTGCCAATGCAGTGGCAGAGCCGACTGGGGTTTCACCAGTAAATGGGTCTGTATCCAATAGAAATCTGACAAGTCTACTGTAAGCATAGCAGAACAAATTTGATGCCTTGATATCAGATATAATAGTTTGGTTTAAAATCAGCCAACTAAGAAATCACAAGATAAAAAAAAAAAAAAAATCAATTGTTGCTTGTGTCACAAATAAACGCTTTTGGTTGGCTGTGTGTGTCCTGGAACACTCTGGTGCCATATGAGTATTTACTTGCCGTCACACTCTCAGCATTACATTGTGGTTGTCTAAGGACTGACAAACTTGTGTGTGTAATACTTTAAATGGATCTCCAGCAGGTATGCAAAAGTTTTATGTCCAATCATTAACAAATAGCTAAATAGACAGGAGACAATCGGCGTCACTGTACCCTGTAATTCATTCGCGACGTACTGCCACCTCGCTTCTCTTTCTCTTTTCTTTTTAACCTATGACTTTGCTGGTATTTGTGGTAGCATTTAAATGAGTGACCAGAATTAAGGATGAAGACAGACTTTGGGATTTAACATAAAACTATCATACACTAAAAGGAATGTCTGGCTGTTTTCATACTGACTTTCTAAATATGGTGATATCAAATACTGAAAGTGGTTATGACTAAGTATACAGCAAAGAATGAGTCACACTGGATCTGGGAGCGAAACGATCAAAGCTGCTTTTTAACACCCTGCTGTCAGAGACACTACAAAGTGAAAAAGTTTTCTATTTCATCCATGAATAATATATCGCGCCCATGGGTCTGAATGTGAGAGGGACATACTCCTCCGGTGGATGCACACTGTCCCAAGGAGCAACAATACCCAGAGAATCCATCTATAAAAGCAGCCCAGAGACTTCAGGCACAGCACCTTTGACCGTGTGTCCCCCAACAACTAAAGTTTATCGGCTCTGATGCTTGACCTCCGGTGAGCATCATATGTAGACCCTGGCCTTGTGTCAGCTCACAGAACGGAGGGAAAGTGTGGCATATGGGGTGTCCCTGAGCCTGAGTGAGTGAAGTGAGATGGAGCCGTGTGGCATGTGTCAGCTGAAGAAGCTAATGGTATGTTTAGGGCCACATCCCAGCAGTCTGGCTTAAAGTGTCTAATTACATTTCTCCTTCTCTCTCATCCCTGAGTCGTTACAATACATTTTAGGTCCACACCTAATACCGCAACTGTGTTGATGTGACTAGTTAATAATACAGGAACAAAACTTGTCATACAATCACCACATTGCGCATGTTAATATAATCCATATCAGTAGCATGTTTACTAGTGCAATAAAAATAATGCCAGGGTCAAAGGTTTTTCAACGTGGAGTGTTGTCAGCATTAAGTTATAGCTTCACTATAATTCTGAAACATGTTTGTAGTACTTTAAACACTGCTCTGGCAGAGAGTGCTCGAATTTAGGCAAACGTTATAATTTCTGGCAAAGTACAGTATTTACAAATACCTAAAAAAAAATAAAGATCTCTGTTACCTTTCAGTGTTCTCGCTTCCACCACACCACTCACTGAAAAGCTTGGTTGAATCATGATGAATGTTTAGTTTTCACTGTTTTTTCTGCTTCAATTTGGGTTATGCGCTGCTCTTTTTGCTATCATTCTTCTCAATTTGTTTGCATGCTGCTTCATTTGTATTTACTGTTTCTGATTTGTTTTTGCATTTGCTCATTTGTGTATTAGTATTCAATTTGTTTTTGGATACTCAATTTTTTTTGCGTTTTCTGATTTATTTTTGTATGATTTAACTTTTTGCGCATTGTACTTCATGGCCACTGTACAAATGGGCTACAACAGCCAACAACCATGTTTGATGCCTTTGCTATCTCAAATGGGCATCTAGAATACCAATCTCTGACTGTTCACAGGGCAAATGTATGCCCAGCATCTTTACTAATCCCATTTTAAACTGACCAGGTCCATCAGGTTGTAACAACTAGCCAATTCATAAAGTGATTCAGATTCACAAGAATGGCAGAAAGTAAATGAAGCTAAATCACTGTGTGAGCTACAATGCCAAAAAAGTATGTGTGAACTGGCAATTACAAAATGGTTTAATGAGTGTTTGCAGGGCCCACTAATAAACACACAATAGAACAGAAGAATAATGAATGTGCAGCCAGATTTCTAGCTCTGTGAGAGTGGTATTGTTGGCATTCTACTTTTTGTTTGTTTGTTTAATTTCAAGTGAAAAGATGTGTACTGCACATAATTTTGTACAAAGTTAAATCCATCCATCCATTTTCCAACCCGCTGAATTTGAACACAGGGACACAGGGGTCTACTGGAGCCAATCCCAGCCAACACAGGGCACAAGGCAGGAACCAATCCTGGGCAGGGCGCCAACCCACCGCAGAACGTTAAATCTGAATCTGTAATTTGAAGATATTTTTCTGGTAATCCAGTTATCCTTTTACATCACAAAGACATGCAGAGCAAGTTAACTGGCAAACAACTAGCCTCCTCCAAGTGAGTATTATGAATGTGTGTCTATAGTTGGTGTCACACTAGAAAACATCCGGACCTCTAGGCTTTTCAAGATCATGGTTTCAACCTAGTAGCTCACAAGTACCAGCAGGCTGTGCACAGTGGAAGGAGGGGCTATCTGTCTTCTTCTTACTATTGGCTTCTGCAAGTTGCATCACACTCAGCAGATGTTGCTGCTCTTCTTGTTCACTCTGCCATAACACCCTGGCATTCAATTTCCCTGTGTGGTTTGCCATGTAAAAGATGTAAACCCCAATAACTGTGGAGGCGTTCTTGCCAGTCAAATATTTTGCATAATCATCATGTATCATGTCAGACACTTTCAATTAAGACTAAGCTTAAGGTATTAGCTCCTCAATTAAGACCAAAATTAAGCTATTAGCTCCAGTAGTTTACAAATAATTGTGACATACAGACAAAACCCTCAGTATTTCTATATATAGAAATTGAATAGGTAAAGTACAAAGCAGTCTCTGATTTAAAAGTCCTCTGAAGCTGTTATTATCCCAGAAATGACAAAGGAGTTCCTCTTATACTCTTAACCAGGATGCAAGCTCAAATCCCACCCTCGTTGATTGACTGTACAGGCACTAAAACTTCCCCAGGTTAAATAATGTGAATTCTGTGTTTCTGTAAAAGGAGGCAGTCTATTTGCTGTGTTAGGATTTGCCAGTGCCTGCATTTTACTGGCAGTCCATACAATATCTGTGTTCTCTGTCTTTAACTACATTACCAAGAGCTTGCTGATGTCATCTTCATTGTGTAAACCAAGTTAAGTCTCTAGGCTAGCCTTGTGTGGCATGTAATTCAGGTGACAAGTAACCAAATTGGGCCCAGTTCTTATTTCTGCATGACTGGGCTGATTAGTTAATGGCCTCTAGATATAAATTAAGCTCACAAATAAATTCTAGTTGTCTGGCTGTCACCAATGATGCACATCAGTGAACAAGCAACTTCAGTGCGTAATGCCTGGTTAAGGATTAAATGTGAGTGGGGGTTATTTGCATATCTTGACCCCTGGGTCCTGCGCACCCCACTAGAGAAACTGGTTCACCATACCGTTTGTTTCCTTCTGTGCTTTGAATGCTGTCAAGTGGCACACAAGCACTTCTCTCAAGTCCTTTTTTCCTGTTCGGCTGCCAAGTTATGCAAGCAGCCCACATTCCTCTAGGCTTGTATTATTTTGTTTCTTCTTCCCCCTCTGCTTTTGCCTTTGCTGCTTGCTTAAATTTAATGCGACACATTTTTTATTTCAGTGGCCACACACACACAGGCGCACTTAAGAAAATTCACTTGCTTTTATCCCAAATAATGCCTTTTATAATTTATCTGTCACTTCTTACTGCTTGCTTCTTACTAGAGTGCCACGATTTTCTTTTTCGAAATGCAGGAAATACCATATCATTCTTTTTTTTCACCAGTATTAATTTCCTAAAAGTTATAGGGAGCTGTAGGCCATTTTGCTATCATCAGGCTGTTTGTTGCCTTAAGCTGGTATCACATACACCCACACTGGACCAGTATATCCATTTTTGGACTGTGAGTGACTACAGTAAACACAACTACAACATGTAAACTGCCTGCAGATTACATTCAGAATCTGAAGGAAGATACCTATTGCCTCTCGAACCCTCTTGATATTTTATATTGTATTATTAAAAGTAGAACTGTCAGTACTTAACTAAAGATCACTTAATACACAACTACATAAATCACAGGTATCAGTTCAGTTTTATTCTTATGAAGTGCCTTGAAAAGCCCACTGTTGTATATTGCAGATATAATACAACAAAAGGTAGCATGGTAGCACAGTGGTTTGTGCTGCTGCTGCTTCTGGATCCAGCACTCAGGACTGGAGCTCCACGCCCATTCATTGCCGGTCTGGAGTTTGCATGTTCTCCCTGGTTATGTGTGGGTTTTAGTGAAGGTACTCCAATTTTTGTCACACTTCATTAGATTAAGTGGTGACTCCATATTGGCCCCTACATGAGTTGGCTTTTCTGCATGTGGGTTTCCAGAGCTGTATCAAACCTTGTAAAAGGTGCTGCCAGGATAAATTCTGGCACCATGAGCCCATGAACTGTTAGTCAGTCATTTACTAACCTGCTTAGTCCTGAACAGGGTAACGGGGGGGTTAGGGGGATTTGTTGGCTACTGGATCCAAGCCCACTGTACCATCAGACTCTGAATTGGATTTAGCCAATTGCAGAATGGCAAGTTAGGTGATAATATATGATAATACATAACAACATCACATTCTCAAACCCACTTCATTTAGTTCATCATGCTAGAAGCATCTTGTATTATGATATAGGCAAAACAATATAACATTCTCAGAGCTGTTTAATCCTAATCAGTTTGCTATCCCCAAAGCAAATGACACAACATAACATTCTTAAGACTGCCTAAACCATCATCTGTCTCTCTCGCCTTTCACGAGAGAACTACTTTAACAGATTTAGATCGGATGTTTTTCTAGAATTTCTTGAACATTCGGGTTGATTTTGCAATTTTTCATAAATCCGCACAAATCCGAGAGACAGGCTGCAGGCCGAGGGTAGGAGGAGGCAGGACTATTGTCACTCACGTGCCAGTCTCCGTTCAAGTCACTCTACCTCTCACCATGTGTTGGCGCGTACCTTGCCTCTACTTAGCTAGTGACACCTGTTTGTTCAGCAGACATTTTCATGTAAAGATTGTTAGAGAGTAATGTTTGATGTTTTTGAGAGAGAGATCACAGCTATGTG
The DNA here is from genome assembly GCF_016835505.1 of Polypterus senegalus. Lineage (NCBI taxonomy): Eukaryota > Metazoa > Chordata > Cladistia > Polypteriformes > Polypteridae > Polypterus > Polypterus senegalus. Next base: position 70,492,149 of record NC_053171.1, on the reverse strand, counting down.
TGTTTTAGAGGGTACCTGCTCATTGGCAGAGCTATTACGGCCACATGCTCTTCTCCCCACGTGGGGGACGCTTTCCCATCAGAGCTGAACATAATCAGATACAGTGGCAACATTTGACGTTGGAGCGTTACCTACCTTCTGCTTGGCCAGTGGTACCTTGCCAACTTTTTACATTTTTGGTAATGAGATCACAGCTACATTCTCGCCCCTGATAGCAAAACCAAAAATATTATATATCAAGAGGCCCTTGGATACTAAAGCTATCAATATAAATTCTTCTCAATACAAATGATTAGATTTTTTTAAAATTGCTTTTTAAAGTTTCTCTTGTTTCACCACTATGCGTCGGAGCTGTGCTGGACAGTTAGTCATGAAATATAAGGGCCAGAGCCTGTCCCATCAGCTTATATTATATTGCATTGTATTGTATTATATTATATTTTACTATGTAATTTTCTCAACCCTAATCTACTTCAGGGTTGTTGGAGCCTAAAACCTATCCTGGCAGAATATTACATTATATGATCATGTCTTAAGTGGTATTGTTATAGTTATATTAGTTGTGTTAGCCATCTAAGACGGACTGAAAATTATTTAATCAACGTAGATCTCAGCATTAATGTTTGCAGCACATCATCAATTGGAGTGTACTGTATTTTGCAATGCATGTAATAATAAAATGCATTGCTTCAAATGTTTTTGATGTGCCATCTGCTGGAATGACAAATGCAATGCATTTTATTTCAAAAATGTTTGTGATGTGTCATCTTTGAAATGACAGAGCCATAACAATTGGACAGGGACACTGACACACATATGGATGCTAATCCTTTTATTTAGGGGCAGATGGTGTATTCATATTTAACATCATAGCAATCTCAAACTTACTTGATCCATTTCTGGGTTGCAGTGTGCCACAGCCTATACTTGCTACATATAATAGAATATAATTTACTATAAATTAAACAATACCACATCACTTCCTCAGACCCATTTCACTATGTGTGATATTCCATTATAACCGAGCTTATCTCAGCAGTTCTAAGGCAGGAAACAACCCTAGACATACAGCCATACCCACACACTTCTACCTGTAAGACAACATACAATATGCTGTATATAAGAAACTAACATTCTCAGACTGCTTTGTTTATTTCAGGGTTGCTAGTGGCCCTGGACCGAGCGGCATGGTGGTGCAGTGGTATTGCTGCTGCCTCGCAGTTAGGAGACCCGGGGTCGCTTCCTGGGTCCTCCCTGCGTGAAGTTTGTGTCTGCTTGGGTTTCCTCCCACAGTCCAAGGTTAGGTGCATTGGCGATTCTAAATTGTTCCAAGTGTGTGCCCTGCGGTGGGCTGGCGCCCACCTGCCTTGCGCCCTGTGTTGGCTGGGATTGGCTCCAGCAGACCCCCGTGATCCTTTAGTTAGGATATAGTGGGTTGGATAATGGATGGATAGTGGCCCGGGAGCCAGTCCTGGCAGACTAATGTTTAATATAAAAATAATCATACACAGTCATGTCTATAGATGTATGTATTGATCAATTCTCTTTTCGTGTGCCCATGCTACACAGATGCACCCCCACCAACCACCCACATGTAGCTTATGCCATGACTCAAGCCTAGGCCCAAACACTTTAATGCCACCTATAGACAGTAATATTGACTACAAAATCCCATTCTCTGTGCAGTGACCTTTCAGTTTTGTGCTCCTTATCACCCACGCTCAGAAGCAATAGTGGTCTACTCTGTCCCACTCTATTTAAAAAAATAAATAAATAAATTACTGAAAAGGAATTGCTACTACACTTTAACAGAGAGCAAAAGGTACTGTTGTGGTGCCAGGTTTTTCAGTGAGATTTACCAATGCAGTGTTGCCAGGTAGCCTAGAATTTCAAGGTTAATGTATGCAAACTTTGTGCTGCGATGGTGTAAATTACTTGGAATTTAATGTCATGGGAAAGCTGCTGCTGGCCTGCTTCATGTCACTATCTGGCCTGGAGCATACGAAACACTTGCAATGTCATATTCTTTTGGACTATTAAACTCTGAAACCTAAACATCCATGCAGTGCTCTGTACACTCCCACTGGAATACCCACATAGTTAATGATTCACTTTGAAAAGAAATGCAATGCAGGAAAAGCAGTTGAAAAGCTTGAGGAGGGAGGAGGATGCAGCCTCAACCTTGATTTAAACATTAGACTGAAGACTGCCCTGTTGATTTCTGCATGGCTGACCACTGATCTAGTTAAGAGTCCACCATTTATTTTCTTTGATTGCCCTTCCCCACTCCCATTCAGATGTCCTAAACTTGTTCTTAACAGCTTCAACCAGTAGAAGGCAGCTATTAATAAATAATAATGATACAAATCGAAAGAACTAAAAGTGATTGTTTTTCTGAACCTGGTAGTTGAAAAATACAGTTTATTTTATAATCATTGCATCCAAAATATTGTGAGGATCATGGTTTAATTCAGGTAAAGTAAGGGTGCGTCAGTCAATGCCATTAAAGTGCCTGATCTAATGTGTGCTTTAGTCAGTGGTAAATGAGTGGCTTGACCCACACAAATTTAGGTTTGCATTTTTGTCAGCTGCTACACCATGATTTAGTTACCACTAGATTTGTTTGTTTGAGTATGTGTCCAACCTGGCAAAATTATCTTGGCTGCTGTCCTGCTTCCACTGACTCTCCGCTAAGTCATGCAGTTTAATCCATAAGTGGTTTTCTTCATGCACTGTGTTTGATTTTTTTTTTTCTTTTTCTTTAACCACAATCCAAGATAATGTTTACACGCTTGGAATAAAATGGATCCAAGAGGAGACTGTATAGCCACTTCTCAATAAATCTTTGGGAAAAGCAAACCCTTCCAGTTGTTACTGTATTCAGTTTCTAGTGGGATGATTAAATGAACTTTTAACCTTGTAGTGGAGCTTATTGCATTTAGGGAAACAATAAATAGATTATAATGATGATCATTGATCGTTACAATTAGTGTAAAAAATACATGAAAAGGGGATGGGATGCCATAAGCTTACCACATTTAATATTGAAGTTCCTTTTGATAAAAAAATAAAAAAGGGCAACAACCATGTGCCTCGTTCCTTGTTTGCCACTCAGTCTCATTGGAGATAGTAAAGGTAAACCCCGGAGCATGGCTATTGAATTAGTTTATTCCTTGATGCGTCTCAACAAGCCTATACACCTAATTTATTTGAGAGGCAAAAGTGAAAATACAGTCTTAAAATACTTAATTCCAGATTTATGTTGTGTACAGCCATTAAAATAAAGCAATTTTGAATTTAGCATTGGTAAAAGGTAACCAATCAATCATCGGTTGACTTAACTGCTGCAGGTCCTAATAGTGAGAAAGAAAAAAAATAAACAGCCCTGTGAAATGATCACATTTTGCCTGGTTTAGAAGCAAAGGTCCATAGGGTGTTAGGCAAGCAGCTGTACATAAAATGTGAGGTTTGCATCCATTGTGTTTGTGGATGGAACAAATGCATGAACTTTGTTTATCCCCAGGGGTAATTGTGGATATTTATAGAGCCTTGTTAAATAAATAAATGGATAGATAAACAATAAATAAATACACACACACACTACAGTCTAAACACACATGAGAATGAAGAAAAAGGAAGAGATGTAAAAAGAACAAAAACATCTGACTTGGCTGTCCCAGTCCCAGTTAGACACTATACAGGAGTATTGCTGTTGGTGTAAATGAATGCCAGTCATGTTTCTTTATGAATAATTGATCCTCAGTGTTGGTGTGTCAAGAGACAGGATGTGCAGCATTGCTCATGTCACTCAGTTTTGTTTTGTCTACTGCTTCTCTCTCTAGGGGGGTCTAGATTGAATCCCATACTGGAGCCTGCCCTTTTAATTAGTCCTTTTATTAAGAGGGACTCTCTTAAAGTGGTGTTACCAGCACACCACACTTGCTCTCACAGAGTTATAGAAAATGTGAAGGATGTCACTACCTACATTAAAGGAAGGCAGTCTCCTAAGGAAAAAGAGCCTGCTCTGCCTCTCCTTATATAGTGTTTTTGTGTTACAAGATAATTCCAATCTGACAGTAATGTGGACTTCCAAGTACAGGCAGTCCCTGGGTTACGTACGAGATAGGGACTGTAGGTTTGTACTTAAGTTGAATTTGTATGTAAGTCGGAACAGGTACATTATTATAATAAATGCTGTTGTTGACTGACTATAACCAAGTGCTCTGCCAATGAATGATGGAGTTTCACCTCTCTCTGACCTTTTTATTATTTCTACTTTATTTTCCATGATGATGGTTTTTCTCTTCTTTACTGTATCAGCAGCACTTGCATCGCATTTGTGTTTCCGAGACATTGTTGAAGGGTGAAGACAAAAGGTTAAGATGAGCTCTTCTGCACAGCACTGTACACGCTATCACAGCAGGAAGGCACCCGTCATCAACACGTCTGATGTACTGACAAGAGACAACTTCCTGCTATGTGTGTAACAGTACAAGCAGGCTTGCTATTGAGAATGAATGGGTGCGGTGAGGGGGCGGTTCATCACCAGCCCACCTCACAGTCACCTCCACTACAGTATGCTGCCTGCAGCGTCCGCCCACCGAGAACGAACAGGAGGCAGCCAAAAGCGAGTAGTGAATCGCGCACCACCACCCCCATTCAACAGGCAGCCACCCCAGGCACACTATACAATGCTGCCCCGTTCACCCTCAATGGCCTCCGTTCAGCCACAACCGGGACACTGTTTGCAGCATCACCAGCCACCCACCGAGAATGAATGGGGCAGCTGTTCAAGGGACACTGCAAGGCTGTGTGGTGGGCGGGCAGTGAAACAGCCCACCTCTGCCCCATCCAGACTCCATCCAGTCAGGAGCAGTAGCTGCGGCTGTGTGGTGGGAGGGCACTGAACCGCCCCTCTCCACCCCGTCAAGCCTCCATCTTATCCTGTACACGAGCGCTTGCCACGCACCCAGCCGCCCACTGAGAATGAATGGGGTGCAGCCCCCACCTCCCCATTCATCAACCAGAGCTGCCCGAGGGACACTACACTACACTACACTACACTACACGAGCAGCAAAACTGCTCCATTCAGCCATTGCTTGCAGTGTCCCCAGGCCGGATTTGACAGAGTGGCAGTTACAGAGGAGCCTGCATCGCATCCCTCGCACAGATGAAGGAACAGCTGTGGCCCCGTTCGTAAGTCGTATGTCCAAAACTCGGGGACTACCTATACTTGTAGGAGTGGACCACCCCTATATCCACTAACTAAATAGTGAGCAGACATAGCTCTTTGGTGAGGTGAAAGTCAATAACCAGTTCCTTTGTTTTTCTGATGTTATAGACAATTCTCAAAGTTCTCCCCCTGACTCCTCTCTGCCTCCTCTCTCTCCCTCCTTTATCAATCACCCCATAACTGCAGAATCATCTGAGAATTTCTACAAGTGAAATGACCTGGTATTGTGTATAGTCATAGGTGTATGGGTAAAGAGGAAAGGAGATAGTACTCTTCACTTCTTATCCAGTGTTGCGCACATCTGTATCAGCGATACAAGGTTTGATGGTTTAAAGCCACCAACCAAGGGAGCTACATAAGAAAAACAATGATATCGTCCAAAAATTAAGAGATGCATCCTAACATATGAGTTAATCTGGACAGAGCAGATAGCTGGATGGTATTAAAGGCTCTAGCAAAGTCAAAAAGCATTGTCATCACAGTGCTGTGAGCTTCGTCTAGGTGAGAATAAGCTTTGTAGAGTGGATAGATAATTGCATCATTTGTCCTAAAGGCAAACCACATTGGGTTCAGGTAGCCACAAGAGGACTTGCATTCTTGAATGTGTCTCTTACTTTCTGTATGATACAGGCTCGTTGCTTTTCTTAAGTACCTGCCTTGATTGGTGACTTTGAATTAACAAAAGAGAACAAACACAAGAGTTATGTACTGTCCTTGGGTGGTAGCCTGTTTTTAATTTCTTAAGGATTTGCAAATTTGTACCAAGTTTTAGATGACTTTAACTTATCTGTCTATCAATTTTCATATCCAGTTAATCTAATGCAAGGTTACGGGGGCAGCCTTTAAGTTAATTTTTACCAGTACTTGAGCTCAGCATAAATGAGAAGACAGAACTCTAATAACTCTAATATGTTAACCACATGTACATACAGAAATAAAAGAACTCTTCGACATCGTATATCTTTTCTTCTCAGCTTCAAAATACTTGTTTATTCATTTAAAAAAAAAGTTTGACATTACTGCAACGATTCTTATGTAGCACATGGTGTGTATATAAAAAAAAAAACTCCATTAAATGTTATGTTACATACTGTGCCCTCCATACTGTTTAGGACAAAGACACATTTGTGTTTCCCCCCTCTGATCCACAGTTTAAAATTACAAATCAAAGAATTCAGACATGATTAAAGTGCATATTTCATTTAAGGGTATTTGCACATATTTTAATCGCCACATTTTTTCTACATGGTCCCTCCACATTTCAGGGCACCATAATGTTGGGGACACCGCAATGGCAAGCATTCATATTTAGGACTTTGTCACACATCCCTTAGAACATTATGGAGAGTACTGTATCTATATTACACTGGCTGATCTCTTGCCCGATTTATTTATATGCTTGCACACTTCCAAACAATGAAACATTTAGTTATCAGCTGAAAATCTTGGAACAACTTTTGTTGTAACTTAACACAGACCAAGGTTTTTGTGGTGATCAGAAAGATCTAAGACTTCGCATCTACTGCTAGTTTGTGTTGTCAGCTCCAAATCTTTCACAGATGATCTGCCTTTATGCCAGCATCTTTCAGTAGGAGCACTCAGTCATCGACAGTGATGTGACTAGGTTCTGTGTTCACGTTGTGCACGTGTGGAATTTTTAATCAGATCTCATTACATTAAGCTTCATTTTGATTCTTTGGTTTTAAATTCTGGCCAGTGTCTGACCTCATTTTAAGTTCCTTGAACACTTCTCAATGATGAAACTTTTGATCACCATTTAATAGTCTGGGAACAAACTTCACAGTCACTTAACATAGTCCAATATTTTTGGAGTGATCCAAAAGTTCTAAAGCTAAGAATTTATTTCCAAGAATAGCGTACTGTACATCCATCATTAATATTTTATGTTGTTGCCTGCAAAGTAATCTCCCCCATATGATTTCCATTTGTCTCAGTGTTTCTGTCACTTTCAAAAGCACTGTTTGAAGCCTTTAACAGTGATGCAACCAAGCGTTGTCTTCACATTACTGTGGATCGATGGAATGCCAGCAGTTTGCTCTACTTTAAGCTTCATTTTCATTTTGACCCATTTTATATTCTGGTAGAATTCTAGAGATCTTTTAGATCCTCAATGGTGAAAGTTTTAATCATAAGTTAAAATCATATCATCAATCATGACACAAACATTTTTTAGTCAGAATTGCCTTATAAAGAAGTTTCCAGCTTTCAGACATTTTTGAACAGTTAATTGTTGGTCATTTTGAATTTTATTCTTTCACCTTAGTGACCACTTCATCATTGCATGATACTGAAGGTAATTCAACTGTCAGGGATTACCAGCTTTTATTGTAACCATTTTCTACAGTGATAACTGACAAGCTTAATCGGGCAATCGTTACCAAATGTTCAGAAGCTTTGTGTTTGACTTTTACCTTTTTACAAACAAAATTTGACATATAAATGTTGCTCCTCTTTTCTGTCTGTTTTCATTATGAAAGCTGCCAAACCCATTTGTCTTCCATGATGCCTTTTCCAATGCAGGTACAGGGAAATAGTGTGGTCCTAGGATATCTTAATCCTCCTCCAACTGTGATGGACAAATTGAGTAATCTTAACTAGTGTTTAATTAAAGAATGGTTTAATAGCCTTTAATTTTATGCATAGTTGTAAAGGAATTAAGGTACATAGAAGATAAAAACAAGAACTCCGTGAGGGTTAAGTGAATCTCTGGCTTAATCACTCTACTTTAAGCCATTGTTTAAATTTCAGGTGTTGTTCTAACATGAAACAAAATGCCAAATTTACCTAGGACCCTTAAAAGATATTAGCCCTATACGTAGATATGTAAAATGATCATTATGTTTATGTTTTTAGCAACCTATCAATTATGTATTTGTTTTTGGTGTGTTTTAGCACTCTTAGCTCCCGTCATTCTGCCAGTCCAGTTGTTTTTGCTTCAAGCCGAGGCTCCCCCCATGAAGAAGTTCGTCCAGTCACATCACCTTCCTCTCAGAGTTCCCTCTCACCAGGTCCCAAAAGCTTCTATCCACGTCAAGGAGCCACCAGCAAGTACTTGATTGGTTGGAAAAAGCCAGGAAGCACCATCAACTCAGTGGGTTTTGGGGATTCTAGAAAGTAAGTAGGCATTTCATATTTCATATATTTTGGTGGGTGAAGGGTTATAGAGCCATTAGGAAACACTAAAAGTGGCATTGATTTTTATTTTTTTTTAATTATTTTCTTTTTAAAGAAGCATGAAGTCATTTTATTGTAATGCATGTCATCTTATATGCTTTTAAAGAAAGCATGTACTTGCCTGCCTCCTGCTGTCAGAAAAATCCAGTTGGTGACAAAACATAGTTCAACCATACGTTTGTAAAAACATTAAAAAAAAAATATATATATATATATATATATATATTTATATATATATATATATTTATATATATATATATTTTTTTAATATTTGCAGTATATTAGTACTGCACAAATCTATAAAGGCTGCTGCAACTTGACACATTTAGACTTGTTTACCAAACAGAGTGACTTACAGAGCTACAGTACTCTTCATTAACTTGGTTTAAAACTGTTTACAGCAGTTTATAAAATGTGTGTTTGTATGTATAGAATTCTGTAACCTACTTAATCCAGTTGAGAGTACCAGTCCACTGCAGGAGACATCCCACTTATAAATAGGTACATAAAACTTAACTTGACCAAGAACATGCAATGTACCAGTCAGGCTGACACTCACACTCATGCCAAGCTACCAGTCAGCCTAACAGGCATGTAGTTTTGCTTGTGAAAGCAAACATCAGAGTCTCTGAAAGAAGACCTAAACTGACATGGACAGAGTCTGCAGTCTCCAAATATAAGCTTGTTGGTTAACCATGGAAGTAAGAATCTCACTGTATGAAGTACACACACAATGCTGCTACAACAAGTGCTGACTGGGCTAGTACCTAAATGCAAATATGTGAAGCTGTAAGGCTGATGTGCTAATTATGTCACCATGATGCATAGGTGATTGATAGAAAAAGACATGAAAGACACTGTGCACTGTAATATCAGATGCACTATATGGATGTTATGCAGCACAGATAAGTACATGTAAAGGACACTGTATTTGATATATATCAATGGCACTAGGTAAGATAGCTGTATGGATATGGAAGACAATATACATATATTTATGTAATTTAAGCCTTATAGATAGCTGTATGTGATACTGTGAAAGATATTATTTAATAGATGTGAAAAGTGTACATGGATTGTAGGTGTGTATCAGATAAAATATGATATTTAGATTTTCATGTTTGTTTCTAACAAACTTTTGAGGTTTCCCAAGTTCCTCCTTTTCTTTCCCTCCTTACCACTGGCAGCCTTTTCTGTTCTCTTCATCTCTTTCACATTTTTTCATAAAGTTTTTTTCTTTATTCTCCTATTTATTTATTTATTTTGGATTTTTTAGCTGAAAGTAATACAATCCAGACCTTGGACTATCTAACATTAGTGAAGAGCATAGCTTTTTGGCACCACCACAAGGTCCCAAATGGGACAAGGTTAGTCGTGGAGCTTTTAAATCTTGGTTGAATCCAGACAGCTGTAATTAAAAATACAACTCTGGAAAGGACTACTCATCATAGTTCATTCCACGGTCTATTTTTGAAGTTGACGTCTCTGTTACAACCTGACGTTTATTCTCATCCATCCCTAGTTACAAGTAGCTTGTGTATTGATACTCCTATCTCTTTTAACAGAAAGGACAGGATTTCTGTGGGGAGCCATAGCCTAGCCACCCTTTAATGGCACAGCAGTCCTTTCCATGACACATCTACACACGTCTGCACGCTAACTGATACAAAGCCAGTTTTGAGTTGCTCATTCACTTCATGGTACCTGCATGTGGGATTGAGTCAAAATCCAGAATATCCAGAGGAAGTTGGTAATGAAACAGAGAAAGTTACACATAGCCTCACTCAAACTTGAAAACTGACAATTAACTTTAGATTAAAACCACCGAGCAACCCACACAGACATGGAAAGATCATGTAAACATAACACAGACAGTGACAAAGTGCTGGTGACCGTAACACTAAGCACTGCACCTCTGTGCTGCTGTCTTCATAATTGCATTAATATATACTATATTGATTAGTATCATTAAAATGAACATAACATGTGCAAACAATTGTGAAGGTGTTATATGCAAGTAAAAAACCATCTTTTTTTAGTTCAGTTAATCAGTTCTAAAATAAAATAGATCCACATGTATTTTATTAATATGTGTATTAATCTTAATGGTATATAGAGATACATTATGAGAGTTGTACAAACAGTAAAGATTTGAAAAAAATATGAACAGAAAACTGTACAATGTCAGCCAAATTTCCATACTTGCGTTTCAGTCTCTATGTAGTCGCTACTCTCCATCATTTTATAGGCTTGAAGATGCTTGGTGCATAAATTGTGATGCACTGTACTGTCTGAATGTTCTCATAGGTTTTCAGTTTCCACTGCTATTACTTTTTTCTCTTGAGTGTGTTGAAGTTTGCTCTCACTGGAGGTAATCACCAGAGGCCTCATGCATAACGCTGTGAGTAGAATTCACACTATAACATGGTGTGAGGACAAAAGCGGAAATGTTTGTATGCACAAAAAATCCAGATGCATAAATCTGTGCGTTCACCAACTTCCACATTCTTCCACTCCATAAATCCCGGTCAACGTGAAAAGTAACGCACGCTCCTGCTGCTACTCCCCAAACTCCTCCCAGAAGTACGCCTCTTTGAATATGCAAATCAATATAAATAGCCCTTAAGCTCAGCGTTCTGTGAAAAGGCAATGGCAAAAGCACGGGGGGAAATAGAAGAAATTCAGAGAATACCAAGTGGAGGCAAGGAAAAACATACCATTTGTTGGTTTAAACATTGGTATACACAACAAAAAGAAGTTGATCGAGTGACATAGCATGTCGGAGAAACTCGAAAGCTCAAGTTCACAAAGTTGTCAGATATCAAAGTCGCCATGATAAGGCAAGTCGTAGCCCACCGTCTGAGTGTCATATGAAAGCTTATTAGGGTACAGAGAAAAGAAAAAAAAAAATAGGGACACAGTGGGGAATAAAAGCTTGAAATGTCAAATTAAATCTTGAAATTTCCACTTTAATCACATAATTTGTCATTAAAGTAGAACATCATAAACTTCATCTTTAAACCACTTAATTTACTATTTTCTCAAATCTCATCGTAACTAAAGTAGCATGTTAAATGCTTTGTTTTGTATGTGTTCTTCTATGTGCTCTATGTGTGTGAATCACTACATGCTTTTTAAACGGGCTTTCTCTTCCTCTGACAGGACACAGAATCCATTACATTTGTGATATTACAGCTCTCTGAATAAATTAAAAACTGAGATATATACTTGATATCATTTTCATGATCATAGGAATTAAAGCATGTATTAAACACAGGAACACGATGGCGCCTCGTCCAGTGATTGTTCCTACCTCATGAAAGATGCTTGCTGTGCCGTGCGTGACATTTGATGAAATTATTTATTGCAGAAGTACTGTCTCTTTCAAACGTACTTACCTCCAACTCCTGTCCTTCCTTTTCTTTCTCCAAGTACCCAAATGCCACACAATCTGCTCTGTAATAGACATTAAGTCATCTGTAAGCTGAGAACGCCAGTTCTTCAAAACTTTTAAGGAACATTGAAATCTCTTCATAGTACATGTTTAATTATTCTATCCATCTATCCTCCCAGTGTTGCGCCAGCCCCAGCAAGAATATAGTGCGAGGCAGGAACAATCCATGAACAGGGCGCCAGCTCCTCGCTAGCACTGCGGCACTGTGTCCTCGCATGTTTAATTATTAACAAAATAGATTATTTAAGTGAAGTTTTATCTGTATAACATAATTTTCTGCATTTCATCTTAAAAATTATATTATCATCATATGTAAATAAGCGATTTATAAAGTGGCTCAGGTTGTGCAATATTATAACTGTATCGCAAGTTTACAGTGAGGCGATTGTACTTATAAGTACAAACAGTTCTACAAGGAGCACTTGATGGACTGATTGAGTGCATTTGGAACTCTTGGGATGAAACTGTTTCTGAACCATGAGGTCCGTACAGGAAAGGCTCTGAAGCGTTTGTCATATGTGAGCAGTTCAAATAGACAGCATGGCTGAGGCAGCGTATGTTTGATGCTGTATACTGATAATTCTCTTTCCGATCAGCTGCTGTAGGGCTGTGATTCCACACTCAGATACAGTCATATAAAATTCTACTGGTGCAGTGAGAGTAATATGGATAAAGATGATCCGCTGTGGCAACCCCTAATGGGAGCAGCTGTAATAAGAAAAAGAAGGTGCAGTGAGAGTAACAACGCTAAAGCAGCTATGGTATTTGGAATAGTTTGGCCATTCCGTGGACTATTACATTGTTAAAGGTTAATTTCAATCAGATGCCTTAAACTAATAAACAATATGTGGTTAATTTCAGTGTATTTATAAAGCCGTGTCAGGGATGTGGATCTAAAACAGAAAGGGAAACCACAATGGAACAAAAGCATTACTTTGATGCTGGGTGCCGCCAGTTTGCAAAACTGAGCGGAGAACTTGCATATGCCAGGGTTTGAGCTACCGTGAAAATGTGCGTGGCTTTACGCCAAGTTTATGTTCATACATCGCGATTTGAGCGTGGAAATGGGCGTATGCAACATCTTTGTGCGTACACACTGTTTATACATGAGGCTCCAGGTGACTATTATGGGGCTTAGAGCAATGTCAGTTTTCCTGACTTTAAGCTGTTTTACACATTGTCTGGAACTGCTAGCATGAACAGTGAATTTGGCCATCTCTTTTTCTGTTTTGCGCTTCATCTCTCTCTCTGCTTGTTTACTAGCCTTTTCTAGCATCGTTTCCATACATTGTCCAAACAACCTATCCTTATTTGTCATTTTTCTACTGACTCCCACAAGATGGCTACCAACACCATTATGGATCCCCATCGTTGGCAACAGACCTTTGCATTCTCCAAACATTTACATGTCTGGCTATACAAAATAAAAGTGAAAAAGTACTCGTCAGACTAGATAAATTTTTTCCATTACACAGGGTTTTCTTTTATGCTCTTTACTTTGGAGTTTGTGTCTTTCTGTGTTAGTCTTGGATACAAGGTTTTTTTTTACAAGTGGTAGTGCCAACATTAATTCAAGCTTGATGAGGCCATTTTTGTTGGGTTTCTTTTTGGGTGATTCATTTCTATGGTCATTTGTAATTATATACTTTTATGACAACATCTGTGCTGGTGAGCACTCACAATTTTATTTCTTCAACAGTGATGTTTGTCCATGTTTGGCATATGCTGCCATTATTTTTAAGACTTGACATATTCAATTATTTTGCTGCTCACATAACGGTGTGCTAATTGTCAGACCTCTTCTAGACCTTTGTAATTGTGATTTAATAACATCAAAGTTAAACTCCTTATTCGTGGAGTGTTTTTATTATTTGGTCCATCCCATGTAACAGAGGCTAGTGCTGCCAAGTTTCACTGAAGTGTGACACAAAAGAGAGAACTACTAGTACAGTAAACCCTCATTTATCACGGTTAATCCGTTCCAGACTCTACAGCGATAAATGAATTTCCGCGAAGTAGGATTCTTTATTTATAAATCAAATATTTTTGCAGTTAGAGCATAGAAAACCTGTTTACGACCTTCTAAATACGTTTTTTTAACACTATTAGAGCCCTCTAGACATGAAATAACACCCTTTAGTCAAAAGTTTAAACTGTGCCCCATGACAAGACAGAGATGACAGTTCCATCTCACAATTAAAAGAATGCAAACATATCTTCCTCTTCAAAGGAGTGCGGATCAGGAGCAGAGAATGTCAGAGAGAGTGAGAGAGACAGAGAAAAGCAAACAATCAAAAATCAGCTGCAAGGACGGGAGCAATGTGTAGTAGTCTTTCAGCATTTTTTAGAGGAGCGTCCGTATCCTCTAGGCCAGTGTGCGAACAGCCCCTCTGCTCACACCCCCTCCGTCAGGAGCAGAGAATGTCAGAGAGAGTGAGAGAGACAGAGAAAAGCAAACAATCAAAAATCAATGCGTGCTGTTCGGGCTTTCAAGTATGCAAAGCACCGCACGGGAAGCATATCGTATACTATTGGGGAGTTTTATTTAATACGTAATATGTGCTGTGATTGGGTAGCTTCTCTGCCATCCACCAATAGCATCCCTTGTATGAAATCGACTGGGCAAATCACATGAGGAAGCATGTACCATAAATTAAAAGACCCACTGTCCGCAGAAATCCGCGAACCAGCGAAAAATCCATGATATATATTTAGATATGCTTACATTTAAAATCTGCGATGTAGTGAAGCCGCAAAAGTCAAAGCGTGATATAGCAAGGGATCACTGTAATGCCATCTCACAATCTAGTATTACCAGGGTCAGGCAGTACTTGGTAATTCCAATATGCTCCATACTTTTGATATAACCCACTTGGCTTGCGTATTTGTATCTGTTATGTTCAATATTGTCATTGGGTGGAATAGAGCACTAGTAGAGTCACATAGAATGTTTATAAGGCCGGGGTTATACTTCACGCAACGCATGCTGTAGCGGACGCTCCTGCTACATAAGCGCTGTACTGTTTGTACTTGTGCATGTACTTTACGTAAATCTGGAGGGATACACCAGGTGGCAGAGCAAGATATTATCACGGTGAGAACAGGTTCGGCTTTGCTGTGTTGTGAATTGCCTGGAACACCCATTAAATTCTGATGACACCTTACTGCAGTATCTCTGAAAAGGATGTTTAATGATTAAATCCATCAGTCCAGGGATGTGTCCATTTCAGCTAGCATTGGGCACGAGGCAGAAACAATCCCTGGACAAGGCGTCAGCTCATCCAAGGTGAATACAAACACACACATACATGTTGGCATCATTTTGGTGTAACCAAATCTGCATATCTTTGGAACTAAACCGGAGCACACTGAGAAACCCAGCAGGAAAACATGTAAACTCTAGGCAGGGAATATAAGCGATATGACTCCCTGCAAGACAGCAGCGCTAACATTCTGCCACCGTGTCACCCCCATGTGTGTAATTATTAACAGTATTCATTATTTAAACGAAAATACCAATTTATCTGTAAAATATAACATACATACTTCAATTCATTTCATCATGAAAGTGATATCCAGAATAAATGTAAGGATTCTAAATGTGCAGAGAGTTGGAATATCATACATTTAATGTGCTCAGTATGGCGATCTATTGCTGTTTGCCACTGCTGTCAGTACCAGAGGAAGCCCTAGAAAAAAAGACGGTACAGAAGACAGTATGTGAGACTTTTAAAATGTATCGTGTCATTACGATCGGGAATATGCGACACTTGAATATAAAAGCACCACGAATGCATCTGTATGTCGGCATTTTGCTTCACCACTTCGAACCATTCATCAAACATCGAAGCGCGCACACCGATCTCGTAGGATCCGCAAAGCAGCTTTCTGTCACATGTAGATAGTAACCAAAGACTCTGACGTCACATTCCAACTTTTATCACACTGCGCCCCCGACTTTTTGCTGGTACTGCAAGTTGTGTACACGTCACGTTAATTTCTGAGGACGTGCTCAGAGGATGCGTCAAATGAACGCTGGAAACGCATGGCAGCCATGATGCGGGCGCGTATGCGTTCTGATCGTGAAGTATAAACAAGCCCACACAGTTAAACTAACATATTAATCAGTTCTCACAAGGGCATCTAACTTCTTTATCCACTGATATTTGTATCATGTGGTGGTCAGCAGGCTCTAAACTGGTAGCTTGGAGTTTCTTTTGCTATGGTTGTTCAGTGACTGACATGCCAGAATATCCTTTAGCTAGAAATATTAGAGGATTGATAGCAGATGCCATTTACATGCAGCTAAGAGTGTAGGTTGCTCTTCTGGCTTGCAGCTGACCACTTTCACCAAATGGATAAAGTAATTGCTTTCATCATAATGAAATCCAGCAGTCTCTGAGCTTTCTTTTAATCAACTGAAGGAAGTCCATTTGCTATGCACCCATGTTTGCATACACTATGCCTAATATATACACCCCATTGAAGGTATTCTAATGTCACTTCTGGCCTCATCAGGTGGGACTCAGTAAAATGTGTGCTGCAGTGCTGAGCAGACATGGGAATTTAACTTCCGTAAAACACAAGTGCGCCAGAGGAGGGGGCATCTTCACACTTTTTTTATTAAATCATCTGAAGTTTTTGATCTTAACACTAACATCCAGGCCAGTAGGTTTTGTGTGGCCTGTTCCTACGGTTAGAATAGGTCCCAGGGACTGCTATGCATGATCTGGCCACCAGGTGGCAGTGCTATACTGTGGCTAACATCTTTTTGGCTTCTTTCCACTTTACTAAATAGAGCTGGTATATGTAACTGGTAAGGACAGCTCAAAGGATTCATGGCAGGTGGTAATAAAAGTAATAGTAATATTTATGCACCACTTTTCCCATTTTGGTCAGAGACTGAAAGAGATCAGAGCAATGAAAGATGAGCTTGAGACAGTGGACTCTAGAAGGTGTTTAATAAACAGAAGCATCTTAGATAAACATGCCGAGTCATAAAATTGTAATACATATTTGTCACCTTCTGGCTTGGCATCAGGATTGCCACTGGTTGTACAAAATAATTTAACCTGCTTTGCATTTGTTTGCATGTATATTTAATCCCCACTGCAAGAGTAAGTTGTTGTTCTCTCAAAAGGAAATTAACCCCATTGGTTATGAAGCATGTGACCTAGCTGTGCTACAAGGCCACACTGGCATGTTCTATTACCCGTCAGCTAGCCCGTCTCCTGCTGTTTCACCTTCTTAGATGATGTTGCTTTTGTCCGTTTCCATGCAGTTCCTTGAGTAAAGCTGCTGAGCGGATGCATCCGAATATGTCTGAAAAGTCGCACGACGTATGGTAAGAAAATGTGCATCTCTGATTATGATTGAAATTTCAAAGTGTGTTCTGCAGCCCTGTTTTCATCTACCAATTTATGTTTGGCAGCTGTACTTGTGTTCACCACTTTTACTGTAATATAAAGAGGAAAACAAAAGTAACTGTCATCACAAACAACATATAGCTCGTTTTTATTTATTTACTTTTGTTTGTAAGTGAAGTGGAATGAGGATCATTCTGATCCCCTTAATAAAAAAAGTGACAGTGAGGTGGTTTTTGTTTTACCAGGCGACACCAGAGTGATGGTGTAGAGTCAGGACAAGCTCCACCACGGCCCTCTTTGAGAGATATGCGGTCTCCACAACGTTTGTGCAAATCCACGGTAGAGGAGGACTTAAAGAAGCTCATTGCCCTTGACAGCCCCCCACCAGGACTACAAGATCAGCCAAAGGTAAGCAGGGCAGGGGTGGTCACACACAACACTATTAAGAAGGAACTATCTCATCCTCCCACAATGTCCTTTTACAAGTGACAAAGCGTATACAGGTAATGAAGAGACCCTACAGCAGCTATCAATTTAGCCTGCTTTTTCAAACCGACCCCAGAAGCCATTATATGAAAAGCAAAACACCACCACACATGAAAGTGTTGGTTGCGAGACAGAATCCCCATTCTCAGCAGACCATAATTAATTGGAATTGGTGTGGGGGCCGGAGTTGGTTGTGTCAAAATGTCAAGTATTTATCTCTGCTGCCCAGAGACTCCACCCAGGAGCTCCAAGTAGGTGGAACTGACTCCAGGGGAGCAACTAAAGTCTAGCTGCAGAGCTCTACCCAGTTATACTATGGTTAAGATTAGGGTTATCTGACTGAAATATTTCAATAGTGTCCCTTAAGCCAGCTCCACCTACTTGGAGCTCCAGGATGGAGACTCTAAGCTGCAGGAATTTCAGACTCCAAAGTGTGTGTGGGGGGGAAACAGGATAAACACTGAAAATGTGCAAACCTATTACGACTGTGTCTGTGAGGCAGCATTTCTAACACTATGTAAATATTATAATCAAAAACAAAATATGCCTCAATTTAGGCTTCATTTATATTTATGAAAATTGTTTCCAGGAAAATGTAATGTTCAATGCCCAAGAAACAATCAGAGCTGTTTGTGACTGAATTCTTTATAGGAAATCTACAACACGTGAATATTAATCAAAGTTCTTGACTTACTGTAGAGCAGGAACTTGCTGACTGTATTAAACAGTTCCGACAATCTCTCCCCTTTTCACTGTTGCATAGCATGTGAACATGATGGCTAGTGGGTAAAGTACTGGACAGTAAACCATAAATTTAAAGGTTCATTTCAATCGACAACGCTCAACAATTTCCTAAGCTTCGTAGTGTGTCAGCTGTGGAAATACTGTAATGGGAAATATCAAGGTGACGCCCACTGTGGATTGCAATGGCAATAACAAATATGTTCTGCGATTTTTCAGCTAAGGAATACGGATGTTTTGAGATAACATAGGTATGCTCACTAATCATAGCACCGGCATGTTGATGTGTTGTGATTAGCACATGCAAGAATTAATTTCCCTGTACAGGGGGTCCTCGGGTTATGACACAGTTCCGTTCCTACAACAGTGATGTAACCTGAATTTTGGTGTAAGTCGAAATACACCCTAGCCTAAGTCACTTACCTATCTTAACACATTTGCAAAATCATAATCTAGAACATAAAAACACAACTAGGCCACAGAAAAAGGAAAAGGACATAAATATACTTTACTGTACACTATACTGTAGTAACAGAAAAAATGACAAAAAATTAGTATAAAAAAATTCCTTACCTTTATTCCTTCTGATCTCTTTACAATGTCTAATTTCACTTCCATCGTGATGGCCTTCCTCTTCTTTGAAGCACTACCAGATTCTGACTTTCATTTAGGAGCCATGATAAGGGCCACAAAGTCACGAAACAAAGCCACACAAACGTAACACTTCCTTTGTGCGCAACAAAACTAGTTTGCCAACTCCCTCACTCATACGCTGCGTTACTGCGTATTCTTCCGCTGCACGCAACCAAACTAGTTCGCCCACGTAGTCTGTAAGTACAACGCTAATGACGTAAGCCAAAACACTCATGTCTCAATTTGTTTTAGTTTTTATGGGAGTAAGCGTTGTAAACTCGAAACGTTGTATGTCAAAATGTTGAAACCCAAGGACTCCCTGTACTATGTATACATTGACAATAATGACCTTATAAAATATTAAGCATATAGAGCACACTGTTTTTTGGTTGTTTTTTTTTTGCAGAAAACATCCATAATCTCAGATAACCAAAGGTGCCAATGGTGGCAAGCTTGTTAAATTAACATTGCACCACCAAAAGAATTTAATTCAAGAGCCAATTATGCCTCACAGAACTGAAATTAGCAACAATCAAAACCACAAATAGGAGGAAAGGAAAACTGAAAAAATACAAAAAAGAGTCAGGAAAAAGTGAAAACAAACACATAACAGGTTTTCTGGTTGTAATGCTGAAAGGAGTGTAATATTCTGGGAGCCAACCATACTTCTTGAGGGCCTTGAGAATAATCCTGCCATTCTAAGATACAAAAGATATGTTTTTGCATTTGAGCAGACTCCTTGCTCTTAAAAAGTGGCAACAAATTCAAAAGTGACTCTTTCAGGATTGTTTATGTCAGTTTTGTTGGTGCCAGGAGATGGTTTTTACAGTCAGTATAAGAAAGGAAAGTAAAATGAAGTGCTAATGTGTGATGCATATATCCACACTCACTAAGGACAAATCAGGATCACCAGTCATTGGAACAATGAGATTTTGGAAACAGCTATTACATCAAACCAAATCTTAGCCTTCTTAGGTATTGCTGTCATTGTTTTATTAGAATTAGAATAGGGTTTTTAAAGAAGCTTCAATTTATTCAGTACCATTATTTCTTTGCAGGATTTAAGGGAAGGAAACACTTGGTAGCACTGGCTACTGGACTAGGGCCATTTGTGGACGAGGCACCCTTGATTCACACACGTGCACTTATTTAATTTCAGTCAATTTACAGTTGGACAGTGTCACTCAGAGTTAAAAAAGAATAGTGAGGGATGAAACAGTGTATTTAGTATCATCCATCTATTATCCAACCTGCTACATCCTAACTACAGGGTCACGGGGGGTCTGCTGGAGCCAATCCCAGCCAACACAAACCCTGGGCAGGGCGCCAGCCCCACTGCAGGGCACACACACACACACCCACACACACCAGGGTCAATTTATGGATCGGCAATACACCTAACCTGCACGTCTTTGGACTGTGGGAGGAAACCAGAGCACCCGGAGGAAACCCACGCAGACACGGGGAGAACTTGCAAACTCCATGCAGGGAGGACCCGGGAAGCGAACCCAGGTCTCCTAACTTCGAGGCAGCAGCGATACCCACTGCGCCACCATGCCACCTGTGTTTAGTATCACCTAATGACAAATACAAATTGGCCAAGTGTGAGTGTGCCACTTCCAGGGTTGGCTGCTACCATGTTCCCAATGATGTTAGGTTTAGCTCTGGTTCAGGACTGGACAAGGCAAACTAGAAAGTGGTTGGAAGTGTGGACAGGATGTGCTGTGACTGAGTTCTGCATACACAATGCATCCCACTAGGTCACCACAACACAAATTCAGGTTCACACACAGAAGGCAACCATCTTCACCAGTTACACCAAAAGAACTCTGTTGGTTCAAGTGATTGCCATATATACTCGTGGATAAGTCGGGACTTGATTTTAAAGTAAAATTTCTGGTATGTTATAATGTCGTTCGTATAAGTCGAAGGCGGAAAACTCACGCTATTGGTACAAGGGATTTTCATATGCTGATGCCCACCTGAGACCACGGAACACACTGCCTTTTTTTTTCTATGTATTGTGCCTACGTGACCACATGGTAACACCAGAACTATTCCAAAGCAACGTTTGTACTAATTTGTGTTTTTTGTATCTCACACCCTCATACACCTTTATTGTAAAAGCATCCCTTATCTACAATGGAGCATTCGATCAGAAGAAAACATGAAGCTGGTTTAAACGTTGTTGAAGTAGTGAAAGAAATTGGTAACTGCACTGCTGCAGCAAAATTCGATGCATCTGAGAAACTGAAACTGGAGGCAAGATGTTTAAAAAAAAAAAAAAAGTGTCACATTTTTTAAAGGGGCATATAAGTCGGGGTCTGATTTTATGATCGATTTTTTGGGTTTCAAGACCTAACTTATAAGTGAGTATATACAGTAAACAGGCTTCTCACGGCAACAGTACCTCCATTTGAACCCCACCACAGCAGAGGGGTTAGGATGCATGAAAGTTTTCTAAAGGGACTTTGTAGTTAATAGTAATCATATCAAGAACATGTGAAAACAATACACAAATAAGTTGATTATGATGGTTGGGGAACAAACTGGATAATGAAATTGGATTTAGGAACACAGATGGAGGTCATGAAAGGATAATGCTGAGCAGTAAGCCTGACTGGAAAAGTGTTGGAGATGAATGGCTGGCAACTTGTGAAAGGGAGAATTCTGGCATAAGTGTTGTTATTCCAGTGTTCCAAATAATGCATGACCTGTTAGGAGATCATGCTTTGGAAGTGGACAGAAGCTCAACTAGCTACAATTGTTCAGATTTTCTTTTGAAGGTAACTCCGGGAATTCACTTTGGGTTAAAATGAGAAGTGTAGTCCTAATGATATGTTCCCTTTATTGACGATATAAACCGTGAAGAGCAATTGCTTCTGCATTTCCACTGCCAAAGTGTGTCACCTCACCAATTTTCTGATCTTTTCCATAGCCCCAATATAACAGTTCCTCCTCCTGCCGACGCTCACTCCACAGGACCTTGTCAGATGAGAGTATCTACAGTGCGCAGAGGGAGCCCTCACTCACTGCTTTGCTGGACCAGGCACTGCCTAATGACGTGCTATTCAGCAGTGCCCACCCATCTACTCGCAGCACACTGCCCACCCGCCGACCCTCCTATCTTTTGGGAGTGAAATCTCTGCACGGTGAGTCATTATTCTTCCTGACTTTCCATCAGCCAGTGGTCCACTTTCTACACAGAACTGCCTAATGACTGACATGTATAACTGTTGTTTTGTGTACAGTTACACATCCTGAGTCAGTCTTCTGAGGAAGTGATCATTTCTTTAAACACTGTGGCACAAGATAAGCCCTAGGATCAAATTCCTTGTTGCGTTTGCTTGTTCACCCACCTTCCAACCTCCATGTAGGTTTTCCCCCACACATCCTAAGATGTGAGAGTTATTAGTTTTTCTGATGTACTGTAAGTAAAAGTGGATGTGGAGGTACATGTGAGTGAGTTTGCCAGACACCGTGCCGGGAATAGCTCAGGTTGTAAAATGGTAGGATCAGTGATGCCATTTTTTTATTTTTGTTTTGTGAGTGGATAGTCCTCATCAATTCCACTAATTAGATAGATAGATAGATAGATAGATAGATAGATAGATAGATAGAAAGATAGATAGATAGATAGATAGATAGATAGATAGATAGATAGATAGATAGATAGATAGATAGATACTTTATTAATCCCAAGGGGAAATTCACAAATTCAATGACAACGAAATCATATTCTCAACATCATTTTTGTTTCTTGTCTTTACTGCCATGACCCCACTCATTTTCCAGTGTGGCTAGCTTGACAAGCAGAAGGCAAATGGCTGTCATGCTAGCAGTAGTTTATTTGGCCCCACTGGGCCACATGATTGCATAGCCAGTCCTATTCATTACTTGCATTTTATCAAATAACTAGTCTTTGGTGACCCAGTAGCACCTTGTGTTTGAGGGTGATGCTGGTCGAATGGCAGAAATTACAGTAGTTCTGTTGAGAGAGTTAAGTGCCATGCTGAAGGCTTAGGTTGCTGAGCTTACAAAGGAGACCACCTGCTTAGAGCAAGATTACTGCATGGTTACCTCTGAAAGATATTTTGTGATTTAGTGATGAAGCAAGAACATTAAAGAATGTGCTAATTTTAGAAATAAATGAAAGCACAGAAACTGGGTTGTCTAGACCACTGTGCCTTGTATACGACTTGAGAGGAAGGCCCCAGTACATGCCACAATCAGAAACAGGTTTGAGATAAAATGATAAGACATGGGAGTTACTAGACTCTCACAATAGACAGAAGGCGGCCATATAAATGAATGAAGTGTGCCATTTGCGCTGCATGGCTGGATGCTGAAGTGATCAATCAGCCACTTTTTATTGTGCAGCTATTAATGAGGGCCTCTCAGATCCAGTCCTCTACTAATCTCCCAGAATGGCATTTTGCTTTTGATGTGATATCACCTTAAATAAAAGTACTCCTACTTAAACTGTATGACACATTTTGTGACCTTCTCTGTGCGTTCTTTTATTTTATAATGTACTTTGTGACACTGCATGGTGTAGTTGTGCTGAACTGGACGCTTAATGTCATGCAGAGTGAGACAGTAGCATAAGCAGCTTTGCCTTATTGACGTATCTTGTTGCTTGGAAACACAGGAGATCTGTCTGCATCTGACACCTCTCTGTCTGATGTTCACGAGAAGAGGAGGACACCTCTACAGGACCCCGGACTGATGCCCTTGCCAGACGCAGACAGTGGTCTTGACTGGTCACATTTAGTGGATGCGGCTAAAGCATTTGAGGGTGAGTGGCCTTTCTGTGGGAGATGTTTAATTTAGAAAAACAAGTGTTGGGTGATATTTGGATAAAATGCAGCTCACTAGAAATGACGATTTAAGCACAACAGACTGCCAGAAAAAGCTTTTATTAATGACAAACCATGTCAAGATCATAGATTGATATTCTTTCTTACAAAGCTACTGCTTCAATGTGAAAATTCCAGCAGTTTTACTTTAAGGTAGAAATTTGATTGGAGGTCATTCAGCACTAAGTACAGCTAACTGAATATTTCCAAGCATACAAGATGACAAGATCCTTTGTCCTCAATTTCCACCATCATCCTTTCCTAATCAGGATCTCTGTAGCAACATGTGGAGTTGGACAGACCACACCTTCACATCCTCAGAAATGTCCTCCAGCCAGACGAGAGATAATCTACTATAGGAGGCATTAAGGGGCATCATAACTTCATGCCAAAGCTACCTCAGCTGGCTCCTCTAAGGTTACAGCTAGCTTTATTTTTACAGATACTTCCTCTGTTTTTCAATTTATTATGAGGAGAAGCAGGAGGAAAGTAAAGGATGGGAGCCAGGTGACGGAAAAATTAAACAACCCAGTATATCAGCAAACCCACTACATGTGGGAATTTTAATGCAAGAATAACCTTATTTACTTCATTTAATGATACTGAAAAAATAACATGATTCAAATTAAACATATACGCAAAGAAAATACACATTGCCACCAGGTGTAAAACAAGTATGTATAAAGTATTAGAAACACAGCAACAGTACACACGCACACGAAAAGGACAAAACAGGTCAAAGTAACACCTCTTCCTCATATGGCACTCCTTTGGTATTTGTTCACTACAACTTGATCAAGTTGTCCATGCCCTAACCAAACCATCTACAGTGATAATCCAATTGTGTGTTTGGAATGCATGTTACAGCTTTGTGCGCATGTTTCCAAAATGACGTACTGTATGTTTGCGTAAGTGCGTTCATGTTACTGGGCTCCCAGGTGCCAGAAGTGGGTGCAAAAGCACTGAAAGAACATAGAGGGATTTATGTCTTTCAAACTGCCGGCACAGGAAGACAGATCACACTAAAAGTTATCAAACCTTATCAAATATCCAGTACTTTATGCTGCCTGCAATTTGTTTAACATTTTTGCTGTATATTGTTTGTTATCCTAGTTGGTAAACATTCTCATTCATTTTTACAGAATTTCATGTTACTGTGAATTAAAGTCTTAATTAATTGTAATCGGGAGGAAATATTTGAGGATTACTATAATACAACATTGAGTTCACTCGGGTACTTCAATAGTGAGACACGAATAGATTCACAATGCTTCAAGTTATATAAAACAGGGATGTAGAGTAACTTTACATCTTTTGTTCTCAAGGATGAAAAAGCCAAGGAGCTCACTGGGTTTAAAATAAAGACTAAATTTAATGTCTTTAAGCAATCATGAGCGA
The DNA here is from genome assembly GCF_016835505.1 of Polypterus senegalus. Lineage (NCBI taxonomy): Eukaryota > Metazoa > Chordata > Cladistia > Polypteriformes > Polypteridae > Polypterus > Polypterus senegalus. The sequence goes on along the minus strand of NC_053171.1, from coordinate 70,466,783 downwards.
TTTTTGTCATGGTTTTATATATGTAGCAAAACACGAAAAAGTATGCCTGGCCCTACTTTTCTGTCTAAACATATCACTTTGTACACGCAGAGAATCACATTTCTTGGAAGTGCTGTGTTTTCATTTGAAGGCTGTGCTTGTCATTTGCGTCTTTTAAACAACAGCAAAACAACACTTCATGATTTGCATGACCAAAAATGAAAAGTAAAAATACCAATAGTAATAATAATACATATACAGGGCATGTAGCACCTAGAACTTGAAAATAGTGTTTGAATATATTCAAATATCTATTGGTCTCTAATGTGAATGTTCAAACCTTTTTAGTCCTTGCCCAGTTTGGCAAAAACACCCCTCTTTTCAACAATTTGACCTTGCAATATTGGTGGCAACCCCATGCCTTTATCACCTTGGATGTGTCAAGAGTATTGGGACTCTCGGGAATGTTTATGATGCTCATAACTTTCCAGTCATTGAGGTCCAGTTACAAATCCCACCCTTCCCCTTTTTTATGGTAAGTAGTGTGTATTAGTATCTTCTCAGCCTTCCAATAACATTTGTTATGCTAATCCTCCATTTTATTTCACAAATATATTCACTTCTGGAGGATACAATGATAACTTTACTTCCTCTGCATAGATTGGGTTATGCCCCTACACCCATTAGAGATGGATTTGAATTATGGCTAAACGTATCATCAATCTGTACCATCTGTTTTGAATCCAGAAATTGAAAAACTGTTTTTCATGTCTGTTGCCATTCTGCTTATTAGTTGGCTGTGTATTTCATTACAATATGTAGAAGTCTGAGATGTGCCGCTCCATGCTGATACATATTGTGTGTACATTGTGTCTTCATTAACATATGCCCGCTTCACCTTCTTACCGGCCTGTGAAATGTACTATGCACTTACCACCAACATTTGCCACCTGTTTGTTGCAAATATTGTCAGGGGATCTACTCATGCACACAATCTCAGTATCTACTATAATTCATTTAGTCAATAGAATGAAGAATTTTTTTTGAACTAAACTTAATTTTCATTTCAAATGTTTTACTGTTATAGCAGCTGTTATGTCCTGAGACCTTAACCAATACTCAAAACTACAGTACCTGACACAATTAACAACTTTGTAGTTCATGCTTGAGCAAAATGCACTCGAACCTCAGCTTAGAAGAATACTCCTTATGATGGTGTAATTCGCCCCAGATTTAATATTTAAAATTATGCATGTGCATAGTACATCTTGGACACTATGATTTAAGGGCAACACTAAATTCACCATGACACATTTTCCAAGACTACAAAGTTAATAATCCATAGAATCAATGAAAAGCAATTAAAGAAAATACTGTTGTAATAACTGCAGTGAGAGTATACAGAACATATAGCATTCAAAACACTTTACTCAGTAGATACATAAAAAAACACAAAATGAGCAATCAGTTACCATGGCAGAAAAAGATTACCCTTTTCAATTAACTCAAGCCTATGAGGTTTAAGACTGGCAGCAATTTAAAGAAAATGGGATGATCCTACCAGAATCCTCTGCCCAGTTTACTCCATGGCATGGGTCCTGATTCTTCTGAAGCTTACTACTTTTTAGTCGAATACATAGCTCCCCTGTAAACATTATTAAAACTCTTTAATGACTTTGTAAACTTGCAATCTTTAGTAAAATGGCTTGTTTTTATACAACAGGAGTCATTGACAACACAACAGACACCCTTACCATATCCTACTGATCTTTTTAAAACTGGCTGAGAGAAATGATGTTCCTCTTAAAACTTGAAGGTTTCTCTCCAAAAATCAGTATCAGGGGTTGTCCAAATTGAAGGGTTTATCAAGAAACAGAATCACCAAGCATTCATATTAAACAGGATTTAATCTATACATTTACTTCCCGAATGTAGCACTGCTAAAGCGAACCCATAATATAGAAGGGAAAGGTGCAAAAGTTAAAACAGAACGTTACGAAGTCTCACACTTTATTCCCTTATCCTGTGCAAGAAGACCCTTCTTTACTCTAGATGTGTATTAGTCACTACAGCATTTGGTGGCACAAGCAAGATGGACATGTGTCCCTGTCGTACTCACCATGGCACACAGTGGTGTGAGAAGGAATACAGCATGCATCTGTTGTGTTCCTTCGTTGTCTAATCAAGTGGCAGCAACTCCTACCACACATCGATGTGCAGAGGCATGACATATGCCTACTTGACTTGAAACAGCCTGATATTTGTACCAGCACATTTTAGATTAGAAAATGAGATCATATATAACATTAAACTCTGGGTTTACTACACTGATAGTAAATTAAATTAAAGTCTTATTTCTTGTACCTTGGACTTTTAATATGTTTAACTAGTTTGGGACTTTACGTAATATTTAATTCGTATGCGTTTTTCTGGAGTATACTTTTTATCTAAAGCTGATAAGTGAAAATTAAAATGTATTCTAATGTGCTATGTATTTGAACCATGCTGATAAAAGGAAGTGATCTGTATGATTTCTTCAGTCTGCCATCATTCTGCATTAACAGAAGCATGTGGGACTCAACCTATAAGTGCAAAAAAAAAAAAAAAGGACAGCAATGTTTGAATTTCACATACAATGATGGATCAAGACCAGGGGTGCACATAACTTTTTTGGTCAGGTTCTGAATGGAGCACTAGAAGATGTCGTTTGGTACTCGCCGTTTAGGCATCATTATCTGACAATCCATCCTCCTCCTCCTCCTCACTGTCCTCTGTCGCCTCCTCCACTTCATTGCCTTCCCCACTGGTTTCTTCTCTGTTAGCAGAAGATGTACTCACTGCTCTCTGGTTGATCCTGCGATAAGCTGTTTGCGTCCATAGTTCCACAGTAGGAAATGGGCCACATGTTTCTGTGGTCATCTTGGACAAGTGTATGTTCATAAGGGTAGTCATACACAGAGGAGGCTGCCAAACACTTTCTTGCTTGTTTTAAGCGCATCCATTCTCTTGTAATGGTGTCTTTGTTGAGACATAAGATGGCCTCATATTTCTGAAGAATGCTACTAAGTATTGTATTACCAAAACTGAGGAGGCTTGGCATCTCCTGTGGCCAAGCTGAAGGATCAAAAATTAAAAATGGATCACATGACTGGAGAGAGTCATAATCTAGTTTCAGACTCATTCATTAAACCTCTCAGTTCATGAGCCTTATTTCTGTCAGCATCAGCAATGGTAACCTTGGTGTCCTTCCTGTACTTGCCCTCACCATGCAAAAGTGTGAACTGTCCAATGGCTACCATCAGTTCATCTTTGCATTCACCAATGGTCAGCCTTTCCTGCTGAAATCTGAGAGATATGAGTTGCAAAATGCCATCAATGTCCAAGATGTTCTGTGCTGTGACCCCAAGCTTCTCTCTCCCTCTTTGTGTGTCTCTGGAGAGTAAGTTGGGGTTATGCAAAAAATTGCTAATGCAAGAAACGGGGAAATGCTCTGTGCAGACTTCCTGTAGGCCAGTGTTATGTTGGAGCTAGCTGAATTTGAATACTAGGTAGTAGCCTTAATAGTTTTAGTCTTGTGCCTTCAAGCAGACCATCTAATGTGAAATTTTCCCAATTTCACAAAGGCAATGTCATTCTCACCACACAATTTCTTAAGTGCTTCATTTTTTTTTTTTGTACCACCTTTATGTAAATACAATCGGACAACAGAATGATTAAATGTCTCACAGTATGGATCCATGCAATCAACTGACTACACAGTTTTCAAGGGTGTGCACAGAATATGAGCAAGGAAATACCCAATCACAGCCGTCTGACGTAGTTTTGACACAATTCCATTGTACACATTAACATTGACAGCAGCCATGTCTGCAAATTGTGACCAACTTTGACTTCCATTCATCCAAGCCTGAGTCATGGAAACAATTCACAAGCCTGTTAATTAGGTCTTGTGCAGTTCGATTTGCACTCGAGTCAATTAATCAGAGGAAATCAGAGTTAAACACTCTGATGTACAGTAAATAATCCTTTGCTCAGTTTTGGTAATATCTTTGGATCCATCAAAAAGCATGGCCAAATATTCAGCCGATTTAAATTTTTCCCTTAGTTCCAAACTGACTATCTGGCGATGCTTTGCCTTGTTCGTGTTCCACTTTCTTGTGAATGATACGTACCTCCAACTTTCAATCCATGCTTCTCCAAGAGAGCAATATCCACTGTGAAGGAACACATGGGGTGTGTGCATATTTTACTTTATGACAGGCTAAAAGGAAGATATTACAGAGTGCTTGGCTGTGTTCTTCATTTATTTTGCTTTGCCACTTCACAAGTGGAAAACTAAAGTTTCTATAGAGTAGCTGTTTGTTAGCTATAGTACAATGTTTGTGTGCTCTTTACTCTTTTCATGCTTGTCAAATGCCGGGTTACTGAAATTCTTTGTCCCCATATGAAAAGCATTGGTTTTAGCTGCTAGATGCAAGTGTTGACAGCAAATCTTACACCACATCTTGGAGCCCTCATCATTCGTTTCATGCTACAGTTTCTACATGAGCCATTTTTCAGAGAAAACTCATTTCTTACGCTTAGCCCCCGTCTAGATCTGGCATGAGGGTGCATGCAACAAAAGCAATATAAAAAAGTGTTACAAGATGTGAAACAAACTATAGCATCAATTTACTGAAACTGCATGTGAAACAAAAGTGGTCTGCTTTGCTAATCATTATTTTGGTACACTATAGTGGGGTAGTCCTTCATTATACATGTCCCTTAGAATATACTCCTGACATAAAATGAGGTTTAGCTCTGCTTACCGGATCTGGCTTTGCTCTTTGAATTTGTGTTTCCGTGGAACCAGTAAGCAAAGCACCTTGAGACAGGTGATGGTAACAGAATTCCCAAGGGAGAAGAGGAAAGGTTTCATGTAATTTCCACCTACTGTATATGCTACTGAAAAACTAATCACTACTTTCTTTCTCCTTCAGTCCAGAGAGCATCGCTGCTTGCTGCAAATGAAGCAAACCACAGACCAGAAAGCTCCATGTCCAGTCCTCAACAAGCGGAGCACCAGCTGTCCCCTCAAGCGAGACTTGGCACCAGGTATGCTTCACCCAGTGGAAAAGACTGGCCTGTCAATAAATTTGTTAGCTGTTGTAATTTTAACTTGTTATTCTGGACTGATGATTCCATTTTTTCCATGCATTTGATTATAGTTTTTTTGTTTTTCTTTTTGTTCTATCTAATTAGTCACTGGCATTCAGATTTTGTATTTCCTTGTTTTGTATACACATAGATGAAGTAGGTAGTTATGAAAATTACTAATCAAAAAAAAAAAAAAGCTTACAGTATTATATCAGCAGTGATCTCTATTGCTTAGTCTTGGACTTGAATGTTCAAAAAATCTCATATAACTCGCTAAATTCTTTTAGTTCAGTCCTTTGTGTGAGCCAGCATTACATACCGAACTGCTTGGTTTTACCCCTCATTGTCGTTCTTCTTGAGTCATCCATCTCTAGGATCTTTTTTGCACAAACTGTATAAGGGGTAAATCAAAACACAACCATGTTCAGACTTAGGAGACCTTGAAAAGAGGTCACAACCATATTACACAGATAAGAAGGCTAGATTAAAGTGGATAATGCAGTTGTGAGGCCACTTAATGGATATAGTTCTGATCTCCTACTGAAAGGAGGACAGACAGGCATTAGCGTACATCCTTGGGATAAAGAAGAAATACAAAAATATGATCTGAAAAATACAGTAAAGTGCCGATTTATGCCCTACTGAGTGGAGGCAATTCATATTTACAACCTAGGGCCGTAGGTATTAATGTTCTAGAAACTGCAAAAACAACCGCAGTAATGAATTTTTCTCCAAAGTCATTATTTGTTCACTGGGTTTCATATGTTTTCTGATTCTTGGTTTGTTTTCTGACTCATTAAAGGTTTGTTTTCATTAGCTTTGCTCCATGGCTAATTCTTATGCATTCAGCCTGCACCACATTCCTTACACTAACGTTTCTGAACCTTTATGGTCCTGCAACCCAGTATCACCTTTTTAAATTAACTACCAACCCACTAACAGCAATTGTAAACCGCCCTCTTCATGAAACAAGTGTAATGGGAGTCCCCCTGGGTGAAACAAGCTCACTTAGAAACAGGAAAAACACACCACACATCAGTGATAATCGCTTAGGTGACCCACTGCAACCCACTCAAATACCAATAATATCAACCCCAGACGTACAGTACCAGCACCGACCCGGGTTGAGAAACATAACCTTACACGGACCTGGTGTCCAGACGAAAAGACTCAATGAATGGTTTGAGTGTCGTGGTACCAACAATTTTAAGTGTACACACCGGTGACATGCACCAGACCCACAGAGCCTCAACTGCAATAACCTGTACACTTTGTGACCAACATAAGGGCAATATGCCATAGGGCCAAGCAGCCAGTTCCAAATGGAGTTATACGTCAGCGCAGGACTATAGTTGCAGGTTGTCATAATGTACAAATAAAGGGCTTTTGTTTATTAACAGTTATAAAGTGGGCTTAACCAAGAAGGAAAAGCCACTCATTGCAATATTAGCTCTAAAGTTGTTTAGTCATGGGAGTGACTTCCCTGCTTAACTAAACACAATTCCCCCTTGCATTCTGTAGGACCTTTAAACCCTCTTGAGTGGATCCCTTCCAGGGCTTCTCTGGTTACATTGTGCTGTACTGGTAACCCTGTTAAGCCATGAGGCTAACAAGCTACAATAATGTGTCGTTGTCCAAGACTCCTGTGCTATTAAGGCTTGATTTCAGTTTTAATGCAGCACACCACACTGCCTATTCGCTGGGCATCCTTTCTGCTTTACAGAAGACTTGGGGAACATCATCAAGTGCTAGTACCATTCCATGCTGTCTTCATCACTGAGACCTAGTCCACAATAACACAGATACATCTGAAAGCTGATATTTTCATTTTTTTATTCATTTTGGCCTTCCACCAATACTGAAATTGCATTTTCAACCACAGAAAAATGTGGCGTAAATCTCAAAGTGGTGGATCTCGAATCTGTTGATGGGGGAAATGACCTATGATTTTGGTGGGGTAACTCCCTTTCTGATATCAGCTTTACTGTGAGGTTGTCTTTTTCTTCCCTCTCTTCATCAGTTGAGAGGTACTATACCTTGAAACACTTGAATGTTTATGATGAGGATTTTATTTTTCAAGGCTTTGTCAGCCTTATTATTGTTTGTAGCTTTTAAAGGCAGATGTATTTCATAATCTGTCCAAACCAAGAAGTCCAGTTGGTTTTTGACTTCATTCTTTCAGCAATTTTCATTTAATTTGGGTTTGTTCTGTAACCAAACTGTGCTCGAGGCTGATAAATCTTGTAGCCTAAGCATCCCTATATCTGCTGATAAAGAACCCGGACTGTACAGAAGAGAGCTCTACTTTCTTGATGTAGGCCCTTCCCTGGCCTGCTTCTCACATTCCTGGTTCCGCCTGCAGTTATGTCTTTATTGCTTGTAATTATTAGTTTAAGTTTCCAGAAACAGATTATATATCTTCATTTGTCCTCCATTTAGTTACAGTAATTGTTGTGTAATGGTGTTTCTTTTGTTTTGAAATTGTTTAATTTCACCTGATTGTTTTGTATTTGCCCCTTTAGTTGTGGATAGAGCCCAGAGGTGCAGGCTTCTAATCATGCATGTGTGCTGTCATTAGGGGAGTCACGTGAACCTTCTCTGTTTAAGCCACACTTGAGCCCAAGTCTGGCTGCTGGGACTTTTGAGTTCCACCCAATCTCAGAGTAGGCTTTTTGTTTTATCTTGAACTGAAGGTAAAATTAGGATCTTGTTAAGTTTTCCTTGAATAAAGGATTATAATCTTGATTCTTTAAAGATAGTTTTTATAATTGGGCCCACCAAAATTAAAAAATTTGGAAAATAATTTTAGTGAGAAGTCAAGCAAAATGACACCTTTTATTGGCTAACTAAAAAGATTACAATATGCAAGCTTTCGAGGAAACTCAGACCCCTTCTTCAGGCAAAATGTAATTGGGGCCTGAGTTGCCTTGAAAGTTGGCATATTGTAATCTTTCTAGTTAGCCAATAAAAGGTGTCATTCTGCTTGACTTCTCACTACAGTCATAATGGCTAACACAGTACAACACCCGAGTACTACAGAAAATAATTTTATAAATTATAAGAGTCGTTGTTTGAGTTTATTAAGAATAAACATTTTCGTACTTGTTTTAGTGTTCTCCCATATTTTGTTGCTAGTTTTTAATTCTGAGTTTTACTCTAGGTTTGCTCTTGTGTGTTTTCCATTAGGACTATATTATTTTTTCTTAATTAGTCCCAGTTTCCTGCCTTCCAGTTGATTGATATTTTGTTTTCTTTCTTAGCATTACATTTATAAATTTTTAATTTACTTTAATAATTTTATTGTGAAATGTAAGTTATTGGGCTTAATAATGTTAAAGTGTATGTATGTTTCCTTTAGCCAGCCATTAAATCATAAGATCACTATGCTGAAATGCACACTTTGCACTTAGATTGGGTACTTGAATTTCTCTATTTAATTTTTATTTCTGATTGACCAGGACCATAGAGTAGGATGACCTATGGCAAAGGAGATACATCTAGTTGGAGTTCACAGTATGCCACCGTGGGCTGAACAACCTCACACAGGCATTGTCTTGTGTGTTTTTCATTTTGAGAATATTTTCTGGGTGCATAGAGTACAACTGCCTATATAATCCTAAATGGTAAACACCTTTAATAGGGTGTAGCATCACCAGCAATATTACTAAACAGTCAACATATGGCATTGACTTTTAATTTTTTTTTCCCCCTGCAGTGAGATTCCCGCCAGCCTAGCCGATAAGGTTAACCAGCTCGAGTCAATGGTGAAACTGCTGCAAGAAGACTTGAAAAAGGTAAGGAAATAAGTCTTCCCCAAAGACAAACACTTAATGTATAAAACTATAATGAGGTCAGCTGGGCTGAAAAGTGACAATCTCTTTCAACTTAAGGTTCCTCTGTCTGTATTTGGAATGAAAGTGACATTTCATTTTTGAATGATCTTACCCAGCTTCCCATCAACTTACATCCGGTTTGTCTTTATGAGCATTCCTTCTTGAAAAGCTGATTTTACATTACGTATCTGGCTGTGCCCACAATTTACCTTGTAGCCCAGCATCCAGTTGAAAGAGCCTAATTGGATGAAACAGGTTCACTAATTTCTTATGTTCCTTTTTGTTATTTCAGTGGGACTGCTAGGGTCTAAACATTATTGTTTATAAAAAGACACAATTTCTCCCTGTTACAGTCACACAAGTTTTATTGTGGGCGCTAGAGACCAGGAGATGATTAAGCAGCCAGACACCATAGCCAAGACAAGCATAGGTCAGAATACTGGGACAGTAAAAACCCAGAAACCAAAAAGGGCAACATAAAATTGAAAATCAACTGCTGAAAGAGGTTGTTACCAGAATAAACATCCCACCACCAGACCATCACATGACTATATTCAAGGCAGTGCATAAATAAAGAAAAAATTACATGACAGCAGTTGAACTTAACTTTTCAAATTCCAAACATGAAACAAACACCACAGTTTAAAAGGAGAAGCTTCTATCTGTGGCACCTCTGCAAGAGAACCACCTCTTTCAACCTTCACAAACATATGCAGTTTTTAATATCTGGAAAAAATTTGGAATTAACTTGCTGAGAGATCTTTATATAGACAATGTCTTTGCATCCTATGAACAATTACATTCCAAATTTAACATTCCAGCTACACATTTCTTTCACTATCTTCAAATCAGAAACTTTGTTAAACAGAATCTTCCAGATTTTCCTCATCTTGCACCCTCATCCACGCTGGAAAAAATATTGCTCAATTTTGAGGAATTAGACTCCATCTCTACAATATATAAAATCATTTTACAATCCCTCCCTTTCAAAGATCCAAGAGGAAAAAGATCTCTCAATTAATATATCAGAAAAGGAGTGGAAAGTAGCAATGCAGAGAATTTACTCGAGCTCCATATGCGCAAAGCATACAATTATGCAACTCAAAATTATATATCAAGTACATCTGTCTGGACTAAAACTCTCCAAAATGTTTCTAGGGCGAGATCCAACCTGCGAACGTTGCAATCAAGTCCCAGCCTCACTGGGTCACATGTTCTGGGCCTGCACCAAATTAACATCATTCTGGACAAACATTTTTAATTACCTTTCAGACATCCTTGGCCTCACAATCCCTCCTAACCCGTTAACAGCTGTGTTTGGGGTTCTTCCAGAGGGGCTTAAAGTGGAGAAAGACAAACAAATTGTGATTGCATTCACTACACTGTTGGCACGCAGACTTATTCTGATAAACTGGAAGAACCCAAACTCTCCTCTTTTAAGTCAGTGGGAAACCGATGTGTTATATTATTTGAAATTGGAAAAAATCAAATACTCAGTTAGAGGATCCATACAGACTTTTTTCAAAACATGGCAGGATCTAATCAGTAATATTTTAAAATAAGCTCATAAAGCACAGAGAATTTATTAATTTAGGTATGTTTACAAGCCTTAAGTTTAACACCGTTTGGCTTGCTCTCTCTCTCAGGAGTGGGGATCGATCTGCTCTTATCTTAATTTTTCTTTTGTAAAAACTTGATTGCTTTGTATGGATTGCAATAAAATTAATAAAAAGGAAAAAAATCCTTGCATGTAAAAACCCAAAAATAGACAAAATTACATAGAAATAGCTAATACTACACTCCAGTCTAAATATGATTTCAGGCCACCGGTTGGTTTTTTTTTTTTATCAGAGACTATCTACTACTGTATAATAAAATGCTAAGGTCTCTGTGTACGTGTGGCCAGTCCCTACAAACAACCTGATTGATTAATTTGGTTTTGGTGAGGTGATCGACAGAGGAAGTGTTGAGTGTAAGAAACACAAGAAAGTGTAAAGTTGTATGTAAGTGAGGCACACTCGACAGTGACCTTCAAAGACGGAACTGTGGCATCGCGGGTCCACAGCTCAGAAAAAGGTGGTGAGGACTGAAGACAGGAAGAAGAAGAAGCAACAAGTGGGATAGGTGCCTGACTTTTTAAAACAAACCCATGAACTCAAGCCTGAGAAGAACATTTTAAGGACTAAACTTTTTAATGGAAATTTATTTATTGCTGTTTTTGATTGTCATTTTAAAGGTTCTTGTTTGTTATAAGGTCCTGATTTTACGAAGGCGAGCTTTGGTTTTGTTTTAATAAAAGGGTTTGTTTTAGTGCAGTGACAGGGCCAAGCCGTGGACCTGAGCCACCAGTTGTACTGGGATGGTTGAGGCATGGAGCCTTCCCATGCACCTGGAGGCTTAATGGGTGAGGTATGTCATATAGCAGATCCGTTGCTCAGAAGAAGGTGGCCGATATTTCATTTTTTTTAAATAATCATGGCCTGCGAAGATGCAGGCTCCACTCAGTTACGGGGTTTCCTGTGTGTGTTTTGCTTCGCTGTTAATTGGGGAACTGGCTGACAATACATGTGTGGAGGTGGGCAGCTCAGTCAGACACCTCAATGATGCTGCAGAGGGAGCAGCTCATCCTTACCCCTAGCCAATTAAGTATCAGTGTTAAAAGAGCCTGTACAGGACAGAAGGGGATCATAAAAAAAAATTGAGAAAGAAGAATGAAAGAACAGAAAGAAAGCTGTGAGACCAGCATCGGGTGAATTGGTGGGACAAGCCAGCCAGCTAGTGTGAAAAGGCAGTATGTGGAAAGATTGGCACTCTAGGGGCAGCTCACCCCACTGAATATTTGTAGAGGAGTGGATACGAGCATGGTGGAGTCCTACCCAGGGAAGCGAGAATGAAGACGGGAGGAAAACTGACCCCAAGCAGTCTGTCTGGCCGGTGTGGCTTGGAGGCAGCTAAGATAGGGGTCGGTCTGGTGGTGAGGACCACAGCTGCTTGTGTCTCTGCCAGCTGAGCAAGCAATGGGAGAGCCGGGGAGTCAAAGTGGGAGTTGTCCTGGGCTCGTCAGATGTGTGGTTGGCGTTATTCCCGTTTTATTCTGGATTTTGACTTCATGAACTTTCACTGTTTTAAAAGATTATTTATTTATGGAACATTTAATGCACTGCACTTTTGAACACTGTTTTGGAGTTTTAAATAAAAGCATAAGGACCAGTTTTGCACCAACCCCTTGCTTTGTGTGTCCCCTCGTCCCACTTATGTCCCAGACAGTGGTGGGTTCAAGAGGCTCCCTAGAGCAACTGGGAGTGTGGAGCTGACACACACTGTCCCAGGGACATGTAAAAGTGAACAGAAGGCGAGAAAATAATGACTAAGTCTAAGAAGCAGGATTTACAGGAATGTGCTCAAGAGAGGAGGTACCGATCAACACAGGCTCAGACACACGAGGATACCAAGGATACCAAGGATAGGCACTGAAGGTACACATAGGGCAACAGAGTGCAAATGTATTTTTTACCTGTCTCTGATGGGCCACATGGCTAGTAGAGAAAGTAAATTAATTTAATTCATTTGAAATCATTAGTTTTAAATTTAAATCATTTTTATATATTTATAAACTTTGGAGAAAAGCCATTTGTATGTCAAATGCAGTATTTTAAAATTGTTTGTGAATTTAACTGAAAACCACTGTACAAATTAAGAAGTGGGGTGTTATTGTTGGTCTTGCTACTATGTATAAAATTCCTTAAGGTACTGTATTCAAATGATTTCAACAACCACAAAATAGACAGATGTGCTTGGCAAATGAAATGATTAAGATTTTAAACATCCAGCATTTTTAATTTTTTCAAATATTTAAGCTGTCCTAGACTGCAGGAAAGAAAGAAGTGAAGTTTACATCATTATCAAAAGTACCTCGAGGTTCAAATGTTTCAGTCAAACTAAAATTCAAGACATTTATGTTTGGAGTTCTCAATATCTTCTTGCTATTTTCAGAATTTTCAACAGCTTAAACAACAACTTAAATAACTTATTTTCCTCTCGCCAAAATTGAACTGAATAGATAATTATGAAAGCAGTTAATTAATGACCAAAGTAAAGGCGTCATTAAAAACATAAGCATTTAAGTAAAATTAGTTGTTTTTCAAATGCATTTTTCTATAGCAACATGCACTAAAAAAGAGAAAGGAATCGATCCTGGCATCAAACCCTGAAAAATGTATAATTTTGCTGTAGATTGGAACAAAGGCGTACTGCCACCAATCTCTAAATATCCTGCAAATGAGAAGTATGAAATAAAGCAACTCCCAACTGTGGCTATAATATTTTAGAAAAATAATTCTAAAATTTGTTCATTAGAAAAGTATGGAGTCAGTAACGTCAAAAGTTTCACTTCAGTCTAGCAGTATAACAATTGTGCTACGTGAGAGAGGGCAGGACAAGACTGTGTGCCACATATGACATGAAAACCACTCTAAAACTTTTCCTGAACTTTCTTGTTTGTATACAATATGTGAGTTACAAGGCCACAGATTTCTTTTTTGTAAAAATGAATGAACAGATGTTACTAAAACAGCCCCCATGATTGATGTTTCTTTGATTATGCTGACCTCTTTTGTAAGTCACTTTGGATTAAATCATCTGCTAAATGAATAAGTCCAACTGTAAATGTACAGTACTTGGATGCATTCCAGGCAACATAGGTGTTTTTAATTCTGTATTGGCTTTTCTTGTCACACAACTGAGTCTTTAACAGTTAAACAGCATACCTTATGGATGTATTTTGTTTAATTTGCACCTGACAAACTGATATAAACTCCACATTCTTGATATTTGATGTAAATGTTTTTCATTAATACAGCAGTAGCAATATTTATAAAGCAGCTTCTACAACATGTAGTGGAAGAGCAAATGATGATGGTGAAATATTATTGAACCTCCAAGCAGAAATTATCAGCTAGCATTCTTGGTTATTCAAAAATTATAAATGTAATAAGCAGCCTACTACACATTTTACTTTAAAAATCACAATCCCAGAGAGACTAAGCAGCACAACTGGCAGACCTGTCCCACATACTGTATGTTGGCAATTTTGGGTGCCCCACCTTGAAGGACCTGTATAAGAGCACATTTTCTCAACTACAACAGAGCCTTAATGTAACCGGCCCAAAACTGTCATCTTTTAAAAAGTGTTACTTCATTAGACTTATTGTTCCAGAGGTTTTAGAACCCCAGTGTTTTTCTTCCATCGTTTTGTATGATTTTTGAAGATTTTATTTCTTAAAAATATCACAGTCATTTTGTTTTCAAGATTTTACTTTTTTAAACATTTATGAAATACATTTTGTTTCTCTAAGATTCAGAATTCCCTGGGATTGTGTTTACAAATTTTTGTGTGGTTGTATTCTTTATGATAGGATTAGTGTTTATCAATCCATTATATTGCTGAACATGCGACTGTTTTTTTTTCTGCCTAATTTGATTTGATTTCTCGTAAGGGGGACAGTTACCCTATCTATGTCAAGTCCATTTCAGCTGGTCATTATTTCATTTGAGAATTTCAGACTTTGGATTTCATATTCATCACATAATGACTTTTTGTCTTGTGTTTTTTGTGTCTGTCTGAATCAGGAAAAAGAAGACAAAGCAATTCTGCAAGCTCAGGTGCACAGTTTACGGGAAGACAACAAGAGACTGCAAGAGGAATCCCATAATGCATCAGCCAAGCTGAAGAAGTTCACAGAGTGGGTCTTCAATACAATTGACATGAACTGAGTCTGAAATTGGCTGCAGGCAGGACAGGCAAAGGAATAGAGAGAATGGCAGATGATGATTGAAGTGCGCACTGTGGCTGCCAGTGTGTGTCTATATGTGTGCGTGAGGGCAGGAAGTTGTTCCAACTTCAGCAGGTCGGGCATGGGCTACGGGATGCAATTTGCTTTATTTCTGCCCCACTTTAAATGCACATGGTTCACTGACTGCCCTGACTGAACATGTCTTGGACAATGTTCCTCTTTATCCAAACATTTTAAATATCTGTTGCTAGGTTTGCTGTTTTGTTCCAGAAAGCAAATCGTTCATTAAATGACCCCCACTGAACAGACTCCACTGGATCGGGCCGATTCTACAGCCCATTTGAGAAATGTGTGTGTTGGTGCCTTGGCTTCAGTGCCAAACAAGATGTCGCCTCCTAGAAATGAAGATGCTTGCATGTCACAAAGACATTCGAGTTCTCTCCATGTTGCAGTCCAGTGCTGACTTTAAGAGAGGCCCAGGTTTATGGGATCCAAGGAATCTCTTTGGGATTCTCACTGGCAGCCATTGGATGTTATGTTCTTTATAACTCAGAGTAATAGAAAGTAGTTTTGTACATTTTTTTAAGAAAAAATGATTCCTGAAGATATTGCTATTTTTTTTCCAGACACATATCTGCTGCTGCATCATTGTGACAAACAATCATTGGGCAATTAAACCCCAGAGTCTCAGAGACTGACTGGGAAGTGGGATCTGTGGTGCATTGTCCCATGTTTTCAGGGAAGGGACATTTTTAGGAGTCGCAGTTTCGGCAATTCATTTTTGTCACGTCTGCGATAGCCTCTTGGGTTAACATCATTTATTCTGGACAGGTAAGATGTCCCTCAGTCTGTGTGTCATCCACGGCTCAGCCTATAACGAAGAGATCCTAACACTCCTCTAACCCTCAAGCTGGTACAAGATTCTGCCTTACGGTTCTTTCTCGAAAGTTCGCACAAGATGCGATGGTCAAGTATTGCTGCAAGACCGTGTATGTGTCCGCATGTGGATAAGAAAAGCTGGTCATTTCTCCAGCTGTCACGTGCATTTACACTATACGAAGTGAAACAATGGAGACAAATCAAGTCTTTTGGCTCCTTGTACTATAAAATGCTTGTAAAGTCAATGCAGTTAGGTAAAACGCCGTAACTAGAATAACAATAATTTTGTACAGAAATAAAAACTCAGGCCAAAGTGACCTCGCCGTGGATCATTTGAACCCATAGTTCTCCACTGATAGTTGCCGTATTTCCGTTGCTGCTTTCGGTGCGTTGTTGTGGGTGCTTCATCCTCTTTGCTTTCCTCCCTTCAAAGCTATTTTACGAGTCAGCTGAGTAGACTTGACATGTGCCATTTCTTATGTGTTGAAACAGAGCTTAGCTTGAACTGTACAGACGCAGTGTGCACTGCAGACACGTCTTATTGCATCTGTTGCATTCTATAAAAAATATTTTCTGTTGATGTTTTTATGGTGGAATATTTTGATGTTCAGCGTGGAGGAACGCTCAGTTCATGCATTTTTATCCCGTTTTTGTTTTTAACTCTTGTTTTTTTCCCTGTTTGTATCCCCTGTGATTGCCTTCCAAGGCATTTTTGAGTTCTTACTGGCTACCTGCTTGTTTTTCAGGAGTGTCCCATTTTTTTTTGACCAATCAGACCTGATTGTTAGTTTGATCTAATGAGAAGCTGCACAACATCTAAATGTTTTTAACACTAGATTCTATTTTGGATAGCACAAGGCAAATTACTGATGAGTATGGTAAGAAGCTCCTACTGTGTCTGATGAGAAAGTGCTATTTTTTCCAACAACTCTACCAATGGCATTTTTAATGGGAAATGAACGACAAACTCAACGTTCTGCTAAATCTCAACAGAGAATAGAGAAAAGAATGAGTGAAGAGCGTCCATATTGCATGACCTGTTACCTCTTGGAGATGCTGATTTATCAGAAGAGTAAAACTGGCAAAGCTTAAATTAGACTGGCCAGGCAAAGTAAGAATTAGCATAACAGCAGAGAATACAATATTATTTATAAATGTCATGTAGCGCATTGCCTTGACATAAATTAAACAAAATGAAGGAAGCAACAATGAAGAGAGTCTCCCCTATTTTGCACCATAAAACCAGTGGTTCTAGCATTTCCTTTTCATTTTTTGCTGATGGGTTGTTTCTCTGATAACTGTGTTCATGTTCTTCTCTATACTTACTCTAGGCTGGCGTTCATTTTTTTGCCTCTGTGATTATAGTGATGGTTCCGGTCCCTTGCAATTCGGCTACCGCCTCTACATGTAAAACAAAAATGTACAAGGAAGCCTGCCGTTTTGTTTCAAGATATTTTTAAAATTGTGAATACCTTTTCTTTTTGAATTTGTTCTCTCTTTTGCACATTAGATATTCTCTACAACATAATTGGATATGTTTGTAAAACCACTTTTACAGTTTTGAAAACCTGAGGAAAAGTTTAGTGGTCTCCTTGCGGTTCGAGAGGGCTTCACTATAACCTACTGAAGTAAAGCTTCCTTCTGACAGGGTAAGCATTTTAAATGCTTGCCTTTTATTTTTCTTTCCAAGCAAAACCGTCTTAAAATCTTGTTCAGATTATATGCACATGGAAAATTATAATTAACAGAGTACTGTTTACATATTCTATGACCTTTTTTGTAAAATGTAGAGAATATGAAACTGACTAAATTTGCAGTGAACACAGTATTAAAAGTTTCTTTTAAAAAAAAAAAAAAGAAAGTGTTTTTCATGTCATATATTTTGGTACCTTGTTTTCCAAGGGTCAGATGTCACCATATTACTAATTCCACTGGTTTGCAGCAAAATCCACCTGCACAATGAAATGAGTATACTTCATAGATTTAGGTGTGCTGAAGACATTTCTGAAATTGTAATTTCTCTACCACAAACTGTTTTTGTGAGAAATCAGATGCAGTGAAAAGCACAAATTTGAAAATAACTCATTTTTTTAAAATCTAAAAGTTTGGATTGTGTATGGTACAAGTCTTTTAATGCTCAAAATATTATTTGAAGTATATTTGGAGCTGGACAATGTCAGTCTTCCTCGGCCTTAATGTTAGCTGAGGTGGAAGCAGCCTAAATTTGCTACAAATGTTGTTCTTAATCAGTATTCTTTTTTCTCTTCATCTGTTCCCATGTCTATGTGGGGTCGATGTGTTTGACCAGCCTTCTCCTGCACCTTCTCCCCAGTCAGACCCTTTTCCTTCAGATCTTCTTTTACTTTATCCATCCACCTCTGTTTGGCCTCCCTCACTTTCTCTTCCCCTGTACTTCCATGTTCATCGCTCTTTTACCCACGTATGCACCGTCTCTCCTGATCACGTGTCCACACCATTTCAACCTACTTTCCTGTACTTTACACATCTCTCCCACTTTTGTTGTACCTCTGATTGTCCCTTTTCTTATTCTGCCCCCTTCTTTGTAACTCCACACATCCATCTTAACATTCTCATTTCTGCCACATCTAACTTCTTCTCCTGCTGTTCTCCCTTTGCTGCCCATGGCTCAGCTCCATACATCACTGCTGGTCTTACAACAATACACCTGATACCTTCATTCAATTTTTACATATACACATTTCCATCTTGGGCTACCAGTGGTCCAAGATATTTAAATTTCTCCACTCTTTCAATTACAACTCCCTGCAGGCTAAATTCTGAATCCTGATCCTCATTAAACCTCATATATTCTTTCTTCTTCCTTTTTATCTTAAATCCTGTATCTTCCAAAGCCCTTCTGCATTCTTCTAGCCTCCTCTCCACTTACTTTTCTCTGGTGCCACACAACTCATTGTCATCAGCACAAAGCCTGTACCGGGGGGCCTGACTGGTCTTTTATCTCACAAGTCAGCACATCCATAACCAGCTCAGAGAGGTTAAGGAAATCAAGAAGATCCCTGATGCAGACCTACTCTGACTAGGATCTTGTCTTGTTGTTTACCCCCAACACTACTTTTAACCCAAGTACTCATTCCCTTATACTTATCCTGGACAATCCTCACGTACTCCTCTGGTGTTTCTTATTCTCTCGAAATAGCCGCAAATTTAAATTGTCCAAGAGAGAGGAAGTTATTGTTTAAATGGTTTCTACAGAAATATACAAGGGCTTTAGGTTCATCCATCTATTGTCTTGATCAGAAAGAGTAAGCGAATGGTAAAAGAATTAATGGTCTCCATTTATTGAAAAAAAAACAAGACAGCATCTGCCACAATTGTCTTGGGAATACAAAGGTGAAAGACGTTGAGGAGCTTCTCTGTTCCTACCTACTGTAGCATGTCCTTAAAATTCCATTTCCTGTCATATGGATTGTTTCCTCAGAGCAAAGGAGCAGATTCTGATGAACATGGGGAAGAGGGTCCACCAGAACTTTGGTCATACTTTTAAGGGAAAGTGGTGTGAATCTGTGTTAACTGAAATCAGTTGGTCATTGCATCATGAGATGCCATCAGAGATTATAAGAAACAAAATACCAAGTGACTACTTCTCATAAGTAACACTTATATATGTAATTTATCATTTTTAGGTCTAAAAATATTTTCTTTCTTTCTTTCTTTCTTTCTTTCTTTCTTTCTATAAAAGTGTTTTTCCCATTTACTTTAAACCTTTATCTCTCAATAAACATGATGTGATAGAGTAACTCTGTTGCCAGATTTGTATTCAACAGAGTCCATTTTTTCTTCTTTTTTGCAGACCAGTGTTATGTATATTTTTATTGCAATCTCTTGTTCAAGAAGGAAAACGTTTACAGTGAAAGTAATTATTTTGCTCTCTGCCCGAGTAGTCCTGCCACATGCATTAATATCTGGTTGACTTGCACAACTTTCTCACTGGGGTTGAGATCAGGTCAGATATTTGTTTGCATGCACCCATATTAACTAACTACTAAATATTCCCCTGTTATATGAAGGATAGTCGGACTTGGCCACAACCTGAAAGGGATATTCTACTGTACAGTGTTCATTTTATAAATGACCAAAGATTAGCTTTTGTATACTAGAAGGTCCATATTATTTTTCACCAAAGCACTAAAACCTTAAGAATACGGCATAAGCAGCTGCTTTGTTTTTGGACTGTGAAGAGATTTTACAGGAAAGGAGGGCAGAAGTTTTGAGTTAAAGTTCTTCTATTCACTAATCGTGGAACTGGAGAGAGTGGAGATTTGCTGCTTGTCGAATAGCACATGCAGGTAAGCATTTCACTGTACTCTTTATACATTACAATAATGACTCCAGAAACCTCCTTTTAAGGGCATTCAATATTTTTACATAAAGACTTCTTTATACTGTGTATGCATTTACACACAATGATCTTCGGTATGGAAATTGGCAATGTACTGAAAAATGTAACAATACCAACAATTTGGTAAAAGCTCTCTTTCACCGTATACTGGGCTAATATTTATTGCATAGCCAAATAGAAAACTCTTTATGTTGTGCATCACAGGTGCTTCATTATTCTAATTATAGGATGTTGTACTTAAAAAAAATCCAAAATAAAGGAATTGTTTCAAAATAGCTGAGATAGATCTGCTATGGCATAGCTGGTAGGAAAAGTGCTGATGTAGCAATGTTGATATTCCTTACCGAAGACCAAACCACGCAGGTAACAACTCCAACTATACCTTTTTAGGTACATCAGTCAAGAAGTCATGAAGATCTTGTTCCCCGTTTCCTAATTTTATTATGGTGTTTATCATGTTCACTAATGGGCAGAGAGAGATGTTACTGTTCTGCCACAGATGGAGCTAGCAGGGAAATAAAACAAGTCGGAAGGTCCACAAGATTAAAACAAAGCCAGAAATACTTTTAAGAGATCGTAAGCAAGTAAACGTCCAAACTTTCAACAAATCCCCAAACGTTAACCAGAATTTGAAGTCAGAACAGTCACTAACCTAAAGTCATTTTAACAGGAAATCTTCCACAAAAATCACCAGTCTTTTAAGATTTGATCCCATTGTCTTAGCAACAGCTAACCAAAATGGCAACAGATAGATAGATAGATAGATGTGAAGGGCACTATATGATAGATAGATAGATAGATAGATAGATAAGTAAGGCACTATATAAAAGATAGATAGATAGATACTTTATTAATCCCAAGGGGAAATTCACATAAATAATACCTGAACCTCAGACAAACTATTAGTAGGACACAAACGTGAAACTAAGTTCAGAATAACTCAATGTATACTAGAAAAAATGTATATATTGAGGGAAACAACTAGAGTATAATCTAAACTTACTTTCATTACAGTAAATGAGGAAAAACTGGCAGAGTTTATCATTGAGGAATGAGTGCCAGCCATTTATTTACATGTCCAGATGATTACTGTAAGTGACACACTGACACCTTAACAGGCAATTTCTGGGTTCACCCTATGAGGTTTTTTAGGGCCAGATGACTTCACTGATGCCAGCCTCTTGTAGCCCCCTGTAATGACACAGGATCAGGGTTGGATTGAGGTAACTGACTCTTTTTCATCCCCTGGTCACAGAGATATTAAGCACAAATATGTAACTGTGCAAATCATAGGCTTGTCCTACCACATTTTATCTGATTGAACTTCATTTGTGAATGCCCTAGTATTGAAACTACAGGTAAGTTTTTCTGAAAGTTTATATCAAACTAAACCAGAGGGATGGTTATGACATCTGAATATTTGTGTAGTTGTCCATACATTATTAAATGGAAAACGCACATTTTTTAAACCACATAGCCAAATTTGGACTGTAGCAATCAAGTGATCAGTGTTATGTCTGCCATCCACGAGTTTAACACTTCCATCTTGACAAAGAGCTGCTAGCATTCCTGAAACACCTCTGGTCTGGCGCTGATTGCCTTGTCTAATCATGTTTCAGCAGTTCCTGTCAAAGACGTTTGATAACAGCATGGCCTGCAGCAGGGTCGTAAGCTGATGAATTACAGCCAAGTACTATAGGAATAGCACAGGGGAAGGGAAAACTGATCTGTCCCAAGAAATGGGGGGGTTGGAGAGAAGAGAGAGAGAGAGAGAGAGCGCGGCTGAACCCTGGAGCAAGGGCCACTGTCATCCTGTCTGGTTCCCTAGCAACGGGCTGCTATTCTGAGACAGAGTCGGACAGCTGTCTGTGATAACCACACACACCAGCTGTGGAATGACTCACAAGTGGGAGAGTGACGTTATCTTTAATTAGCTCAAGTGGCAGGGTGTCATAACACATCGCTCCAAGTTCATACAAAGATACTGGAGAAGGGGGTCTGACGCTTACAGGCGTGCTTTGGCTGCTCTATGTGCTTCTGTATATAAATAGCACAAAGGACTTGTCACCATTTATTCTGTGGAAACTGATACGATCTTCTTCAACAAATGGAATCAATATTGAAATTCCTGCATTAGATACAGAGGCCACGCAGATTCGGTCATATTTGGTCTGAAGGGCCCTAGTTTGTAAAGTGTTAAAGATGCAGGGCTGCCTTCAATTGTAGCAATGTCGCCATCCAACAAAGAGCTTTTGTACTTAAACTTGTAATATAGTTAATGCCACAGGGTGGCAGTCTAGAGTAAGAAATGCGCACTGTCGGCATGAAACTTGATTTAGAAAGTAGAACGATGACTGACTGACCTGAAGGGGTCTTACTGTGTAGCCAGGGTTTTATCCTTGCCTCAAGTTTGTTCTCTTTTTATGTATGTAATATTTTGTCATTAATATATGTTTTTCTTTTCATGGGTATTTTGTTGTGGTTTAATATTGAATCACATTTATCATGTATTTATTAATCTTTTCTCGTATGTCCCTCATGTTCTTTATGTTAAGCCCAAGGAGGCAGGATCACCTGACACTACAGCTGAGGACCACCATGTTACTTTGCCACTTAATTTTTCTTTAGTCATTTGCTTTTTGCAATAATTATTTGGATTTCTTGGCTTACGACTCCTGTCATTCATTGAAAGATACCTCATCTTATTTATTGGTTAACCTCTTTTTTCCCTTTTCTCTTACTCCTGTCTTTACTTTCCTCTGCATATCAATTTTTACAATAAACATTTAAATATTAAAGGAACTTTTTTTTTTTCAGAACACAGATTTCACATTTTTCTGCATCTCCCTTTTGAAAATATATTGAGCCTTTTAAAGCCTTTGCTTCAATTTGTGGGCATGTGCAGGCCATAAGTAAGCATCTTGAGTTTTGGGCTAGGCTGCTTAGTTAGGCTTAGTTACCTCTGGTAAAAATCTTGCTTTTGTTTTTGAGGACTATTCTGAGATCTGTGAACAGGCAGATTATAACAAAGTGTCATCTTTTTTGTGGAGCATTTGACCTTTAAACCAACAGTCCATCCATTTTTTGAACACAGACAATGGAATGCAGTTCTGTAGAAAGGAAAGGCACTATATAATAGATAGATAGATAGAAAGGAAAGGCACTATATGATAGATAGATAGATAGATAATGAAGGCACTATATAATAGATAGATAAGAAAGGAAAGGCACTATATAATAGATATATAGAAAGGAAAGGCACTATATAATAGATAGACACATGAAAAGCACTATATAATAGATAGATAGATGGATAGATAGATAGGAAAGGCACTATATAATAGATAGATAAGAAAGGAAAGGCACTATGTAATAGATAGATAGATAGATAGGAAAGGCACTATATAATAGATAGATAGATAGATAGGAAAGGCACTATGTAATAGATAGATAGATAGATAGGAAAGGCACTATATAATAAATAGATAGAAATGAAAGGCACTATATAATAGATAGATAGATAAACACATGAAAGGCACTATATGATAGATAGATAGATAGATAGGAAAGGCACTATATAATAAATAGAAAGGAAAGGCACTATATAATAGATAGAAAAATAGACAGATAGATACTTTATTAATCCCCAAAGGGAAATTCACATACTCCAGCAGCAGCATACTGATAAAGAACAATATTAAATTAAATTAAAATGTAGTGCAAGTTAAAAAAACGCATGGTGGAGGGTGTGAGGCAGGTATAACAGACAATAACTTTGTTAAATGTTAACGTTTAAACCCCCCCCCTACCGCCCACCCACCCCCAAAAGGGTGGAATTGAAGAGTCGCATAGTGTGGGGGTCTCCTCAGTCTGTCAGTGGAGCAGGACGGTGACAGCAGTCTGTCGCTGAAGCTGCTCCTCTGTCTGGAGATGATCCTGTTCAGTGGATGCAGTGGATTCTCCATGATTGACAGGAGCCTGCTCAGTGCCCGTCACTCTGCCACGGATGTCAAACTGTTCAGCTCCATACCTACAATAGAGCCTGCCTTCCTCACCAGTTTGTCCAGGCGTGAGGCGTCCTTCTTCTTTATGCTGCCTCCCCAGCACACCACCGATCATTCACACCAATAATCCTCATATTTTGAAGCTATGGTTGACAGCATTTTGGAAAGTTACATGATAAACTTTAGGAGTTCCACACACTCAACAGCCACTTATTTTGCTCTTTCTCTCGGCTCCATGAATGCCCCTCCTGAAGTGGATACTGGATATCATTCCCCCAAAACACCCCTAGAGTGGGCCTGTCATTCTTCTAGCATTATCAAGCTACACTGCTCGTATCTCCTGCATTGCCCTTTCATGCACACACCTCAGCGTGCTTGTCAGCTCTCCACCTGTTGGCCTCTGTGGCTACCTCAGGGCACTAAAATGATATCTTTTAAATTAGATGCAATTTGTCCTCTGGCAATAATTAACAAATCAACAGCATGACTGACAAATTAATCTGGGCTTTTATATACTTCATAATGTAGTGAACCAATAAATTGTTTCTTCT
Organism: Polypterus senegalus; assembly: GCF_016835505.1. Classification (NCBI taxonomy): domain Eukaryota; kingdom Metazoa; phylum Chordata; class Cladistia; order Polypteriformes; family Polypteridae; genus Polypterus; species Polypterus senegalus. Next base: position 70,442,228 of record NC_053171.1, on the reverse strand, counting down.
AATACAAAGCTGGTTGTCCCACACCAATCTCTTTCAGAAGGGATTTTTTCCTCCAGGGACAGCCATGTTTATAGACTTGTCACTGCATGGATGTTTGTTTTTTTTTTTTTCTTCAAAATGATGGCCAACGTGACTTTACTGTAAAATGATTTTACAGTTGAATCCTAATGTTGATTCAGGTCAGTGAAGCAAATCAGACAGGAGGCCATTATGGTAAGGACGGAAATAAGGATTGAATATTAACAAAGGTGCAAAAGTAAAAGCAAGCAGGAGGTTAAAAAGCACCACAATGTGAGAATCCAGTGATAAACAGCTTGATTAAATTTAGAGACTAATTGGAGACAGATTGTAAGGTGTGGGTACAGAAGAAGGTGTCATCTAGAACGAGGAGGCACTGTTTGCTGACGACAGCTTTGAGGCATGACAGTAAGCCCCTCTACTCGCTCAAGGTGTCACATCCCAGTGTGGTCACATATTTGTTACTGAAACAGCATTAAAAATGGCACTAAAACGTCAGGAATTAAAAAAAATTGTGAAAATAAATATAGAGCGACGTTTTAATGGAGGAATGAAGAAACATTCACCACTTCCAAACATTGATAAATGTGCACCAGTTATCAGTTCTCTTCACATCACAAGCCATGCCAAAGCGGCACACAGTCCTAACAAACAGGCAAAACCACAGAGCTGAACATGTACTCTTCTGGTGTCTTCTTCAGATGTTCATGTGTAGTGAGGTCTGGCCTGTTCTACTTCACAACGAAGCCCCAGCTAGGATTAGGAGGACTGAAGCAACGGGGCTTTCACCTTTGAGATAAAAAGCCTGAATGTGTCCCCAGTTCGAGTGTCGGCTCCTTGCCATTCAATTGTGGGCAGTTTGGATGTTTGAAATGCCACATTAGTGCCTCCTTCACACGTTTATTATGAATGAGCCGGTTTTCTTCTGCAGTGCTCTGTAATTATCCATGCTTTCTGTAATGTCTTTAAATTATATTGTCTTTTTAAATCCATCAATCCCACTATATCCTAACTACAGGGTCACGGGGGTCTGCTGGAGCCAATCCCAGCCAACACAGGGCAGGAAACAAACCCTGGGCAGGGCGCCAGCCCACCGCAGGACACATACAAGCCCACATCAGGGACCATTTAGGGTCAGCAGTGCACCTGACCTGCATGTCTTTGGATTGTGGGAGGAAACCCACGCAGACCCGGGGAGAACATGCAGGGAGGACCCAGGAAGTGAACCCGGGTCTCCTAACTGCGAGGCAGCAGCGCTACCCACTGCGCCACCGTGCCGCCTTTTGAAATCATTATTAATTTAACAAACAACTTTATCCGAGGTGACTTACAAAGCAAGTTATAACACATACAAGAATGATTAGATGGTAGAGCATCAAAGGCAGCAGGGAACAAGATACAAAAATGGAGCAAAAAGGAGCCCTAGAACTGCATAATTAAACCTACAGCTAGACTAAGACACAAATCAGCATCATGAACTCTCTCTCTGTCTGTACAACAGCAGTTATCCTGCACGAGAGACGCTACACAGATGAAGTATTTATTGAAAAGATGCATTTTCAAAAGACGCTTAAACATGAGTCCATTGAGTGGAGTTCAAATAGCCAAGAGGAGGCCATTGCACAGCTTTGGAGCGAGAACTAAGGAGCATTGTCTAGTCTTGGCACATCTGATAAGAGAAAGGACAGTCAATAGACTGGCAGGGACAGAAGGTAGACTTCTTGAAGGGACACATGGAGAGACCAACCAAAGGTGGGAGATACTGAGGAGGTGGACCATTCAGAGAACAGTAATCAAGACAAGAGTTACTAGCTGAATCCTTGAAGCAACAGAAAACCAGTAGAGAGGTGGAAGCAGAGGAGTAGTGGGAGTGAAATGAGGACCAGAGAACACCAGCTGAGCAGCTGTATTCTGAACATGAATGGTCTGATAGCAATTTGTGGCACTGCCACCTAAGAAGTATATTGTAACAACTTATTAGCTTTGTATTGTACGTTGTCTGTTCATTTTTATGTGCTGCTCGTCACCGTCTTGGTTCCCACACATCTAAGTAGGGGAGCTTTTTGCGGGACAGGACCGTGAACTGCCCGGCAGTGATTGACTGCGTCGCCCTTTGTGGGTGAGATCTGGACAGCTCTGTCTGAAACTGTTCGGTCATTAGCCATGGACAGGTCTGACTGCCAAAGTTAAACCAGGGAGAAGAAAGTAATCTGGAGGAATGTCCGATCTGAAGTGCGCTTAAGGGAAAGACCGGAAAGATGGATGTAATCAATGGCAATCAAAATGACCCTCCCGCTGACGGTATGGCCAAGATTAGTGAGGTGGCCACTTCAACACTTTTTTAAGACTTTCATTACACCCTGGCTAACCAGTTTTCAGAGAGTGAGATTTTTTTTGTTGCTTTCAGGATAGCATTGTCGTTAATCTTCCTTTATTCATAAAAAAAAAAAAATCTGCCTTCCATATTCCGACATTTTCCCTGATATTCGCTGATCATTTTTAATATTCTGTCACCGTACGCCATGATTCCGATTCTGGCCACAGAATCTACAAACAGAAGCTAAATAACAACCCCACCATAACGAAACGAACAAAGCTGGCCATGAACGATATAATGCATCGAGTTTCACTTTGCCAGAAAACTAATAGGAAATGCTAGAAAATAAAGAAGACATCCCAATGGGATAACAAGTATCGGGACTCTGAGCGGAACTGGTAAAGCCGCGATTTTAAAGCGTAGCTCTGATTCAGTACGCACCAAAACTTTGGATTCGCTATGTTGACGACACGTGTCATATTAAAAAATGACCAGCTGAATAATATTCATAACCAAATCAACGCAATATTCCCTGTGATCCAGTTCACTATGGAGAAGGAAAGAAACCAAAACATCAAATTCCTGGACATATCCATTGAAAGAGGTAACAATGCCACCCTGATTACAGGAAGGAATGATATATGGACAAAAGATTACACTTTTCTAGCGATCACCCGTCATCACATAAACGGAGCTGTGTTAAGACACTATTCACAAGAGTTCATAGACATTATAATATCAAGAAGACTAAAAAGAATGAAAGGCGCCATCTTCACCAACTGTTCACATCAAATGGCTACCCAAAGACATTCATCAGACAACATAGGAGATGCCAGAGACCCCAGCAAACAATCGACTCCAGCTTGGCTCCCCCCCACCATCCCACCTGGCACACACTTCCTTATCATCACGGGGTATCACAAGGTACAGCACGTATCCTATCAAGATCAGGCATCAAAGTAGCGCACAAGCCTACAAACACTCTGAGCACAGTCCTTTTTAATGCTAAATGCAAGAAATCAGCAGCAGAGACACAGAACATGGCTTACAGCATAACATGTAATGGCTGTCCAATGGTACACGTGGGGCAAACATCAAAAACACTCGCAACACAAATACAGGAACATCGCAATGCGGTCAGAAGAAAGGACCTATGGTCTGTGATTTACACTCATGCAAGTTCAACCAGACACATATTTAAATGGTTCTCAGTACAAGTAAAATTCAAGGCTAATACTAACAGTGCCAGAGAAATGGTTGAAACGTGGCTATCCAATGGAAACAGCATTAACAGACATTTGGACACAAACCCTGCATATATGCATGCTTGAAAAAAAAAATGGAAATAAAAATAAATGCAACTTTATGACCAACACACTCTGAAACCCACCTCATCAAAACCCACCCACCCCATTTGCCCCCCTCCCCGCCATATGCTATATATGACTTTAGGTTCCTGTAAATCTAATCATTTTACTCTCATGAGGATTGCTAGTAAGAATCAAAAGCTTAGGAATAAAAACTAATTTAAGATACGTGATTCATTTTCTCCCTTTGTGGATTTCAAACGTACAAATATGCAAACAGCGTCACAAACAGCTTCTAAAATGGCATGTGGAGGGATACCAAAGTGAACGCTCAAAGCAAAATAATCCATGGATGACTTTTTTCGTATTATGAATCGGACTCCGATTTTGATGCAAGTGATCTGGAGATGTAGATCGAAAATAAAAGTGACTCCCAAAGCATAATTTCAAAAAGCGACAGAGACAAATATCTAGATGGTTAAACCCTTTGTATATGAGATAAGCTATCATCTAGAAAGTTACACCTTCATTCCGATATTCTTTGTAGATGCCATACAATGAAGGACTTTTCAGACTTCTGTATATTCAAGGACAACAGCAGATTAAGATAGTGGGTGAATATGCATAAAAATGTTGCATTTGCTTGTTTCCACATACACTGTCTTTGAGATGGCATAAAGCCACGCACATTGTCATGGCAGCCTCACCTCACGCGTATGCCAGTTTCTGCTCGGTTTAGCAAACGGGCAGCACCCGGCATCAAAGCAGTGCTACTGTTTCTGTGTGGTCTCCCTTTCCTCAGATTCACATCAGTGATGCTCTGAAAATAACTGCGTATCGTTTAATTTAATTCACTTGATTGTAATCGTTCTGTAACAATATAATGGTGCATGGAATGGCCAAACTATTCCAGTTGCCACAGCTGCTTTAGTATTGTTAGAAGACATCACAAACGGAAGAATCAGAAGAGAGTCCATATTTATAGATGATGATGATGATGACTGGCTTCTAAGTCAATTTCAATTTCCAAGAGCTGTCCTCACGGAGCTGTCGCCGGCTTTACAAAGGCAGACTTTGAGGAATTGTGCTCTACCTGCTCCTTTGCAAGTTCTGTCCACCCTCGGGTTCTTAGCCACAGGAGCTTTTCAACGTGAACTGACTGACAGACTGGATATTTCACAAACCTCACTGAGTCGTACCATGCCAGCTGTATAGACCTTTGCTTCCATATTTATGTATGTATATACGTATATTAGGGCTGGGCAAGTTAACGCATTAATTAATTAACGGAGACAATTATTTATTGTACGTGAATGCAGTTTTTCTTATTATTTTGAACGCCTCAGTCTCGCTAGCGGTCGATAAAGATCAGTGATCTTCTTCTTACAGAGCTTTTCGATAAGCTTTTGCTAGAAGGAAAGTCAGCTTTGTAGATTTGACCTCGATTCCCTGCAAGTGCGTGAGAAGTGAAGCGCAAACAGCTTCTAAAATGGCATGTGGAGAGATACCAGAGTGAATGTTCAAAGCAAAATAATCCATGGATGACTTTTTTCGTATTATGGCTGAATCGGACTCCGATTTTGATGCAAGTGATCTGGAGATGTAGATCGAAAATGAAAGTGAGGTACTGGCATCGGCTGATCAGTCCCCAGCTGATGGCGGTGCTGAACACGTTTGTGTGGCTGATGCACCTATGGCAACGTTCGCCTGGAAGGACAGACACTTAAGATGATCGGGGGTACAAACTACATTGCGTCTCACTCCCTCTGCAAAGACAGCCAGCCCACCGTGCATTCCTGCCAGCTGTTGAGCAACATACCAACATCCCACCGCGCGCAGCCGCAAACAGGCGCCGACAGCAGGCCCAGCAGGCAGCAACAGACGTTTTAGGTTGATTTATGTGAGAAACCATTGCTTTGTGCGCTTTTCAGAAAACTTGAGTTTTTTTGTAATACATTTTAGCCCGCATGAAGGGTTGCTACTGAACATACGACTGTTTATGCTGCTCCCCGATAAAAGAAAATGTTTCTGCTGGTATCTGTTCAGATAAAGAAGAAAACAGATTTAGAAATGTTAACTTGCTGTTGTTCAGAAGGTGCCTGTTATAATGTGATGGTGGCTCTGGACTCTGAGAGTGACTTGCTTTTCTATAATAAACTAGATAAAGAGTGAATGCCCTGGCAGTGGCAAATACCTTTGGTTTTATGTTTGATTTGATTACATTAATGTTTAAGATGAGATTTACAAGAAATATTTAACTGCTACTATGTAAAGGGAATACTGCTGTTACAAAGCACCTCATTTATTTAAAGTGTTTGCAAACCAAATACACGCAATACACTACTTTTGAGTTCATTATTGAATTTTGCACATAACAACGCGATTGCTGTGATTGTCTGCGATTAATCACAATTAAAAATTTTAATCACTCAAGCGGTGTGGAGAAACGTGCCAGGTAGAGTCTCTTCTGCTGATGCGTCTTTAGCACTGAAATGGTCAAAATTTCTATCGCAACTCGCAAAAGCAAGCATCATAATAAAAGAATAATGAAACACCCGCAATACCAGGTCAACAAAATGTCTGCATACAATACAAAATGGTAGCTGTGATTTTTTTTCTCCCACTAGAGAACTTAATAATTTAAACACAGGCCCAGCATGCCAAATAATCACACGAAAGAGTGTAAACCTTTGTGCATTAATGTGCACCAGAAATGCGTGTCAATGCCCAACCAGAATACAAACGTCAACTCCTATCTCTCGAAACACACAGGTAGGATTAGGCCATTGGGATCTTTGTTTTTTTGTAACCAGACACACTCTTTTGGAGTTTATCCTTTGGCCTGTGCAGTGCACTGTACATTTTTTCACCATCTCATGCAATAAGGAACTGGCTGACCTTCAGCAGAACATCCATTTGTTTTATCTAGATGACTGTATCTTTTGGAAACTTGGAACATCTTGAAAACTTTAGTATGGTTCTGGGAGCCCAAGGTAAACACAATTTCAAGGTGAAACCTGGCCAGTATCATCCATTGACAAAGAAATGAAACATTTAGGTCTTGTAATCTCTGACCAGAATGCTACAATTGATTCAAAGAAAATTCAGACTGGGAAGTCCTGGCTCACATCACCAAATGTAGCAGAACTCGGCAGCTTTTTAAGGCTGACATACTATAGCTGCTTTGGTGGTGGTCAGAATTAGGTATTCATTAAGCGGACCAGTTTTATTTGGGGTCCCAAGCAGCATTTTAGGAATTATAACAGAAACTGACTTGATAGCTCCATGCACAAACACTACCCACTTTTACTTTCCACACAAATCCTTATGAAGTAAAATACAGGAGCAGTATTGTTCAAAAGAAAGGAGACTGGTAAACGACTGGAAGATCAGGCCAACCAGTTACTGACAAAAACTAAAAAAAAACAGAAAGGCACTTTTACCTGAAATTTCTTTTCTTCAGCATTTTAGGCATTATCTCTCTTTAAAATGACATGTGCTGCCAACTAAGAAAAACTTTTTTAACTGGTTGTCTTTGGAAATAAATCCATCAGGACTCGAACAGAATGGCTACTTGCAAACTCCAGGCATGAACAGTCAGCTTAACAGGCTGAGCTAAAGAGAACTTCACTTAACTGCTCAACTAATCAAATGGGTTTCTGGCCTCTACCAACTGTAAGGTATCTTAGTCGGCAGTGGGCTCTCTCTCTCTGTGCCCCTCTCAACACTCAGCCTCCCAATGAGCCCAAGTCTCCAAATGTCACATCTGTTTTGTGATCCAGAGACCACGGCCAGACTGGCTATGCAAGGACACAAAACCAAGAGGAGTGATTACTTGCTGGTGACTCCCAAAGCACAATTTCAAAAAGCGAAAGAGACAAATATCTAGATGGTTAAACCCTTTGTATATGAGATAAGCTATCATCTAGAAAATGACACCTTCATTCCGATATTCTTTGTAGATGCCATACAATGAAGGACTTTTCAGACTTCTGTATATTCAAGGACAACAGCAGATTAAGATAGTGGGTGAATATGCATAAAAATGTTGCATTTGCTTGTTTCCACATACACTGTCTTTGAGATGGCATAAAGCCACGCACATTGTCATGGCAGCCTCACCTCATGCGTATGCAAGTTTCTGCTCGGTTTAGCAAACGGGCAGCACCCGGCATCAAAGCAGTGCTACTGTTTCTGTGTGGTCTCCCTTTCCTCAGATTCACATCAATGATGCTCTGAAAATAACTGCGTATCGTTTCATTTAATTCACTTGATTGTAATCGTTCTGTAACAATATAATGGTGCATGGAATGGCCAAACTATTCCAGTTGCCATAGCTGCTTTAGTATTGTTAGAAGACATCACAAACGGAAGAATCAGAAGAGAGTCCATATTTATAGATGATGATGATGATGACTGGCCTCTAAGTCAATTTCAATTTCCAAGAGCTGTCCTCACGGAGCTGTCGCCGGCTTTACAAAGGCAGACTTTGAGGAATTGTGCTCTACCTGCTCCTTTGCAAGTTCTGTCCACCCTCGGGTTCTTGGCCACAGGAGCTTTTCAACGTGAACTGACTGACAGATTGGATATTTCACAAACCTCACTGAGTCGTACCATGCCAGCTGTATAGGATGGAATTATCCAGATGTCATCCAGATATGTAAAATTTCCTTAATTGTGGTTGAACTGAAACATCAAAGCACAATTTGCAGCAACGTCCAATTTTCCAAATTTAAATAGAGCAGTCAACTGCACGCACATTGCTATTGCAATGGCGCTGGACAAGTCACATCAGTCAAGTATGAATCACCAAAAGAATGAGCTGGAGGAGGAGAGTCTAATAAACGGCAACTCCACACAGTCGCAGGTGCTTTTTCCAGCTAGTGGGGCAAAAGCCAAGCAGTCCTTTTAAGCATAGCGAGTCACCTCAAAGAGCCATGTAAAGAGTAGAGAATCTATCCGTTGTAGTGCTCGGTGCCGATGCTACAATAAAAAGGTGACTTCAGAGAATGAAACTGCTTACTGTATGCAATAGTGTGCTGCTCTATAGTTCACAGAAAATGTGTCACATTGTGCAAGCATGTAGAATGCTGCCTAATGTGGCACACAATCATGGCTTGCCTGTACCTGAAGAGATGCGGTGTGATGAACCCGACCCTGACCCGCCAAATGATCAGCCAAATCGGACAGCATTGCAACTTCGTTTGACTGTAATTAGCAGAATGTATAAACAGGTGATTAGATGCAGCATTTATTTTTTAACCAATTCATTAATTTGTGGTCAAGATTACACAGTACAGCCCTCATATTCCTTAGTTCACTGGTCACATCTCTCACAGCATCCACTTCTGCATTTTGTGACTCCAGAACAGCATCTGTCAGCACACAACCTGATGGTCACCCAGAGGTTTCCAAAGCAGAGGTGTGTTTGCAGCCAGCACTCGAAGATGTGCTGGGCACAGCATCACCATCACCACCTGAAGTCACGTCCTCGGCACGGGAGTCAGCTTTTGTAATATTGTCAGAAACCGAATAAACACTTGCCTTTTCACATCGACTTTGATATCTGACCAATTTTTATTTTGGGCACTGTGCGACTTTCTGAACTTGAACTTTAGAGTGTCTCTGCCATGCTGTATCACTCCATCTACTTGCTGCTTGTACCACTGCTTAAGCCAACAAATATCACTCTTTCCTTGCCTTTTCCTTTCTTTTTCCATGCGCTTCTGCCATTGCCTTTTAAGAAAACACTGAACAGCAGGGGCTATTTATAATGATTTGCATATTCAAATATGTGAAATTCTAGGAGGAGTCAGGGTGGGGCTGTATGCGCGTGCATATGCATATAACTTCACATCCATTGGGATTTATAAAGGAGAAATGCAAAGAACTTGGCGTACACACAGTTTTATGCATCTGGATTTTTTCTTTCTGAGTTCATTTCCAGTTTTGTCCGTATGCCATGTTTCAGTCTGAATTCTATGCACACTTTGCAAGACTTTTTTGGAGTAGGCTTATGACTAAGAAAAATGGAAAGAATAATAGGGAACTGACTTATTTTCAGTATATATGTGAGCATAATGTGTTGTCTGACATAAAATAATGGTTATAGGGAAAATTTTGGTAAGGTATGGGAGGAGTTCTATTATCCAAGTTGCTCCATCCATATTATTAGTACCAGTACCTTTAAAGGTGAATGTTCCTTAAAGAGGTTATGGAAGGAGCTTTCATTTGCCTGCTGATGAAAACATACTTACAATTAGTATAACGCGCCTACTGGAGCAGCCCGCAGTATATCCATGTCATTCTCTCAAGTAGGACCTGCCTTTGAAACAACAAATGAAAAACATTTGGGTCTTTTACCAGTTACACCCCTTCAATATACACACATATTGGTGTTTGTTGATTATTTTCCAGTGGCTGCCATGTGGTGGTTGGTAATGCCACATGTGACATTATTAAGCCACCACCCTTTAAGAAGCTAGTGTGCTGTCATCCATGTCCACATTTATGGATGCAACAACAATCTATTTTAAAACAGTTTTAGAGAGCCAGTACTTTTGCTTGTTTTCTTGATTTTTGGTTCACATTTTGGCCTTCTCAGATTTCCTGGTTCTGATCCATGCTCATTTTGACTTACCTGTTCCTCCCAAATTTTTTTTCACTGCCCTTTGCATTCTTGAGGCAGAACAGAGGACATCCATTCACCTTCAACCAAACATGTATACAGTAAAGCTATGACAACATAAAACAGGGACAATATTCCCAAGTTTACCTTTTTCAATATTGACTTAAAACAATATTTTTAAGCAAGGTAATTGACAACCAGGGCTGTGAAATTGGAGTTGTGAAACAATTATTGAGTTACTTGAGCTGGAGTCAGTAAAAATGTACCAACTCTGACTCTGAATAAATCTAACTTGTAATATCAGGTCAGGTCAGACTGGGGAACATGCACTGGTGCAGCACGATGCTACACCCACCACATGACGAAACATCTCGGGATCCTGACTTTTAACCCCCCACACAAACTCACGGTTCAGTCCTAACCCCTGGAAATGACCATCTATCTGTTGCAGCCAGATGTTAAATGTACATCCCCTTGTCCTGTTCCAGCTGCTCAGGTCCTCAGTAATGAAGATCCTGCAAGCCAGATCACCTATGGGGAATCCCATCATATTGGCCATAGTGCCGTAACTGATGCTCCTTCAGAATGCTGGTAATGTACCTCAAAAGGGACTCCGTGAGCAACTGCTCATTCAACACAAAATCAAACCACCAGTACCCAAGGATTCTCGGAAGACACACAGTACCAAAGGATTCCAGTCTTTATCTCAGGTCACTGGATAGCATCCATGTCTCTCACCATTATAGCAAAACGGGAAGCACCAGGAAGGACTCTAAAGACTTGATGTGGTGTTATGGGTCCACAGCTCTCTCTCAGCAAAGGCCAGTTGTTTTTAAATAAATAATCACCGTGAGGGGGCGTGGTGGCTGTAGCGGATCTCAGGGCGATCTGCGGTGTGGGCGTTTCTCACCTAGTGCACAAGTGAGGGACTGCCCACATCCGCGATTGTTCCTGAGGCTGCTAATGTGCTGCAGCTGCTATGCCCCTCTCAATATATAGAAGCGCGAGTCGGATGGAAAGGAAGAGAACAAAACGGAAAGAGAGAGAGAAAGAGACGGAGGTTGCTGAAGAAAGCAGGAAGTAAGAGAGAGAGAGAGAGCGCCGGTATGGAAGAGCGAGTAAGCGAGCAAGAGCAGGCTTGAGTTGGAGAAAGTAGGCAGCTGGGAAGAGAGCCCACGAGGGGAGTGTATGGCCAACATTCAGTGGGGCTGAAGGTAGCGGTCACTCCAACTGAGCGATGAAGTAGCTGGAGTGACCTGTAGAGGAGTCAACTTGGCCGTCGATAGGAGCAGGAGTCGATGAGGCTTTGGGCTGGCGTAGCCCCAGTGTGAGCGCCTTGGCCACTGGGGAAATAACCCAAGTCTTGGTCTGGTTGGGAGCCCGACGTAGCCAAGGATTGGAGGGCTACCGGACCTGAGTGAAAGGCAGCTGTTCCTGCAGGTAGGCGAGTCTCCCGTTGAGCAGCCCAGATGGGAGTAGCAGGGGAGCCATCATGGTAGCTGAAGACACTGAGCTTTTTGTGTTTGAAAGGATTGCTTCCTGTGATATTATACCTTGTGGTTTTTAGAAGATGTTTCTATTGTTTTTAACCTCCACTTGTCACATTTCTTTTATGGATTATTTATTTAATGAACATCTTTTGAATCACTGAAATATTTATTGTTGACTGTTTTTAATAAAAGCACTTTTGCACTTTTATACACCATCCCCTTGCTCCATTGTTATTGCCTCACTGTCTAGCTCATCTCGGTTATAACTATCGACGGTGTTGGGTTCAAGGACTCCCGGACAGCGGATGGAAGCATGGAGCAGAACCCACATCGTCACACTTGGACCTTTGTCCTTTTGCAAAGATGTCAGGAGTGCCACACATCCCTTTCTAGAGATCACCCATCTCCCAAATGGAAACAAAGATTACTTGCAATGCAAGGAGGACAGCCTTACCACCAGACTGGAGAAGGTCACCCTGGAAACCACAGATCCCTGCAGCATTCCCTACCCTCATCTTGTTCACCACCTGTGCAATCTCCATGAGACTGGGCGTTTCACTGCTAATTGGAGGATCAGCCTCAAGAACTGAGACCCCAACATCCTAGCTGGAGGAACAGTTTTAAGCAGTTGCTCAAAGTAGCCAGCCAAGCGGGTCACAATTGCAACGTCATTGGTAAGGACCGTTTCATCACCCGCCCTGACTGTGACTCTCCGAGGAACACATTCAGATGTACGTAATGCTTCAATTCCTCTATCAGCAGGACGTGGGTCACTAGACCATAGACGGTGTACCACTTGCTCACAGATTCCTCTACAAACGCCTCCTTATCTGCCCGCAAGAGTACACACAGCCATCCTTCTCAGTTTCAGGTTGTCATAAAGCCGTTTGCTGCAACTCCTCTGAATGATATCCAGTGTACCCAGTGAGATGAAACACCTCCTTCTGGGAACACTGGGAACATCAACACAACCCTCAGCAACCTTCAGGCTCTTGTCACAGAAAGTCTCCCACATCACTTTAGGATCAGCAGTTTCACCCAAGTCTGCACATTCCTCATACAAACTGTGTGCACACTTATTAGCCTGATGTTGGAGTCTGGCCTGGTCCTGCCTCATTCTCCAGTTAGGTGGTAGCTTACTGGACCCAAGCTGGATCTTCAGAATAGCAACAACAAGTCTGTGGTCAGAACTCAAACTGGGCACTTCTGTAGATACTGCAATTTTATGAGAACCCCTAGCATCTGCCCACGAGGATGTGATTTCTTTCACCGCACCACCATTATTGGACCACCAAATCCAACAATCCAGCTCAGAACATTGGAACCAGGATCCAGCAATCCACAGTACCTGACCTGTTTCAAACAGAATGAACATGGAGCCAATTTTACCACGTTCACCAGAATCATGGGGACCAACACAATCCTCATAGCCAGCCCTGCCATGCCAGTAGTCACACTGAAATCACACACAACCACAAGAGTGTCACCTCAAGGGCACCCATCAACCACCGAGTGAAGTTGCAAATAAAATGTCTACTTCACCAAGACATCACTCACCACGGTCAGAGCATACACCGAGACAACAGACAAGGCACCCAGAAAATGCCTTAATTTGAGTCTTATAATACACTCGTTGAAAGGAGAGATGTCAGACACCATTGAGAGGAGCCAATCCACCACAGCAACAGCTACTCCCTGAATATGACAGCCATCAGAGCGACCAGACCAATAAACGGTGTACCCACCTACAGAGATCTGGGCAATCTCAGGTCTGCGTGCCTCAGAGAGTGCCACCACTGAAATGCGGAGTTTACAAACCTCCTCTGACAGCAGAGGAAGATGATCATCATGCCGGAGAGACAAAATGTTCCACACGCCTACCCGGATAGGCCACCTCAAATTGGGACTCGAGTACTGCCATGCAGCGGTCAACGCCTCAGCACCACACCAGTTCTGATCCCCAACAGACCTAACCCCATTGACTCTCTGGTGGTTTTGACTCATGCGGGATGAGGCCTATCCCCTTCATACTGCAAGGAGCCTTCCTATGGGTGGCTACAGTAGAGCTACTCCCGTGGAGAGCAAAAAGGAGTCCTGTCTCTCATTTTGGAGTTGCGTGAAGTTTTTTTTTTTACAGTGGTTGGAGTGCCAATCCTGCCACCCACCCTGAAATTTTCCCTGCAAGTTGAAGGACCATTTGCAGGGTGAAAGCAGTTTAACATCATACCCAGGACAAAACTGTAATATAATGTGTTAAAATTTTCAGTTTAGCTTCTTTTTAAATTTTGTAAGTTTAGTCTTACATTTAATGTTACTGAGCATTTGTAAGCTACGACAACAATATTAGCCTTTAAACCAGAACTTTAACAGGTTAAAGTGCTAAAAAGTAGCCTCTTGATTCACGCAGGCCCGTATCTTGTATGGTTTCAATCAACATATTAAATATATGAGTCTAATTACAAACAGAAGAGTTGGACGTGCCAGAAATTCAGGAATCTGAGTCGAAGATCATGTGTACCGACTCCACAGCCCTGCTCATGACAGAGTATTTCACTTCCAGTTCAAGGGGATTTTGCAAATGTTTTAGGGAAAGACAAAGGAACCCTTTTTAATCAAAGTAAAATTATGCATGTCCCTCCTTTATAACATTATAAGGTAAAGACTGGTTGAAAATGACTCAATTCTCTAAAACTACAATTTTGAACTGGCTCCAGAAACAGCAACTTGACAGTATCCGATCCACTTGTACCATCTGAAAGAAATGTGATGAGCTTGAGTGGTATCTCTAAATTAAAATGCTGTGAAGGACTGTGTCTTCTGATGGATTGGCTGGATTCTGTCTTGCCTCCAATGGCCTGCGCAATAATGAGCAGGTTCAAAAAATGCACCTGCAGACTTTACACCAGCTTTATCTTTTAAGCCCAAGAAATGTCATTTTTTTTTGTATTTTACCCTCTCTACCTGTTGTTTTGTGACACCTAGTGGACTTTTAAGAAATTGTCACGTTTTCTGGTATACAGCATTTTACAAAAATATAGAAGGCAACACATTGGACAGATAGAAAGATAGATACAGTAGATAGTTAGACAGACATACCTTTATTTGTCCCGAAGGGGAAATTAGTTTTTATATAGAAGCTCTTTAAATAATTTAATACATAATTAGGTGCTGAAGAATGACTTAAAAGAAAGAAAACGTCTGACTTGGCAGACCAGTCAGGCACTATATAGACATATTGCTGTTGGTATAAAGGAGCACACTTCTGCTGAATGATTTGTTGAAAAGTCCCCAGCGTTAGTGTCTCACAGAGAGGATGTGCAGCAATTTTCACATTTAAATATATTTCAATATGTATTATTTTAATGAGTAGAACTAGCTTGAATACTATTTTAATCTTTATAAACCTAGTGTTGCCTAACTCAGACGTCTTTTGCACACCTTTATTTTATCCCCAGTGTGTGATATAGTGTCCAGCCCCAGAAAATTCCCAGTATAAGTAGAGATTGCATATTCTTACACCCACATCTCAAAGATATGTGGGTCAAACGGTTTAGAGGGTCATTACTGTCCTTGGTACAGTCAAATTCATACTTGTATGTACTAATATACAGTACATGCAACATGTCACCAATGTCTGGTGCCATGATTAGTGGGTAGAGGTGCCTTAACTTGAAACTTCTGCCCGATTGCCTGAAGAATCTCAAAACACATTTACAACAAAGGCCAAAGTGCTAATTGTGGCTCTAACTTAGCCCCTGTATGCAGTGTAGGTGGTAGGCTATAGTGTTAGTCCTACCCATAAATAAGGTACAACTTGTAATCGTCCATAAAATAAATGCAACCAGTATTTCAGCAACAATGTAAAAGTTGTGAGTGGATAAAATGTTTTTAGTTTGAAAGCTTCTTTCATTATAATCATAAAGACATGATGATCTATCAGTCAATACCAGCTCAATTTTTTAACAGACCCAGGAAGATTAAGAATCAACAAGCCTGTATTATAAACAAGAGAGAATTTTAATGGAAAAAGGACATACATTTAACAATGATTAAAATGAAAAGTATGACTCTCTGTTATCATCAGTGTCAGTTGAACTGAAAGACAGAGGTGGTGAATCAAGTGAGGGCTACACAAAGTATGACGAACATGATGATAAAGCAAATTTAAGATAAAGTCAAAGTGTGGAAGCAGTTAGCCATGTCAGAGCTGTCAGTTCTATTGCTGCAAGCCCTCAATCATCAGGCCTGGGCCTAATGACGTTAGTAAGCTGAGCGCACGAACGGTGGAGTGTATCAGGAAAGTGTATGTGGCAAACCGTAACAGAACAAATTAATCTAAAAGTACAACTAATATGAAATGTGCAGTCAGCAATAACATACATTACAAAATATTACCAACCCTACTTAATCCAATTCAGAGACTGTCTTTATTCGAGGAGTCGCTGTGTGGTGTAACTGACTTACAAAGATGCTCGCTCTATTATGATGGAGTGAGTGGAACTCACCAAGTTTGTTACAGATAGTCTTACTCTTGCTTATACTCCTAAGCTTAACACATGTGCACACACAAAGAGAATCCAGCCATAGTTATACTTAGGCACTGATTATGAGTGGTGCCTGCATAGCCCTTCACTAGTCATTACTCTAGGGCTTTCGTATTAACCAAGGAATAAGGATTAAATATTACAACTTGAAAGAACTGCATATTCAAATTTAGATGAATGATTCTGGGTGAAGTTGAGAGCCAGCATTGCTGCCAACTGCTCCACAATGCCACACAATATGATATTCATCCATCCATTATCCAACTTGCTAGATCCTAACTACAGGGTCATGGGGGTCTGCTGGAGCCAATCCCTGCCAACATAGGGCGCAAGGCACACACACGGGACAATTTAGGATCGCCAATGCACCTAACCTGCACATCTTTGGACTGCGGGAGGAAACCCACGCAGACACAGGGAGAACAGCAAACTCCATGCAGGGAGGACCTGGGAAGTGAACCTAACTGCGAGGCAGCAGCACAACCCACTGCGCCACCGTGTCACCCCAATATGATATTATTGTGAATATATGTTGTGGGCACCTTTAAGTTAACTTTCTTTGTTTTTGGAATTTTTGTGCACTTAAACTTACATATATTCTTACTCTGGTGACGCCATTTTCTGTTTTGTTTTCTAAATGGTCACCACCATTTTGTATCTGTCTTTGCATGGCCTTGATGCTGATACCCGTTATGCCTGTTGCTGAACATGTAATATGGAGATCATGTGACAAGAGTGTATGATGACATTCCACCTACATCAGATGTCAACACCCAAGTACCCAAGTATTGGATTGCCTTCAAAAAGTATGCCTTTCTTCAGAGCTAGTAAGGAAGGGGTAAGTAATAGAAGGTAGCGAATTTGACTTGGTAGCTGTAGTTTTGTCAATTAATTTTCTGTTAGTCTTCGTAGCCTAAGACACTCGCTCATTTCTTGGATAACGATAATGGATGTTCTTCTTGGTCCTTTAATCTCTTGACCTCTCTTCTTTGACTGTGTGATCTTTCAGAGATCTTAGTAATGAAACAACGTTATAACAATATGATGAATATCTTAGGTGAATAGGAATCACAAACCCGTTGAACTGAGCGGCATGCTCCTATCACAATGGTTCTAATATTGTAATGATACGATACGATAGTTGAAATTGGAAATTTGAAATTGGATTTGTACCATTCTAACCATTTATCCTCAAATTTCAAACCTTTTGAAAAACGCCTTTGAATATATATATATATATATATATATATATAAATTTTGAGAGATTAAACAAAGTCATGGTATGTATAAAAAAGTAAATATTTAGATGTGAAAAATTGTGTATTGAAATAATTTCTCAAAATGGTTCTGTATTTTACGTAGTAAAAAGTTTTTCCAGCTCACAACATGACCTGACGTTTTTAAAATCCTACCTTATCAAATTCTCATTATGAGTGTTTTAGGCCTCACTGTCCAGAATATGCTAACTCAGTCACTGTCTGCATCTCAAGGCACTTACAGTAGGTGGAGGAGAAAATGGAGACCAAGTCGCAATTTGTGAAGAATTCATAGAGTGTGGAAAACATGGTAAATGAACAATTACATGACATGAAGCACTGGAAAAAATGAAAAACTATAAAATAAAAAAAGTGAATTAAGAAGAAACCCACCCAGCAAGTTCAATAAACTGGATTATTAATGCAAATGCCACAGAAGTGAGACTGGACACTGATGCCAGATGTATGAGCCAGCAGGCATCTGGAAACTAAGGTCTATCTATCTAATGACAGGATAACGTTTGGTAGGTTTTCTAAAACTCTAACCTGCAATCCATCTTGAAGCCAGTCAGCATGCATCTGAAAAATGAAAAGAGACAAATGGTGACAATGAAGAGCTTACCTTTAAAACATTCAAAAATGACTTCATCTAATCTTCTTCAGGAGCATTGCAAATACTAAACATGTATTAAAAACTGCATGCTAGCCCTATATGCTTAATAAAACAGTAGTTTAATAACAAAGAAATTTGTTTTTCCACCATTTTTATGAACGCACAGCATAATCAATCACTGTACCTTGCAATTGGTTCCTAGTGCTGCTGGTGCAACCACCAGACATGCCATCTCTGAAACCCAGGAATTAATAAAGTCAATTCACAAAACAGATGGATGAATAGGGGGAATTCTCAAAAAAATAATCAATAGATAGATAGATAGATAGATAGATAGATAGATAGATAGATAGATAGATAGATAGATAGATAGATGAGTCACATGAATGAGTAAAGTCTGTGTTTCAGCGTCTGGGATTAAATGGACACAGGAAAGAGATGGATGGGCACATCAGCTCACCAATCCTTTACTTACACCCTTAGCTAAGAAGACTCTGACCAAATGGAGGACATATCTGCACTCTGCCTCCACACTACCTTTTCCCTTTAACCCGAAATAAAAACAGCACCATCCCAAAAAAGAGTCACCATTCCCGATCTGCTCAAGGATGAGATGCAACAGTGTCAATAACTCCAGCACTATTAACAGTACTTGCAAACCGTAGAGCACCTTAATAAAACAGGGTAGGAAGTGACTCCACAACTCTCCCAACAAGTTTTTGGGTTTTATCTACGAGGTACACACTGATGGCAAATATATGGCAGACACTATATAAGACTGAGAGATATGAAAAGCAGCATACAAAAGACAAACGTACATGAAAGGTAGAATATCACAGGTACATTTAGATTTAAACTTGCTTGTCATTTCAGGGTCCCTGTGGCCTAAACAATTAGAGATTTGTAAAAAAACTATAAGCCTGTCCTGAAGGTGGTACTCAAACATATTCCAGCAGTTTATTGAAGTGTGCGATTAATAGCCACCTTAGTATGTAAAAGGCACTCCCAGCTATCTGAGTGACCCAATTATAACTGCTTTCTTAGAACATTCAAATGTCAAAAAACATCAGGATTGGCTGAAATGAATTGCATTAACAGTAAGGTCCCGTCCAGGTCCTGTTTTCCTACATAACCTTAACCAGTTTCATGCAAAAGATGCATACATTTCTAGTCAGCTACCCATATAAACCCACAAGCACATGGGAAACATACAATATGAATCTGTATGAAACTGGGATTCCTAAATGACATAATCAAAGGCTCTGAGGGTTAGAATATCTCCAAATGTGTGCACTTCACTGGTCACATCCACAGTCCTTCACATAGCATCAATGGCAACCTCTTCCTTCAGGCACTTAACTGTTACCGTTTCTTGTACTAATTTCCTCGGCTGACTGCAGCGACGAGTTCCTGCGTCACATTCACAGAGAACATCTCTGGCTTGCTGCCCATGCAATACATTTTTTGAAAGAGGGAAAAGAAATTTTCTTGCTATGTGGTCTTAAACATCCTTCACCTGAGATTACAAAAATCGAATCTGAATCTCGGCCCAATTAAGATGGAGATACATCAAAGCTGAAACAACACAAGTGTAAATATGCTTGAGGTTTTCCATGTTCTGCCATAGCGGCAAGTTTGTCACTTAGCTACTGGGCCCGACTCCAAATCAATTCTCCCAAAGCCACACAGTGCATTAGGACAGTGCCGTTAATTCTTAACGGCTTTCAGGTTTCTGTTTATTCTGCTGACTTCTCCTTTTCCTTCATAAAACATTCTGCTGAACTAACAGATACATAAGAGTAAACACATTAAGTGCGTACAAGCGAAACAATGTTGGCTTATTGTGGTTTCTGCAGGAGCAAAGTCCAGGGACTTCGCAAGATTAATCAAAGCCCACTTTCCAGGAGTCGATATACAGCCAGGTTGTCAGCCATTCATCTTCCCTTCTCCAATGCAGCTATTATGAGAAGTACAAAACCTCTGACGCACGTGCAACAGTTTTCTCATATCACATTGGAGGTTTTACTGCAGAACAAAAACAAAATCACCTTTGTGCTTTTGACCTGCAAATCCAATCAATGGTCCCCAACAACTAGGCTCTGTTTCTTTAAAATGGAAGCCTCCACCTTTGGTCCTGTAGTTTTTAGTCATTTTGCCAATCAAGCACATTTTCTGGTGAAAGTCTAAGAAATGTTGGATTACACATGTCAGTGCTGGGCAAGAGGAAGCCTTGCACAGCTTGAGAGTTTTTAAATATTCACAGCTCTCTGATGTCTTCTCTTGATTCTTATCTTCAGTGTCTTACAGTAGCTCGGCAGTAGATGGTATTACCTCCAAGTTCCCTTGCTCTCAACTCATTTCTGTGGTGTCTTCATAGGCTAAAGCACATTTTTCCGGACTTCTAATGGTGCAGATGGAATCCCCCCAAGTGTGAATGTTTAGTATGGGGCGAGAAAGAAACTCCAGGATGAAGACAGATCTGTCACTTCTGCAGTGAGGCCATTCCCTTTTATTGATATCATGTTCAGGATAAAAGGAAATATTTTACCTTACAATTTAGCAGTTTCCCTCTTTCTATTCATTTTAGACACTCAACCCTGTCCACACTCTTGACCAGAACTTTAAGAGGAGGAAAGAAAGAAATCGAATTTTCAAAACCCATGCACATTTTTCAATTCCTGCTTAAGTTTTCTGCTTGCCACTACCATTAATGTCTCCCACAATATACTGTCAGCAATGCATCATTGACTTATTATACTGCTGTTTGTTTTCATGTGTTATTCTTTTTCATTTTCATTCATTTATGTTAATGTTGTGAATTTTAGTTTTTGACCCTCCTGATTAAGATCATTTTTCAACAGGTTAAAAATTCTTTGTCATTGCTTTGCAACATTTTCAAATGCCTCTGCACAGCCACAACCATGTTTTAATTGTCACGACTCAGGTGGAGACCACGTGACATGTTGCATACTTGCTCTCCACCAATATGAGATGCCGGTCTACTCTCTGTTATGTAGTAGCCAAGATTTCATGCTGGCTTAGGTATATGGCACTTCGACTTTCGCGGCTTCACTCTAAATGTAAGCATATCTAAATATATATCACAGATTTTTCGCTGGTTCCCATATTTCAGTGGACAATGGGTCTTTTAATTTATGGTACATGCTTCCTCAGTTGCTTTGCCCAGTTGATTTCATACAAAGGACGCTATTGCAAGATGGCTGAGAAGCTACCCAATCAGAGCACGTATTACATATTAAATAAAACTCCTCAGTGATATACGATATACTTCCCGCAGGGTGCTTCGCATATTGAAAGCCAGAACAGCACGTATTGATTTTTGATTGTTTGCTTTTCTCTGTCTCTCTCTCTGTCTCTGACATTCTCTGTTCCTGACGGAGGGGTGTGAGCAGAGGGGCTGTTCGCACACTGGCCTAGAGGATACGGACGCTCCTCTAAAAAATGCCGAAAGACTACTTTCACATTGCCTCCTTCCTTGTAGCTGCTTTGTCCGGCGGTGCCTCGCATACTTAAAAGCTCAACAGCCCTATTGATCTTTGATTGTTTGCTTTTCTCTCTCTCTCTCTGACATTCTCTGCTCCTGACACGCATTCTTTGAAGAGGAAGATATGTTTGCATTCTTTTAATTGTGAGAAAGAACTGTCATCTCTGTCTTGTCATGGAGCACAGTTTAAACTTTTGACTAAAGGGTGTTATTTCATGTCTAGTGGGCTCTAATAATGTTACAAATTGTATTTAGAGGGTCATAAACAGGTTTTCTATGCTCTAACTGCGAAAATATTCAAATTATAAATAAAGAATCCTACTTCGCGGAAATTTATCTATCGCAGCACAGTCTGAAACGGATTAACCGCGATAAATGAGGGTTGACTGTATTTCCTTTTTTATGTACTAGTTTGTCTTTTAAATATACTGTATTTTCGTAAGTTGTTTGTGTTTGCTTTCTTTCTGAATTTTGTTACTTCTTAATAAGCTTTGTCTTGGTATTTAATTATTTTGTATCATTGTATTATGTTAATGTGTACTTATGTGCCATGTTGTTGTTATGTTAAGCCTAAGGGGGTGAGGCCCCTGATGATGCAGCTAGAGGACATTCCTAGGCCTTTATAACCCACAAACATTGCAGTACTTTCCTTCAACATTGATAAAATGTCTGTTGGGCTCTGTGAATCTGACTAGGGATGTCATAATAACCAACTTTTTCACAGTATCTGTAGTACAAAGAAAGTCGGTATCATACTCATGTTTGGTCGCATCGCTGCATGTATATGAATTATTTCGGACTGCCTACAGCACCATATTAATTCATGTCAAAAAGTAAAACAGCAGAACTCACGTGTACTAATGTGTTGAGTTTGAGGCAAGAGAATTTCAACACAAAATTGCAGGAATCAGTCATATTATTAAAAAAAAAAAAAGAAGAAAGAGAGACAAGACAACCACATCCAGGCTTTCGATATTTTCACTTTTATCTCATTATGGAGTTGGTTCAGAAACATATTACCGATGAGATGAGGTGTAATCGTTTTGTTTGTAATGGAACACGATTGTATTAAGAGATGAAAAGATGAATCACCTTCTAATACAGTGTCCAACTGTAAATGAACTGAGGCTTTGCATACATTCTCTGATAGTTATGAGCACCTCATTCCATTTTTTAACTGGCACACAGAGTTCAGCACAGCAGTGAAGACCTTCATTCATCTTCACTTACACATATAGGACTGTGGGATATGGGAGTACTGGCAGCGCTAACGATAGCTGAAACAAGAAAACACCAAAGCAAGACTCAGACAAAGTGGCTATTTGGTTTTCTATACCACCAATGACATAAGCTGGTCCTTTTGTTAAAACCAAATTAAAATGTATTATGTTTTTCAAAACTTTGAAGGACAAGGCAGATCTACCAAGTAATACAACATGCTCTGCGTTTAGCAAAACTCATTCATAGAAGCAAGCATTTAGCAGGACAAGCAAAACAGCACACTTCATTGCTAAAAATGAATCTGTAAGCACTGTATTTGTATCATTCACTTTTTGAAGGCAAAGTAACATTCAATAGTATTGCCATATATAAAAACACGTTACATATATGGGTGGAATACTGAAGAACGTAAATCTATCTCATCCATCCATCCATTTTCTAACCCGCTGAATCCGAACACAGGGTCACAGGGGTCTGCTGGAGCCAATCCCAGCCAACACAGGGCACAAGGCAGGAACCAATCCTGGGCAGGGTGCCAACCCACCGCAGTAAATCTATCTCATATTTACAAATTTATTGAGTAATGGCTACTGACAGCCCAGGTAATATTTTAATTCTGAATTTGCACACTGACATAAGCCTTGACAAAATGTCAATCACTCCCATAAGAAACCCTGAGAACATCAAAACGAAGGCTGTCTGAATTAAAGGATTCATGAAAAACGTACAAGTTTGATTCTACACAGCAAGCTTTAAAGTTGGGGAAAAAAGGACAGATTTGGAAAATGAAAGCACTAAGAGTCTGTGACATCTGAGATTTGATTTACTTCAACTCTTCTGTTAAATATTACTTATTAGAAATACTTTTAATCAGCTAATGATGCAAATATAAATCTTACAATAGCAAATGTTAACAATCTTTAACAGAGTGCGACTCTGACAAACTAGACTTTAAAGGCATGTTGCTACAAAAACCGCCAAAAAGAATTTTATTAAATGGAAACATTAATAATTATCTTGAAATTCACTAATTCAACAGTAAAGACACACTAATGTTTGGATTTTTATTTTTAGTATTGATTTGAAGCAGCATTTTTTAGGTACTGGAGAAAAAATGTCAGAGAATACATTTAAAATGTGTACGTCTCTATGTATATAATGCAAAGCTGACTGACTCATTCCCTCACTCACTATTTCCCGTTTGCCAGTAAACATCTGTAAAGAAAGGGCATTTTGATAAATCAATATTTAGGGTTAAAATCCCAACACCACAGTAGAAAAACTAAATACCCCAAAATCTCAAAAATTCTTTGACTGCTTTGATTGAAATTTGATAACAGTAGGAAAAGAAAAAAAAATCTGCTGACCCTATTATTTTCATTTGTCAATACATTTCCATCAATGGGGGTGCGGTGGCACAGTGGGTAGCACTGCTGCCTTGCAGTTAGGAGACCCAGGTTCGCTTCCCGGGTCCTCCCTGCGTGAAGCTTGCATGTTCACCCTGTGTCTGCTTGGGTTTCCTCCGGGTACTCTGGTTTCATGTCCAAAGACATGCTGGTTAGGTGAACTGGCGATTGTAAATTGTCCTTGGGGTGTGTGTGTGCGCCCTGTGGTGGGCTGGCACCCTGCCCAGGGTTTTTTCTTGCCTTGTGCCCTGTGGTGGGCTGGGATTGGCTCCCCCGTGACCCTGTAGTTAGGATATAGCAGGTTGGATGATAGATGGATGGATTTTCATCAATATATTAATATTATGATGATAACAACAACAACATTTATTTCTACATTTTATTTCAACATTTTCATACAAATAATGTAGCTCAAAGTGCTTTACCTGATGAAAAAAAGAGAAATAAAAGACAAACTAAGAATTAAAATAAGACAGCACTAATTAAAATAGGATGGCCAGGGAGGACAGAAAAAAAAAAACTCTGGGCGGCTGGAGAGAAAAAATAAAATCTGCAGGGGTTCTGAGGTCACGGGACCACCCAGTCCCCTCTGGGCATTCTACCTAACATAAATGAAACAGTCCTCTTTGTATTTAGGGGTCTCATGGAAGGACTTGATGATGGTGGTCATGTGGACTTCCAGCTTTTCATCCATCAATGTAGGACATGACGGTGCTTTGATAAGGTGGTGGTGGCGCAGGTCGCCACCACAGAAAACCAGGAAAAGAAACAGAAAAGAGAGTAGGGGTCAGTACGGATTTTAGAGCCATCATGAATAGTTATTATAATGAATTGAATATACAGAGTATCAGGATTAAATGAAGGTGAAGTTATGAGAAAGCCATGTTAAAGTAATGTGTTTTTAGCAGTGTTTTAAAGTGCTCCACTGTATCAGCCTGGCGAATTCCTATTGGCAGGCTATTCCAGATTTTAGGTGCATAGCAGCAGAAGGCCGCCTCACCACTTCTTTTAAGTTTTGCTCTTGGAATTCGAAGCAGACACTCATTTGAAGATCTAAGGTTACGGTTTGGGATATAGGGCACGTTGCTGTGCTGAGAGCGAGTTTTATGCAAATGATGGAGGGAGCAAAAGTGTATGACAGGCCGAGCAACAACACAAACCAGGATGGTAGATGAACGGCTAAAAGAGGTAGTATATGAGGTCAAATATGAAATGGAAGAAGAAAGTTCAGTAAAGCACAAGGAAGATTTGATGGTGAAGCACACTATAAAACTGTGGCTGCTAATAGGTGTTGTTTCTCCAGAAGCAAAAAGGGAGTGAGAGAGAAGAGGAGGCACAACTGTTTTTTTCAGATTCAAGACCAGCCAGAAGCAGCACAGTGGCATCAGCAGGTGGGCTGGGGCTTCAGAGGCGTAAGGTTGTGCTCAGTCCCTGATTTTGTTCTGCAGTTATATACATGACAACAGTGGTAAGGCCCTTATCCTTTTGTCCACCATATACAATATAGCCCCTGATCAATGTTACACCATTATATGCATGTGGACAGAAGCCCAAAGGGCCAAACCCTGGACCCCTTCAATTTTATATCAACAACAACATTTATTTCTATAGCACATTTTCATACAAACAGTAGCTCAAAGTGCTTTACATAATAAAGAATAGAAAAATAAAAGACACAATAAGAAAATAAAATAAGTCAACATTAATTAACATAGAATAAGAGTAATGTCCAATGGCCAGGGTGGACAGAAAAAACAAAAAAAAAAAAACTACAGACAGCTGGAGAAAAAAAAAAAATCTGTAGGGATTCCAGGCCATGAGACCACCTGACCAGTCCCCTCTGGGCATTCTACCTAACATAAATGAAACAGTCCTCTTTGGATTTAGGGTTTTCACGGAAGGACTTGATGATGATGATGGTCACTTAGACTTCTGCCTTTTAATCCATCCATCATTGTTGGAGCATCATGAAGCTTTGAGTAGGTGGAGGTGGCGCAGGCCACCACCACAAAGAAACCGGAAAAAGAAACAGAAAAGAGAGTAGGAGTCAGTACGGATTTTAGAGCCACCATGAATAGTTATTGTGATGAATTGAACATACAGAGTATCAGGATTAAGTTAAAGTGAAGTTATGAGAAGGCCATGTTAAAGTAATGTGTTTTCAGCAGTGTTTTAAAGTGCTCTACTGTATCAGCCTGGAGAATTCCTATTGGCAGGCTATTCCAGATTTTAGGTGCATAACAGCAGAAGGCCGCCTCACCACTTCTTGTAAGTTTAGCTTTTGGAATTATAAGGAGACACTCATTTGAAGATCTAAGGTTACGTTTTGGAATATAATGTTTCAGGCATTCTGATATATAAGATGGAGCGCGATTATTTAAGGCTTTATAAACCATAAGCAGAATTTTAAAGTCAATCCTGAATGACACAGGTAACCAGTGTAGTGACATCAAAACTGGAGAAATGTGCTCGGATTTTCTTTTCCTAGTTAGGATTCTAGCAGCTGCATTCTGCATTAAAACAAATACATGTAAAACAACAACAAATCCTGACACCTGCAAATCCTAGGAACATCTTCCCCCACAAGCTACTCCACTGTAATATACGTGCACATCTATGGGCTTTGAAAGGAGAAACCCACCAAGCAAAGTCATACGCCAAGACACTTCTTTTAAGACACACATATAGCCTTACATTTTCATATCATATTCCCATTTCTACTGCATATACGTACAGATTAGCACATGTTACATTAGCACTGTATGTATAACTGTGCTGCAAAGTTTTCCACTAGTTTTAATTATTCTGGTAAAACATTTTTTTTAATTCATATCACAAGAAGAATTATGCAGGGTCTACTAGATTAATAGGCATGTTGGCCACTTCTAATTTTGGAAGAAAGACCTCACTTTGAATGTTAAGAGCTAAGCAAATCTTTGCAGTGTGTGTAAGTATTTCAAAAAGACTTTATGCAGTTAGGATTTTCCTCTTGTGTTGTTTTTTTGTTTCTACAATGAAGTATGGCCAACATTTTGGTACTGGGATATATTTTGAGTTTCATTTTTGACTTCCGGCTTTTGTCCCCTTGCACATTTTAGACCTTTTTTTTTATCATCCCCCTTTCTCACATTTTATTGTTATTTCTGTGATTTCGAAGTTATTTTTTCACAATCATGATACAGTATATATTAATTTCACACAACAAATTGTGTTCTAAAGTGAATCAATTTTAATAAATTTTACAAAATGCCTAGACTGCTCTTGAGCTTTGAAATGGAGGTTAAAGGCACCAGAATCCAAACGTGAAAACAAAAGCCGTAGTAATAAGTTAATTTTTCAAGTCAATTTGTTTTCATACAGTTGTCCCTCCCTTTGACATCTTTGATATTAAATTTGTTCTGTCATACTAACACCAGAATAAATGCTACAAGAAATAAATACTGTAACTAAATAAAATGCTAATACATTCTTGATGGACAATTTGCACAGGCCATACATCACAGGAATTCTCTGCTTGCTGCCCTCTAGTAATCCAGTTAGGGTTGCTCTGATCACCGTTTTCATGTTATTACAATTGTCCGATTCTGATTTGTTTTCTTTATCCTTTAAAATTTTATTTTCTTTTTTTCCCTTTTACTAAGCTCCTGCAAAACCAGCCATTTCGAAGCCTAGTGATGTACTTTAAAATTGTATTTTTATATTCAAAAGGCAGACCACAGGCATTAGCAGTTAATTTTTTATTAACAAAATTAAATTATGTAGGGTTATTGTTCAATGACCATAAAAATACTAAAATAAATAAAATCCACATAAACATAATTTTATAAACTAATAAAGCAAGCATTTTAGCCAAAATACACATGCCATAAAAGAACATAAAAAATTCTTATCATAATTATAAGACACAATTAAAAAAAATTGTGTTTCTGAAGCTCGTCCATGCCTTTGGCTCCTCCAGGCTGGATTACTGTAATGCGCTCCTCATTGGGATTCCTGACAAGAGTATTCAGAGACTCCAGTATATTCAGAATTGCGCTGCCAGGATCCTGATGAGGGTGCGAAAGCATAGCCACATCACTCCTATCTTGAAAACCCTTCACTGGCTCCCTGTACCTCTTAGAATAGAGTACAAGGTTTCCCTCCTTACCCATCAGTGCATTTATGGACATGCCCCCCTTTACTTACAGGAACTCCTTACCCCTCATACCTCCTCACGCACCCTCCGCTCTGTACACACTAACACTCTCCAAGTCCGTAGAACTAAGCTTCGCAGTATGGGTGATAGGGCTTTTCATCTGTGGCGCCGAGACTGTGGAACGCCCTCCCTGACTACCTGAGAGCCCCACAGTCGACTGATGTTTTTAAACGGAATCTAAAAACTCATCTTTTTAGAAAGATATTTTGTTAAAGTATAAAAAGATTTTCTTGTTTTATTATTATTATTTTTTACTCTGTAGCACTTTGAGATTGCTAAAATATAAATAAAATGTATTATTATTATTATTGTTTAAGATACAAAGCTAACACATGCTTAACAAATTCACACATAAAAGTGACACATTTGGCTCTTAAGCTAACAAGTCGATTGTTTACTAAGCAGCGAAGACATATTCTTCTTCATCCATTCTTTTTCTAATTAAAATGCAGGCTTCCATACTAAACATAAGCTTGGACACTCACTGCCCACACTCTGACAAGGGGTACCTGTTTTATTTACAGGTCAAAATATAAAGGTCTGAACTCATTCTCTTAATCTATACTAATAAAAGGCAAAGCCCTCACTCACTCACTCACTCACTCACTCACTCATCACTAATTCTCCAACTTCCCGTGTAGGTAGAAGGCTGAAATTTGGCAGGCTCATTCCTTACAGCTTACTTACAAAAGTTGGGCAGGTTTCATTTCGAAATTCTACGCCTAATGGTCATAACTGGAAGGTATTTTTCTCCATTAACTGTAATGGAGTTGAGCTGGAAAGGCGTGGGGGGCGGAGTTTCGTGTGACATCACGCCTCACGTAATCACGTGAACTGACTGTCAACGCAGTGCGTAGAAAACCAGGAAGACCTCCAAAAAGCGCTTAAGAAAACATGCATTATATAATTGAGAAGGCAGCGAAACAATAAGAAGCGAGCGAGTGACATATACTACCATATTCATGAGTGCTGCTACCTCGGAAAGAAAGCAAGATGTAAACCTAAACTTTAAATTAAGTTCATAGACAGGCTACGCTGGCGTTTCACATGCCCACAGGTAATGCGGGATACAAGTTTAATGAGAGGACGCAGGATATAAACGAGAGTTTTGATCACTTTGTAACTAAGTTAAAATTGTAGGTGAAGGGGTGTGCTTATGCAAATTCCGAGAGACTGTGTTTGTGGGGATTGACAGTTAAGGCGGGTGGGGAGTCACGTCATCATCTCCCCTCCCATTCATCTCATTTCGCTCTGAGCTGAGCTCCACGGCTAACGCCGTCTTCAAGCAACTTCGTCAGACTGCCACCAAATACTCACAGAAAAATCCACAAGTTAATACACACGCTGTCTCTAGAGTTTCTCCACACTGAATCCTCCAGGCACTACTTACAAAAGGTTACATTGACAATCGTGTTACGTTATTTTTAAAATCTTTCCTTTTCTTAGCACAAGCACAGCTGAGAAGCTTCGATGCATGTGCTCCATAAGCGTTAAAAATAATGCATTTAATCACACTTTGCATTACAAGCAAAGGGAGCTTTTGTCAATGCATGATTTCCTGGTACACCATTACATTGATCAGCGATCCCGATTCATTTTACCCTCGCACCACCTTAGTTTGAGAAGAAGTATGAAAAATATGAGGTTAACACAGAAAAACAGATCACCAATTCAAGCTTTATGAATAATCGATTCGCCATCAATAATTGTTTTGATAAAGCCATCCTCCTTCCATTTTATAATTTTTCCGCCACTAGCCATGATTAAATGAACGGTAAAAAGTAAGAGCAAAGCGAGGTGACTTATTTAGGCAGGCATATATATGACAGCAACACTCATGACAATGTCAATCATGTTACGTTATTATTAAAATGTTTCCTTTTCTTTTTCATTACTTCTTTAACACACTACTTCTCCGCTGCAGGCGCGGGTATTTTGCTATATATATAATATATGAATGACCTTCAAAGAGTGCTGAGACTTTTGATATCATGAACGTGTCTGCAAAAACTGGGGTCTCCTGCCCAGCAAAAGTCGAGCAGCCAGCGCGCGTGAATAGCTGTGCCGGCCTTTGAGACGCTGACTGCGCTTCTGCCTTAAGTCAAAGTGAGCACTTTTAATTTTTTTCATCCTCCCCCTGCGCTATAGCCCAGACAAGTGCAAACACGGGACCCCTTTTCTACACCACGGCAAAATAATATTAAGGCGATTCACACTTTCTTTTGCACGTATACGATTATGAGGTTGTCAGCTCGGATTATGAAGACACGCACACGAGTGGAGGACTGACAGTGCCATCACAGCCGATTAATGGCGGGGCGTCTCACCAGTCTACACAAGACCCACGCGACTGTCCCAAAAGGCGATCATAACGTCAGCGAACACATCTCTCTATACTATATAAAAGAAAAAGGCAACTTTCCTTTCTTTACACCTTTTTTCCTTTTATCCCAAACCAAAGCCTTTCTCTCTTAACACTGCAGAGGACACAAAACTAATTTTCTTTAAATGCCGGTAAGGCACATTACCAGAGGCACAAATTTGAACGTTCACATAGAAAATGTAATTTCAATGTACCTGTACTTCTTAAAACGTTAATGTTTTACTGTTTAATAACTTATAGACTATAATTTATTTTTCCCTTGCACTCAGTGACCAAAGCTATACAAACATATATAGAAACATACAAACATACACACAAGTATATGTATGTGTATATATATACACACACACACACACACACACACATACATACATACATATATATAATTTGTGTGTGTGTGTGTATATGTGTGTGTGATGTATATATGATATAGATAGGTATATATATATATATATATATATATATATATGTATATGTAGATATGTATATAGATATGTAGATATGAAGATATGTATGTGTATATATATGTATGTATGTATGTATGTGTGTGTGTGTGTGTGTGTGTGTGTGTGTGTGTGTGTATATATATGACAGCAGCAATCCAAGCTGTGAGAAAACAGTAAAAAGGAGGCGTGTCAGACGTCGTGGTCCATTTTCTGATGCAGCTACCGAAAACAACTTCGTGACGCTGCCGCCAAATACACAAAACAATTACTTTGACAATCATGTTACATTATTTTTAAAATGTTTCCTTTTCTTTTTCATAACTTCTTTAACACATGACATCGCTGCGAAGCGCGGGTATTTTACTATATATATATATATCACAGCGACACTCATAACAGTGACAAAACAATTACATTGACAATCATGTTACGTTATTTTCAAAATGTTTCCTTTTCTTTCTCTTTCCTTCTTTAACACACTACTTCTCCGCTGCCAAGCGCGGGTATATATATATATATAGATAGATAGAGATATATATATATATATAGATAGATATGAGAACAACACTCATATCAATGACAAAACAATTACATTAACAACCATGTTACGTTATTTTTAAATTTTTTCCTTTTCTTTTTCGTACCTTCTTTAACACACTACTTCTCCGGTGCGAAGCGCGGGTATTCTGCTAGTTTCTGATAAAGCTGAATCTCTCTTTTCTTACACTGCCACTCCTGGCCATGCACAGTTTATTACTCCATTTGCTTAAATTGCTCTCTTTGAAAATTTGACGGCCAGCTCTCTGCTTAGAAGACGTATGGAAGAAAAATGATATGTGCGATTCCTCAAGTACCATCATAAAGGAACACTAACAAACTAATTACCGTAAAACAAGCAAGTTCTGGAAAAAACAATTTTTGAGATTTTAGAGATTAAGTTATTTGGGGTGAAAAATCAGCCAATCTCACCCATTGATTGGAGCATCACTAGCCCCCAGTATTATGGCTTTCTAGGTTTTCAGCATTGCTGTTGTCCCGGTTGATATGAATTTGAAGAGTCCCTAAAAAACTCAAAAACACCAACTAGGCCCTGGCTAGAAACATAAAGGATATTGAAGAATCTTTATAAATTAAAATGAATAAATAAATAAAAAGCTCTGTGACAAAAATAAGCTACAAAGAGTACAAAAGGCATAGGAGGCAATGCTTTCAAAAGGCAATCCAAAAGTGAAGACCCAGTCCAAAACCAAGAGGCAAGGTCAGATGATACACAATAAGCACAAGAACAATAATCGCAAGACAGACACTACCACCACAAGCATATTTGGAATGAACTTTATAGGACCACCACTTGGGAAACCATCCACAAAACCACTTGGTACATAGGACAAGATACACACATATAATTTCTGGTCATTCAGTGTCTATGTAACATAAGAAAATGAATTAAAAATAAAGAAAACAGACTTAAAAGCAGAATCTGAACCTCAGCCTGGGTGGAAACCCTGGCTGAATCTTAAGTACCCGTGTTCTTCTCTACAGCCTGTCCCTTGAAAAGACTGAGGCTAGCCAGAGCCATGAGATTGAGTCGAGCACTGGAAGTACTCATGGGTTATCTCTTAGCAGGACCTCTCTTCTGTCTGTAATCCTGTGCCTTTCTACCTTCCTGATAACACTGCACTCTGCTATAAGCCATTTTCAGTGCTGGATATTCAACTGTTTAAGTTTCATTGTGTCTGAGTTCTGTGTCTGCTGAAGACTGGCCCTAATGGTGTTACATGTTAATGCCAGATGTAAAGGGAGTCTATGTGTAAGCAAATAAAAAAAAATGTTGTTACATCACGCCTGCACACATCCTACACTTTTCCAATTAAAATTTACCTGATGAGTCAAGCAGTTTTACACAAAAGGTTCTGAAGCCAATCTCCACTACAGGCAGCACAGAATAGACCAGACATTAGTCAAAAAACAAACATCCTGACAGCACTGAATCCTCAAAAAAAAAAACAAAAAAAAAACCCACTTCATTCTTTCTATCGAGGGAGTTGTAACATATGAAATTCAGACTATGCAGAACAGTCATCTACAGCCTTCTGCTTTTTCTGCAACCTTAGCATTTATTTTTAAACATATACTTGATAAACAAGATGCTTATAAACAACCTGAGAACCAAAAAAAGACACTTTGACAAGAATAGGCCACTTAGCCAAAAACAGCTTGTCGGTCTATTTATGTATCAAAATTAATACAGCAATAAACTCTGCAAACAGTATTGAGGCAAAACTTGTCGTTTTCTCTGAGGTTACCATACAATGACTCCCACGAGTATTCTGCACACAGAAGGAAAGATAATGTCCAGGAAGGCTAATTGCCCACACTGTCAGGAATATTCTGGTGTTCTGGCTGGGGTGGACTGTGTTTATTACCAGTATAACAGACAGTTAAAGTGGATGGAGAAACATTCAGACCAGTACAAGATCCTTATTATGGAGGCAGGGATAATGGACGGACAGAGGGATGCTACCTCCCACAATCAAATGTTCCACCAGTGCACTAGAAAGCAGTGCCTCTCTGATAACCCTCCAGTTTGGACACCTGTAGGGTTGCATGGGAGTTATAGTTCAGTGTCCCTTGTCAGACAGAGGTTCCACAAGGCCTTGAGCTGCTTCTTTACTTCTGTGCTGACACACTGGAAGTACTCGCAGCTGTTGGATAAAATGAGCCCTCCATCTCACCCAGGGGAGTGGGGAGGAGTGAAGGACAACAAACAAGAAAGAGGAGAATGAGAACTCCTTTAAGGTATTTTCTGCAAAACAGTAACTTTCTCACAGAAGGCTGTGTCTGCATAGTTGTGTCTGATGGTTAGAGGGTCTGAAGTGCCTGTCGAGTGGTCACAATGTACAAAATGACTAGAAGAAAGAAGGGTTTATGGCAGGGGTGTCCAACTCCAGTCCTGGTGGGCCACAGTGGCTGCAGATTTTCATTCTAACCTTTTTCCTAATCAGTGACCAGTTTTCACTGCTAATTAAGTCCTTTTCCCGTCATTTTAATAGCCCTGTTTTTAAGGATTCAGTTTGAATTGATTTGTTTCTTCATTAAATGACAGCCAAACAGAAATGAGAGGTGAAATGAGCCAAAAGATTACCAGCTAAACTGGGAACGTCAAACTCCAGCCAATTTCACTCCAACCAGTTTCTTAATGAGGAGCCAATACTTGCTGTTAATTAAAGTCATAATTGAATACCATGACTTGTTGCTGCTCTCATTCTGCCACAGTAGACTGTTGATTTTCTGTTATTTCTAAGACCACCGTCAAGATGTTTTGGTGACCTGAGCTGGCCAACATGACCAAGACCTTCACATTTCTTTATTTTCATGTTAGCTGGGCTTGTTTTGTGTCTCATTATTGTTTGGCTGCTCATTAAGGAAACAGAAACAACTAACGGGTCTGAGTCACGTCAATTAAAAGTAAGGCAACACGAGTCAATTAGCAGCAAAACCTGCAGCCACTGCAGCCCACCAGGACTGGAGTTGAACACCCCTGGTTTATGTGGACTAACTGAAATGATCATCAATGAATATGGGTAAGAGTCAGTAATCAGAAACCAAGGAAGACCTAATAATATACCCAATGGACGAGAGAAAAATGAAAGTGGAAATTTACAAACAGAAGTTCCTTGCCGACTAATCACGTGATTTGGTGAACTGCCCACAGGAACAGTAAACACACTGCCTTAAAAAAACACAAAATGGTGGATGCTATAATAAATAAACAAGATAAAATAAAAGACATTAAAGAAAATTATGTAAACAAAAAAAAACATTATTGAGAATTTCAAACTGCATAGATAAAAAATAAGGTGCACAAAAATGTATAAGACTAATTTCTGAATAATTAAGACAGATAAATATGACAAAGATAAACCGACCTTCATCCAAGTCTCGTTCTTCAGGAATACAGTGATGTGAAAGTGCAGGCAGGGCATCAGTTAAAAGCAGATGGGTTGTTTACCAAACAAAAAAGTCATCCTATCAGTTTCACCAACGACCCAACACACAATACCAAGAAAAGATCATGCTCCCTGTTCCTTAGAGCAGAGGTTCTCAAGCTCTCTGGCCATGGGACCTAGTGTAACTGATTTTTGTTCAGCAATGACTCTTCATTAGCTGTAATTTTAACATAAACTAGATGCAAATTTCATCTGAATGGCACATATTAACAAGTAACAGTAAATTCATATTCAACATTTCAATACTGTGCACATAATAGAGGAGATACGCACATACTCAACCAAAAGTAACTCGACACATAGGTGTTTAATACTGAATTACTGTCTTGTTACATAATCTGGGCTGGTCTGATTTTCACACATTTGTCAAAATCAGGGCTAAGTGAAGAGACTGCAGAGGTGAATGTGTCCGAGTATGATGGCAGGTGAATCGTCTAGAATTTCTGTGCACACATCTACTGCACAAGACAAGGCAAGCTGTTCTGCAATTGTGTGCACTTTATTACCGTATATACTCGAATATAAGCCGAGTTTTTCAGCACCCAAAATGTGATGAAAAACGTCACCCTCAGCTTATATTCGAGTCAGGTCCCGCTGCCCCCGCCAACCCGACAGAAAGCTGGATTGTACGGTACTGTACCTGATTTGGTCTGCAGGCAGTAGAAGAACTGCAGCCTGTGTGAGACTCATTGCGGGCTGTGTGCTCAATTAATGAGCTGGTGCCTCAATTAATGTACGGTAATTTTATTTGGTATTTATTTTGATTATTGAAACTTACCAGTAGCTGCTGCATTTCCCACCCTAGGCTAATACTCGAGTCAATACATTTTTCCAGTTTTTGTAGGTAAAATTAGGTACCTCGGCTTATATTTGGGTCGGCTTATACTCGAGTATATACGGTACATTTGGCAATTCGAGGTGCAATAAGACAGTGCCCCGAGTGAACAAACATGCTGGAATGTTTTTGGTGTAAGGTCACCAGCATTTGAAAGCTGAAGATCTACACTTCCTATCAGATATACTGTAATATTGAGAAATGGCTGTGATTAGCGTAAAAAATATCCAAACAAAAGCCAGCTGTTAGTTACATAGAAATTTGGCCATATTAACCTAATATATTACAAACATTTAACTGCATGCATACAAGTCAGAGGGTCACCTTCCCAGCTTATCTGAGGTAAGCAACGACACTCCATCTCTTATTTCACCTTCAGCAGCAAGAAGATGCCCAGTGAGGACAACCTGGTCCACCTCTTCCAGTTGAATCACTACAGAAGACCAGAAGTCCTAGAGATAGTTGTCTCAATTTGAACTTGAACTGCAACAAGAACACATCTCCCAGAAAAGATCCCGTCTACATTTTATTTCTGTTACCTATTTTGCCTTTTGCACCATTGAGTGTGCGTTTTCTTAGGATTAAATGTGGCAACACAATCTGGCACCCCAGCACTTCCTTGAAGTTCACGGGTCAGAGTCCTTCCACTCATCCACTTAGCTTGCTTACACGGTTAGAAAGGCCATCTACATTTCCACTCACCTCTCATTCTGCCTTTTAGGAAAAACCTTCCTCTTGCTTATAATAAAATGTTCAGGTCCTCGCTGGAGGAGAGCATGAATCTCCACTTTCTGTTCCCACTTTATGCAGTTGGACCCTATTCTGTATAGAAGACATGTCTATGAAAAGGCACAGCCACTCACTTTTTTAATATCATTAATTAGGTAATCAGCCAATCAATTAATTAATTAATTCACTTTAACTTTCCTAGCCAAAACCCACATGGACAATGGGAGAAAATGCAAACTCCACAAAGCCATTTACCAGTTTGGAACAAGTCTGTTTTCTGTATTTGCGGAGCAGCAGCGCTCACCACTGTCCAGCATGCTCACCACTATCTCATGGACTACATCCAGTTTTATTATTTATTACTGAAGATGGAGCCTAACTCATCAGCGCAGGCTGCAAAGCCGGACCCAAATCATGTATCTATTATCAATCACACCCAGAGTCTATATCTGTGTTCCATATAGCTGAACAGTATTACTGCAATGAGAAATTCCTTGTTTTCTTCCTCAGTGGGCGCTGCTGTAGTGCATTAAAGCCCCCGCCTCTCTCTCTCTCTCTCTCTCACTGTCGAGTCACACTCTCTCACTCACTAGCTGATAAATTCCTCGCTCCCGGTAAAACCCCTGGCATTTCAGAGAGAATCTCACAGTAGCTGGCGGTCTCTGCTCACCCCCAACCCTTGCCTAATTAGGAAGACCCTGCTACATCCTGCACTCCACTGGGCTCTTCTTCAGCTGCAAGCTTTTTAAAATGGGGGGAACAAAACCCTAAAGCTCCCAGCACTGATAGGCCAAGCCAGAGAGGACTCGGGAGGCAAAAAGAGCTGCTGGCAAGCGGTGGAGACTCTTTCTTGTCAAACTCTTACTCACTTCTTCCATCTTTTTTTTTTCCTTGACTGTGAATCTGCCTTTCTGCTGTTGCTAAGGAAAGTAAGCTAAAGAGGAACAGCGCGGCTTTCCTGTAGTTGCCAAGGTAATGGATGCTTCACTTGAGCTCTCGCAGAATGGGTCTCATTTGTTAGAATCGCACAGGGGGCCTCGGCGAGTGGAATTGGTTTTACTGCACTCCGACTTGCCAGAGCTGAACCATCTGCTCTAAAGTTGGTTCTCTCGGGGACGCTGCCCACGGGTGGCACTGCAAATTGCACGCCGTGTGCCTTGAAAGCAGATGCGCCTGGACCTGCAAAGAGGATACACGGTGAGACGGGAGGTAACAAGCACGGCTTCTCAGGAGGAGTGGGGGGAGCTATATTCTCTAGATTTAAAAAAAAAAAAAAGCTAATTTAATTTTCTTAATTACCAGTATTTTCAGGACAAACAGCACATTTATAAATGCATGTCACCTGAGATAAAAGACCCCCAACTGCAAATGTAGCAGTGAATACACTATCTGTATATGTGGAGTTTATAAAATGCATTGGCGGCCTCCACTCACTGCCACAATTAATCTCCCTCAGGTGACATTCTGTGGTCTGCAAGTCTCTCCTTGCACTGCACAGAGTTTCATTTTTTTTTTAAACATTATGGATTGTTATTTTCCATTTAAGAATTATCTTGTGAGTAAACCCTACGGCTTGATCACTGAGCAAGTCATGTAACTCACCTGCACGCCAGACACTTCACATGAAAGGTGCTGCATTAGATGAAGACTGACTGGTAAAACATGGAAAAGGGCTCAAAATGTAATGGTGTTGGGACTTCTTGAACATCCTGAGCTTATAGTCATTTAAGGGTGCTATACACTGAAATGTGAGGGTCACCCGAAAGGACAGTATCACAAAGTGATGTTGAGTAAAAAAGGTGCGATATAAAACAGTTCATTAACTAACTGATGCACTTCTGAAATGGACTGGCACCTCATCTAGGGTGGGCGCCCGCCTTGTGTCCAATGCTGCCAGGATAGACTGGGTTAACCAAGTCTAAGAATGTTACATTGTGTTATGTTATGATGGATGAGCGGTATACTGGTAATTAGTATAATCTATATTTGTACTTTAACTAAGAATTGTTCTTAGCGCTCTGCGACTGCAGCCAGTGAAGAGCACTATACAACAAATAAGTTGTGTTGTATTATACTGTGCACCGGTTAGCTCTACCCCGCACAGCTTCACATATTTAGGTTCAAAACTCCTCCAAGAAGTTTCCATGACAGGCTTTGGCTTCCTGAAAAGTTGCAGTGGAACAAGTGGGTCTAAAAATGTAGAGCAGATGGATGACTGACTAACTGACTGACTGCTCAACACTCATGTAAAAAATGCTATATAATGTGGAATCAAGTTCAGTTTTACAAGTGAATCATTGTTTGTATGTTTCTGCATTCGTTTGCTGTTCTTAGGTGGCAGCATAATGGTTATTGCAATGGCTTCAGGGACCTTCATAAGAAAATAATAAATTAACTAATTAATGGCACACTAGTTAATGCAGAAACCACACTGCTATAGAGACCCAGATTGAACTCCTATCCGTGTGTGGTTTCCGATTGGCATGTAATTTTGTGGAGGTAAGCTCTATCTCCATGTAATTCTGTAATATGAAAAACAGTTTAAAAAAAATCGACAGACAGACAGATGACTGCCACTTTGAATGGCTGGAGAGAAATTGTCTACCTAATGTATAAAGTTCATTGTGTTGTGTTTATTCTTTATACGATGCCACACCCTTGGTCCAATCTCAACAACATTTTTCAGATGTTTCCCACTTTGTCAGGACGAGAAACTGAGCTACTTTGGAACGCTAAAGTTTCATTTTTACTACAGCGAGTTTTAGGGATTCCTGGATTTGGAATCTGAAATGAATTAAATCAAACTAACTTGTCAGTAGGAGAGTCCACTTTAAGAAACACCATTGATTGACTTTAGATAGTTTTGCCTTAAAATTACTTACCCGGGTAATGCCAGGTGCTGCTGCTGCCTGTATAAAATAAAGAAAAATGAAGAGAGTGACTGAACTGTCTAACAAGGTTAATCAACATGGGGTGCTACATGACAGGCACTGTATCAAATAATAGTTATCCTGTTGACTGGTTCACTTGTGGTCTACTTTACTGTTCAGAATAAAGAAAAATGGCCAAAATGTGTTTTTGACACATGGTCCAACCATTCAAGTAACAGTGCGGTCCAGATGTCAAATGCTACGCCTTTTTGTTCATACGTACAATTTTTTCCTTGTCTAACTTTTTTCATTATTTTTATCTAAACTACAGTCACTTTTGCTTACTGCTAATATGTTGATTGATTGATTGATTTACTTGTTTATTCATTCTGTTCAATTCAGTTTATTCTTATGAAATGCACTTCAACATATTAGCCCAGCACAGCGTACTCTAATTACTAATACACTCGCACTCAGTAATAATAACACATTTATCTGCTTGAAGCACTTTTTAGCATCAGAATCCACTTATTTTCTTATAATTTGTTCTTGCATTGTCTAATCTTCACTCATCTTCTTAGCTCTCCTGTTTACTGAACGTGTGATGCTACGTAATGCTGGTTAGTTCAGACTGACCCCAAGGTGACCAGTGGTCTTCTTTCAGGGGAATGGAGTATCATGGCCCTCGCTGCTGTTTAAATCTCTCACGCATTACGACTTGGATTATTGCCTTTTCCAGCTTGGGTTTGGCTGAAAGTGGAATCATTTGAATTTTAGTGTGGTTGGGAGCTAAAAGAAAAATGAATGAAAGAACAACAAACATTGTGCCAACTGTCTATTCATCTGTCCATTACGTGAATCCACTTAATGGTCACAGGGAGTTTTAGCCTATTCTAGAAGTGCTGGGTGCAAAGAAGGAATCAAGCCCCACTATAAAAATGCTTTAGTATAGGAGTAGCAAAGTTTCCTATGCAGTAAAAGGAGAAATTCATAATAACTTGCATCCAATCTTTCTTACACTTCATCTCATTTAAGACTATAAATATATGAAACTCGCACAAATAGTTACAATTGCCAAGAAATGCCTGACAATACTGAAATGGAATCATAACTTATCATAACCACATAGCATGAATGGAATATCATGACCTGCCTCAACCACAAGGGAGTAGTTTACTGTGAGATAATGGTTTAAAGTACAAGTCACCAGGGGCCTCATGTATAAACGGTGCGTACGCACAGAAATGTTGCGTAAGAACTTTTCCACGTTCAAATCGCGATGTATAAAACCTACACTTGGCGTAAAGCCACGCACTTTTCCATGGTACCTCATGCCTTGTCGTACGCAAGTTCTCCGCTCGGTTTTGCAGACTGGCGGCACCCAGCGTCAAAGCAGTGCTACTGTTCCTGAGTGGTTACTCATTATTTTAATGACGCGGCTTTATAAATACACCGAAACTAACCGCATATTGTTTATTAGTGTAATGCATCTGATTGTAATTGACTCGTAACAATATAATGGTCCACAGAATGGTCAAACTATTCTAAATACCATAACTGCTTTAGCGTTGTTACTCTCTTCTTCTTCTTCTTCTTTCAGCTCCTCCCGTTAGCAGTTGCCACAGCGGATCATCTTTTTCCATATTACTCTCACTGCACCACTCGGAGTATTTATATCACTGTATCTGAGTGTGAATCACAGCAGCAGCTGATCGGAAAGAGAATTATCGGTATACAGCTTTAAGGACACGCTGTCTCAGCCACTGCAAAATGTTTTAAAGCCTTTCCTGTACGGACCTCGCGGTTCAGAAACAGTTTAATCCCAAGAACTTTAAATGCACTCAATCAATTGCACCTTGTAGAACTGTTAGGACTTATAAGTACAATCACCCCATTGTAAACTTGCACTATAGTTATAATATAGCACAACCTGAGCCACTTTATAAAGCGCGTATTTACATATGATGACGATATCATTTTTAAGGTGAAATGCAGCAAAATATGTTTGTTAAATTATACAGATAAAACTTTAACTTCATTTAAATAATCTATATTCTTCACTGGGAGTGTCGTTAAGGATAGAATAATTAAACATGTACTACGAAGATATTTCAATGTTCTTTAAACGTTTTGAAGAATCGGCGCTAAGCTTACAGATGGCTTAACGTCTATTACAGAGCTGATTGTATGGTGATCGGTTACTTGGGGAAAGAAAAGCAAGGACTCTTAGGGCGGCCACGCCAATATATATTGAATATAAAACAGAAAGAGAAAATAACAACACAGCTAAAAACACAGCGACAAATTTTGGCAAAAGTTAAATGCTTGTGTCATGAGCACGAGGCGGCTATGCAGTGTCCACAACGGACGTGGCCATCCACCGTGCATAAGATACCATACTGACATTGGCGGACGAAGGAGCCACTGATTCTTCCTCTGCCCAGTGCCACCACAAGCCTTGAGCCACCCCTGGGTACTGCTGCAATAAATTATTTCATCGAAGTGAAACTCATGTTTAATAACGTGCTTTAACTCCTATCATCATGAAAATGATATCACGTATACATCTCAGTATTTTAGTTATTCAGAGAGCTGTAATATCACGAATGTAATGGACTCTGTGTCCAGTTGGAGGAAGAGAGCCGGTTTAAGAAGCAAGTAGTGATTCACACACATAGAGCACATAGAAGATCAAATACAAAACAAAGCATTTAACGTGCTACTTTAATTACGATGTGATTTGAGAAACTGGTTAATTAAACGATTTTAAGATGAAGTTTATAATGTTCTACTAAATGACAAAATAAACTATGTGATTAAAGTGGAAAATTCGAGATTAAAGTTGACATTTCGTGCTTTTTCCCCACCGTGTGCCTTTTTTCTCTGTACCCTAATAAGCTTTCATATGACACTCAGACAGTGGGCTACAACTCGGCTTTTCACAGCGACTTTGATATGTGACTTCTTTTTTATTTCCAGCACTGTGCGATTTGTGAATGTGAGCTTTCAAGTTTCTCCAACACTCTATGTTACTCGATCAACTTCCTTTTGTTGATTATACCACGGTTTATTTGAACAAATAGTATGTTTTTCCTTTGCCTCCACTTGGTATTCGCTGCAATTTTTATATTTTCCCCCGTGCTTTTCCCATTGTCTTTTCACAGAAGGCTGCGCTTAAGGGCGATTTATATTGATTTGCATATTCAAAGAGGCGTAATTCTGGGAGGATTTGGGGCGTTACATAATGCGCGTGCACGAGCGTTAGTTTTCACACTGATGGGGATTTATGTAGCGGAAGAACGTGGAAGTTGGAGTATGCACAGATTCCTGCATCTGGATTTTTCTGTGCGTAAGCACATTTCGGCTTTTGTGCTTACGCCATGTTATAGTGCGAGTTCTATGCACTGCGTTATACATGAGGCCCCTGGGCAGTACATGGTGTTAGAAATGTCTAGTTAAAGAGCAAATCCCAGCAACGGCTTCAACATACATATTGTGGCACCAGCATAGATGCCAGCAGTGTCTGATGATGCTGAAACCACTTTAAGATGGGAACACAAAAATCAGTGATCTGCCCTAGAGTTGTCAACAATAGCTACAGGTCAGGAGGGATTGGGTATTGTATACACAAAGGGGTCATATGTCTTCCATCCATCCATTTTCCAACCCGTTGAATCCGAACACAGGGTCATGGGGGTCTGCTGGAGCCAATGCCGGGCAGGGCGTCAACCCACTGCAGGACACACACACCCAAACACCAAGCACACACTAGGGACAATTTAGAATCGCCAATCCACCTAACCTGCATGTCTTTGGACTGTGGGAGGAAACCAGAGTACCCGGAGGAAACCCACGCAGACGTGGGGCAAACATGCAAACTCCACGCAGGGAGGACCCGGGAAGCGAACCCAGGTCTTCATATGTCCTCACAATGAAAAATAAATAAATCAGTAAAAATAAAGTTTTGCCCGATTTAGAATTTAGCTACCCTCCCTAATTAACCAAACACCAACCCCAGAATACAAAGCTAGTAATGCCACTGGCTGTTACCCGTGGCCAACCCATTGATAAAGATTGGAATACAGACCCCAGTTCCCTAGCTGTCATCCATAAATGGGTACTATTAAATACTGGAAAACAGACATCAATGATCAGCCCTGTAGCCATCACTTGTGGGCTGAAGAGACAGGAACACTGATATCAGTGGTCAGCCTCATTGCGATCGTTTGTGGGCTGCCAATATTAAAGATGGGTGATTACTAGTGGACTACCACGAATAAAGCGTGCAGAGTGCAGACACTGGCGATGAGCCCTGTAGTGGTCAACCATGAACTGCTGTTATAAACAATAAAGCAATAACTGATGAGCTCAAAAGTGAGAACTGATGTGTGAAAATCGACAAGACAGTAATTTGTTGTTCTTTACACACAACAAAAACTAAGTTTTACCACAAGGGAAACTTCAAATTTCTAGAATGTTGAAGAGACTGGATGGACTGGAGTGAGAAGGAAAGCCAATTAACCTGATTTGATTGACATGCAGTAATTTGCTGTTCATACCTATTTTTGAATTGTAAAAAGAATACAATTGTCATTTACTGGTACAACATATTAAAGGTTAGTT
The DNA here is from genome assembly GCF_016835505.1 of Polypterus senegalus. Lineage (NCBI taxonomy): Eukaryota > Metazoa > Chordata > Cladistia > Polypteriformes > Polypteridae > Polypterus > Polypterus senegalus. Next base: position 70,397,832 of record NC_053171.1, on the reverse strand, counting down.
CAGATGACTTTTCATTTCTCAGAGTCCCATTAGCAAGAAAGAAAAAGAAGTTTACAGATATTCACCTTGGAGAAATACGTGCTCAAATGTGTTATCTCTAATTTTTCTGAACTTTCTCTGGACAATGGGGTATTGGGGCACTCTGCGAGTACCCATCTCTCTCCCTGCTGCTCCCAAAATAGCTGAGCTATGCTGCCCGTTTATATCATGCAGAATTTACAGCACAATCAGGTCTCACCCCATGCCTTTCAGCAATTGGGCTGGTATTAAAAGCAAATATTCATTTACGTACTACAGTGTTATTTAGGATTTCTGAAATACTAATATTTCTTTATCCTTTATGCTCCTAAAACAACACTCATTCCGAAAATGTGTGATTATGAGGGTCATGAAGCTAAGCTGTCCAATATTAAAGAACAAAAATGATATCTTTACATTGTCCCAGATTTGTCAATTGAGCATGCAGGAAAAAAAGAAAAAAAAAAAACATAGGATAAAAAGCGAGCTAGATTGGTGAACTGCAGAAAGAATGACCTGCATTAGAGGTGTGGAAGCGGTGCTGCCGCGTGCGCATTATTAAAAGATCGACGACGGTGTGAAGGATGTTGACAGAAATAGGCCGCGCTGTAACTGATGAGAGTGCACGACAAGGCTGTGCAAATTTCCAACAAGCAGGATAGCAAATGAAATGAGAGAAAGGAAATGAGGAGAGTCTTCAATGGTTGTGCTCCTGGAATATTGAGACAAAGACACAGAAAAAAATACCAACCATGACTTGCAATAATGCTAAACATACAAAATAAAGCATGACGCTTAAACAAAACGGGAAAGGAATCTGCGTTTGAAATTGTGCAGCTACTGCTAGCCTGTTAACAGAGTCTATGTGCCTGAGGGTTAAATGATTAGCCATCTCTTTCATGGAGGTCATCTGTGGTTGCTGGGTTTGATGGGGTGTCCCCAATGTGACACTCAAAGAAGCAGATACAATGAACTATGACAAGGCAAATGATGTCTTAATTTCTTTTTATAAAATCAGACAGCTAATTCTAACTTGAAATCCCTCCGTTTTACACTTCATTTTCCTGTTTCTTGACTGTAATTGGGCATCTAGCTTTTCTTGTCCCGCTGCATGAATTCCAAAAGGCACTACTGTGCCAGAAAATATTTGAATAATTCTAGCAGAAAAAGAAAGTTTTGACAAGGGGGTATATTACTGACAAAGATACATCCATTTATCCGGAGGGATGACACAAGCAAGTTAGGATTAAATCCTGAGTGGCAGAGGTGCAACCAAGTCAGAAAGTCGATCCGAAGAGCAGTAAAGAATAGGCGTATAAATAAAACAGATACACTTGAGCATTGCAATATTATGTTTTGATAGGTTCTCAAAACATTGTATCGATTTTTAAATACTAATTTACATGCAAAGATTCATGGCACACTGTGCTTCATTTTGTGTTGTGTTCAAACCCCTGAACGCTAGATAGCAGTGCTGTAATGAATCTTCAGATAGCCTAACAACATAAACTGAGACAGGAAGTAGCATAAGGGCACGCCGCTAATGGTAGCGTTAGTAAACCTAGCTGACTAGTAACATCACCACCAATGGTTGAATCCAGAAGAGAGAAATACTTGAGAAATACTGTGGCATACTGTGAACCTTTAAAGCAGGATCTAAAAGTACAAGCACTTTCATTTTTTGACTGAATTAGGCACATGTTAATTCCTTTGCTCAGAATGAACAAAAAATAATGCTATGATTTTTTGAAGTAACAGGGACTTTGATAAACGCAGTTGCATATCCCTCTGTTCTAATTGCATAAAAAGTAAACTTTTTTACTCAGATTTTATGCATATGGGGGTATGTTGTTTATACTATGACAGTTTTCCTAAAATGAAATAAAAAAAAACTGCAATATATCGCAATATATTAAATCGTAATCCCTGTATTATGATACGTATCATATCGCAACATTCTAGCCAATACACATCCCTAGTCAAGAATAATGAAGGAATATGATTAGCGAGGGATCCTGAAGAAAAATGAGGACCCTTCCCTCAGTCAAATGAACATGAAGTTTAAAGAAAACTGTTCAGATTTTGAGTCATTCCTTTATTAGTTTTTAAAGAAAACTCCAAGAAAAATGATCTTTTTGCTGTATGTTGGTATTTTACTATATTTTTATATTTATATTATATTATTATTATAATATATTATTTATATTTTTACTATATGTTACTTAGCCCATGTAGCCTGTTAGCACTCCCATTACACTGTACTTCTGACCCGAGAACAGGATTCTTGACCAATGAATGAGAGGGAGAAGCTGATCATGGAGCATTATGGGAAAGCCCTTCTTGTTTATGATGTCAGCTGACTTTACAGAAGTATGCGTTTAAAAATAATTTAGCCAAAAAAAATATATTTTGCACATTTTGCACATACAACAGAATAATTGACTTGGATTATGCCATACGAGTAACAGAAGATTTTTCCATGGATGCTTTTCACATCGTTTGCCATTGTACAGCACTTGTCACCATTTGGACCAATTATATGATAAACCTTTTTTTCTGTTCTTTATGAAAACATGTGAAACTATACACAAATAGGCCTCATTAAAAAACATACTGGTGGTGCACCAAGACATCAATTGTTTTCAAATAATCAAAAATAATCTTAAATCAAAAAAGTAAATACAGAAATGTACTGCACATAATTCATAAAAAGGAAAAAAAATGTGGAATTAACACTGAGAGAATTTTAAACACATTCCCTGTCAAAACAGTGACCAAATGTTTACATTACCTCAATGTTCCTCCATTGTGCATAACATAAGCCTTCGTACTCAACAAATTGATGTGGGCACTGTATGCATTGGCACAACAGGTTGCTAGAGGGAGCTGCCCTGAAATGGCCCCATGACTGTTTTGTGAAAATAGGTGGTCAGGAAATTCCTCAAGTGGTTTTAGGGAAACTTTCTGATAAAAAGACGACTGAAATAAAACATGAACCAGGTTTATGCTGTTTGTAGTTCAATTTACATTTCAATCAAGTCTAAACCTTGTGTGAACAATTTATTCTTATTACTGCGATATTAGGACTTGGAACATGCCAAACACTATGAAGCTTCCTAACATTACTCTAGACATCCCAGTGTTTAGTGGCCAATGTATGTTTAGAGGTTCGTCCTCAAGTTAACAGGCTACCTTCTAAGCACCTATGACATTACAGGGGTTACTGATTTTTGCCAATGTGGAGAGGGTGGTCACAAAGGATAGGAGTTTAAGGTGCAATTGTCAACTAGGCAGAGTCACGTACATACTTTATATGTGGAATTTCTGCTTGTGGCGTGTGAGGTGTTCAGACCAGCACAAATGGCACAAAATCTTTATATTTCATATTCAAATTAGATTTTACAAAAATTTTCAGATTAAAAAAAAAATGATGTAGGAAATCATCTGGAACAGTTTTGTTATGAATGTATTTAACACAGGATTAATTTTTTTACTTATTTTTTTACTTTCCTCTTAATTCTAAAGACCTACAGGTATATGGACATTATTAGATTTACGCCAGGAGGTGGGATAAAGTAATTATTACCGTAGGACCTCTTTAATTTTAGTCCTATTCGAACTTCTGATGTCAAAAACATTTAATGGACTGTGTGGTCACACATAATTAAGATTATGGAGCCTTTTACCTTCTATAAAACTCCTTGTGAAAAACTAATCACATGCAAATAAAATTTAAGTGTGTGATTACTTTGTATTATTTATGAACGTGGGGGCAGCACAGTGGCGCAGTGGAGTTTGCATGTTCTCCCCTTGTCTGCGTGGGTTTCCTCCAGTTTCCTCCCACAATCCAAAGACATGCAGGTTAGGTGCATTGGTGATTCTAAATTGTCCCTGGTGTGTGTGTGTGTGTGTGTGCCCTGCGGTGGGCTGGCACCCTGCCTGGGGTTTGTTTCCTGCCTTGTGCCCTGTGTTGGCTGGGATTGGCTCCAGCAGACCCCCTGTGACCCTGTAGTTAGGACATTGCGGGTTAGATAATGGATGGCTGGATGAATGTGTTCTTAGCGTCCATTTTATTTTGTTTTTTTCAGTCATCACCATTTTGTGGAGCGCTGGTACATAAGATGACGATGTCTCTCTCTGTGCATTTCCTGTGCAGCAAGAGTGAGAGAGCGCGGGAGAGACACAGACAGACACACACGCACGCGAGAAAGAGACACGTACACACACACACCCGAGAGAGTCACACGCACACACACGTGCGAGAGAGACACATGCGCACACACACGCGAGAGAGACATGCGCGCGTGAGAAAGAGACACACGCGCAACAGAGACACACACAGGCGCACACACACGAGCTCGCAAGAGAGACACAGGCGCACCCACACACACATGCGAGAGAGACAAATACAGGCAGGCGCACGCACACACGTACGCAAGAGAGACAGACACAGGCATACACCCGAGAGAGAGAGAGGAGAGAGACGAGCGCACACACACACACACACAGAGAGAGAGAGACAGAGGCACACACACCCAGCCTTGAGAGAGAGAGAGAGAGAGAGAGACAGAGGCGCGCACGCACACACACACGCGCGAGAGAGAGAGAGACAGAGGCACGCATACACCCAGAGACACAGGCACACACACACGCGAGAGACACAGGCGCACATACACACGCGAGCAAGAGAGACACACGCCTGCACACACACACACACACACGCACACACGCCAGAGAGGGCTGGCCACATAATCCACTGTAATCATGTTTTACAACAAAACAACAGAAACATTTAAATGAAAAAATGAATTTAGCAACTAAAAATAGACTGCGCTCACGCTTGCAGTCCTTGTTGGCGATTGATGCATTTTTTTTTGCGGTGGGACGTCGGATAATACAGAATGTTGGATAAGCGAAGGTTGGATAAGCGAGACTCTACTATATATATATATATATGTTATGACCAAAGCGGCAAGTGGCCGGCCAAATCACGAAATGGCCGATTTCGCTGTAAATTGAACGGCCAATGTCCAATCTTTTCCTTTTCCACATTTCACATTTCTGTTATCATTTTAGCCCTAAAATAGTGACTTAACATCAGGGACCTATTTTATTGACGTTAAGGTTAGCGTTTGAGTGAGGGGAAGGCCATCTAAAGTGGCGTCCGTTTTCTGAACAAGTCCCGCCTTGAGCAGTTTCTCGAGCAGAATGGAAAACTCACTTCTGAATCTGCAGATCGTCGCACCTTGAGTGGACAGTCTTACATCAGCGCATCGGATTTTGGCCGGCCAAAGTAGCATATACACGGGTCATTTCTAGTAATTCGGACATTGGCCACACCTAACTGCTAAAATGCAAATCGGCCGGCCAATTCAGGAACTGGCTGAACTATATCATATATATATATAAAATTAGCAATAGCTAATTAGCTAATAAATAGATTAGCTAAAATAAATATATGTATATAAAAAAAATCATCAAGAGCCCTGCAACTTTTTTTTAATCCTAAAATTAATTTAGGATAATCAAGGTAAAAGTAAGTTTTGTTCATAAATAAAATCAAAACGACTAGAAACAAGAATATGGCAAGGAGCTAATTTCCTTAATAATAAGTCTTTAAGGGTGGCACAGTGGATTTATATCCAAATATTGACCCGCTCACTAGCAGTGTGGTGTTTCTCATGCTCATTTACCCTCTTCTCCAGGTTATCTAGTATTCCTCCAAAGACAGGCCAACTGATGCATCTAAAGTGGCCCACTGCAAGCATTTACAACAATGTCCTGTTCAGGGATATTTCCAGCCTTTGGTCCAGTGCTGCCAAGTTAGGCTGTGGACTCTTTGACCCTGTAGGTAATCAAAATGGCAGAATGAATGCATGAATTAATGACTATGGATTTCAAATAATCATAGGCACTCATTTAAATTTATGTTGCACACAGGACTAATTGTACCTCGTAAAGTCACTGACATGCCATATTTACTGCATATACAGAATGTTCAAATACTCTAGAAAAAAAGGAATAAAACAAAATAGTAGCCCATAGATCCTCTTTTGTTTTCTGGTCACACTGCCCCCCCATCAAGAATCTTTTCTCCAAATCACCCAGAATTCCTGATGGAAAGGCACTAGCAGGTAGAAGCCATTTCTATCTCAGCCTGAGGCTTAACGTAAACATTCAAAGAGTTGCTTCCTAGTTCAGGGTATGTCTTACAAAGTCGTCGTTGTGATTTTGTTTTGTTTATAATGTTTTACTCCTGTTTAAAGGTGTATTTATAAATGATTATTTAAGTAGTATGTTTTCTTATGATGCAGAGTCCAATTCTGATGTTAGTTTTTTGTGTTGCTTTTGTTTTGATACAGTTCATCCTTATTTGCATCTTTTTTCAACACCACTGTATTTTTAATATGTCAGGTCAGTGGCTGTGATATGTCAGCAGTGCAACAGCATAAAGGTTACTCTGGATACTTCCTCCAAATTTAGGTCTGGCAGATTTTCCCTTTGACGTTTTCTTTTTCAACCTTAGTCTTCCTCGTATTCAATTCTATGGCTACGTTATTTTGACCACAAATTAGAGGTTTGTTTTGGCTTGACATTGGTCCAATTGGTCCGATTTCCTGGTTAATAACTTGTTGTGTTCCCATCTTACCTTTCATCTTCTGGTCTTCCGTTAAAATCACAAAACAGTCATGGGGCCATTTCAGTGCAGCTCCCTCTAGCAACCTGTTGTGCCAATGCATACAGTGCCCACATCAATTTGTTGAGTACTAAGGCTTATGTTATGCACTGCAGGAAATTTATAATTCAGGAGTCAATGCAGTATTATCTTTATATAGAGCTATTATATAGTGCCCTTCATATTTCTTACATAGAGCTTTTGATAGCTATCTAAAATTTAAGGCCTTTCTGTCTTCAGAATAGTAACCACAATACCCAAAGAAAATGATGTGAACATAAGAAAACAGAGCAACTTCCACGCACAGCGGCTTCAGGTCTGAGTGCCACTACAATGTATGTTAATGTTTCATTAATGCTGCTTATGTGCAGACAAATGTGTGATGTGGTTAATGACTATATATTTATATTGTAACAATTACAAAATGAATTGTAATCCAACAGTTACACATTAAACTAAATTATTTAAGTTACAACAAATCAGCTATAAAATTATCATGATTATATTACACTAAAATAACTATAAGCCACATAATTAAATTCTAATCATAAATGACATTAATTAAATGTCTACACCATTAAAAATTACATTAGTTAAATAACAGACAATTATAAATTAAATTAATTACATTCAAATGTGATTAACTGGATTGCCATTCAATAAATTATTTGAATGTTCCACATAATAAATGGCTAATTTCAAGATAAACGTAAGTAGTAATTAGACACAATGCACGTCGTATTTGGTTTTTTTCCCCCTCCTTTCCCAATATAGTCACTTTAACCCAGTCATGCCATTCTGAATTACTGACTTCAAACTTGTCTCTAAAGACGACTGGCAGGCTGTCAAAATCCACGAAGCACATCTGTCAGTTTTGCAGTTTACTCTCTACCTCACTGGAGAGACTTTGTTTATTCTGTTACTGTAGCCACATAAGCCACTTACTAACATTTATTTACAGCGCATCCGGAAAGTATTCACAGCGCATCACTTTTTCCACATTTTGTTATGTTACAGCCTTATTCCAAAATGGATTGAATTCATTTTTTTCCTCAGAATTCTACACACAACACCCCATAATGACAACGTGAAAAAAGTTTACTTGAGGTTTTTGCAAATTTATTAAAAATAAAAAAACTGAGAAATCACATGTACTTAACTATTCACAGTCTTTGCTCAATACTTTGTCGATGCACCTTTGGCAGCAATTACAGCCTCAAGTCTTTTTGAATATGATGCCACAAGCTTGGCACACCTATCCTTGGCCAGTTTCGCCCATTCCTCTTTGCAGCACCTCTCAAGCTACATCAGGTTGGATGGGAAGCGTCGGTGCACAGCCATTTTAAGATCTCCCCAGAGATGTTCGATCGGATTCAAGTCTGGGCTCTGGCTGGGCCACTCAAGGACATTCACAGAGTTGTCCTGAAGCCACTCCTTTGATATCTTGGCTGTGTGCTTAGAGTCGTTGTCCTGCTGAAAGATGAACCGTCGTCCAAGTCTGACGTCAAGAGCGCTCTGGAGCAGGTTTTCATCCAGGATGTCTCTGTACATTGCTGCAGTCATCTTTCCCTTTATCCTGACTAGTCTCCCAGTTCCATCCCCACAGCATGATGCTGCCACCACCATGCTTCACTGTAGGGATGGTATTGGCCTGGTGATGAGCGGTGCCTGGTTTCCTCCAAACGTGACGCCTGGCATTCACACTAAAGAGTTCAATCTTTGTCACATCAGACCAGAGAATTTTGTTTCTCATGGTCTGAGAGTCCTTCAGGTGTCTTTTGGCAAACTCCAGGCGGGCTGCCATGTGCCTTTTACTAAGGAGTGGCTTCCGTCTGGCCACTCTACCATACAGGCCTGATTGGTGGATTGCTACAGAGATGGTTGTCCTTCTGGAAGGTTCTCTTCTCTCCACAGAGGACCTCTGGAGCTCTGACAGAGTGACCATCAGGTTCTTGGTCATCTCCCTGACTAAGGCCCTTCTCCCCCGATCCCTCAGTTTAGATGGCCGGCCAGCTCTAGGAAGAGTCCTGGTGGTTTCAAACTTCTTCCACTTACGGATGATGGAGGCCACTGTGCTCATTGGGACCTTCAAAGCAGCAGAGATTTTTCTGTAACCTTCCCCAGATTTGTGCCTCGAGACAATCCTGTCTCGGAGGTCTACAGACAATTCCTTTGACTTCATGCTTGGTTTGTGCTCTGACATGAACTGTGAACTGTGGGACCTTATATAGACAGGTGTGTGCCTTTCCAAATCATGTCCAATCAGCTGAATTTACCACAGGTGGACTCCAATTAAGCTGCAGAAACATCTCAAGGATGATCAGGGGAAACAGGATGCACCTGAGCTCAATTTGGAGCTTCATGGCAAAGGCTGTGAATACTTATGTACATGTCCTTTATAAATTTTTTATTTTTAATAAATTTGCAAAAATCTCAAGTAAACTTTTTTCATGTTGTCATTATGGGGTGTTGTGTGTAGAATTCTGAGGAAAATAATGAATTTAATCCATTTTGGAATAAGGCTGTAACATAACAAAAAGTGATGCGCTGTGAATACTTTCCGGATGCACTGTATGTAGAACACTTTCATGTTTAAATGTAGCTCAAAGTGGTTTACAATAGCAACTGATAAATCAAGAGCATTAACAATTAACAAGAACAATTTTTTAGGGACTTTTTGTAAAATTGCAGAAATGAGAAATTAAAAAAAAGTCTAAACAACAGCCGGGGTGGGTGGTATGGCCAAAATGACGATAAAAATTAAATTATGATAATTACAGCATATATCACAATAAACATGCATGTACTTTTCAAACTGAATCCTGTTCAAGTGCTTCTGCTGACCCAGTTTCATAGGTTAACAGTAATGTAATGTTTCTTTTCATTAGGACCATTTTAATCAAGTGAAGTAAATCCAAAATATCTGTACTTTGCAAACTAATAAAAAGGATAACTGAGCAAGAAATTAACATATACTGCACATGCCTTTTAAGACAAAGAGCCTTGGAAAATGTGAACTGTATAGACTATACAAACAAAACAAGACCAACTATAAAAAGGACGCATTAAAGAGCTATTCTTCCAAAGTCCTCTGGTTTCTCACTGAACAAAAAACAAGCAAGTCTAACTAGACTTTAAGATTGCCTTTCAAAACCCCATTATAAACATAAAGAAAAACTAAACAAAGACAAACCAAAGAAAATGTCCTTCTTTACTGACTGAATCCCACCTCATCAAAAGCGATCAAACCAAGCCCTACAACCCAGGCAACTGAAGAAAGCTTTTCACACTTGTCACCCAACTGAAATGAAGTGATCTCAAGAGCATACTTTTCAGTTTTCAAAATCTTCATTCTACAGAAATCAATCTTAGCAGACCATTTTTTTTAAAAAAAGATTCTAATGAAGAAATATCCTTATTTGTACCAAACAAAACATCTTTTATTCCATGACTTTCTGGCCTTGTATATACTGTATGTAGCATTTCAACATGCATGGATCAACAATAATGCTTAATCTTACTTATGTTCTACATACTTTTACAAAAACTCTGTGCTGCACCTTACCATTTGGTGCCCTAAGCTTATTGTGCTTATTTTGCTCTTTGGTTCTTGCTGGGCTACCTTTTAATTATTATCATAGTTTTGTGGAAAATATCTGCACATATACATCATCCATCCATCCATTTTCCAACCCGCTGAATCCGAACACAGGGTCACGGGGGTCTGCTGGAGCCAATCCCAGCCAACACAGGGCGCAAGGCAGGAACCAATCCCGGGCAGGGCGCCAACCCTGCACCGCAGACATATACATCACATCACATATTTAGTTTTTGTTGACAGTACAGGATAATTGTCATTGGTTTTGTAGTACTTTTATTTTCATCATTTTTTTCCATTTCTAAATAATTTTTAGTTGCTCATTTGTTTAAACATTTGCAAAATGCATATCTGTGCATTCTACAGTTTAAAGTGTACTAATGGGATGAGTTTGAACTGACCCCTTCAAAAACTGATTGTTTTTTTCCCCATCAAAAGGTAAAACTATGTAAAGTTCTGTCATCATGCTATACAGCATATGAAATATAATGTAACAACTGGAGATACAGAGGAGGAAAGACTGACGCACAGACAAAAGCAGCCATTTAATATTCTTAGAAAGGAACTTGTACTGTTAGCCTCAGAAGACACCACTCATCCTCTTCAAGGGGGACTGCTGTCCTCACAAGCCTTTGAGCCAAGCTGGCCACCTTCTTTGCTTTGCTGGGTCCAAGCCAAGCCGTCTGACCTACCGTGCCATTCATCACACCTCATTTTAAGTTAATTCATCACAAACACAGCTCTCCCCCTTACCCCTGTGCAGTTTCACCTAATGTCCGCTCACAGGCCGACTTGCTAAGTTACAAAGAAAAATACAAATTTTAACATTCACAAAACAAAAGTAGCTGGAGCCCTACTGCCATCCATTTCCACTGTCCATGATTATTGTTATAGAATTCATTTTCTGTAATGTTTTAATATAAATTGAATCACTGAAATAAACAAATTGTCAGTTTTAGGACATTTAGGTCATACACCATTTGTATAAATTCTAATTTAGCTATAGCAAACTGATGCCTGTGTGGACTTTTATCTCCACATATGTACCAGTATATGCTACTCTGTGTCAGAAAGACAAATTCACAACATTAAAAATGATATCTGAAAATTTCTACCGGTGTTCCACATAACCCTAAAGACTATGGTAAGATGGCTATGGAGGTCAGGAAAATTCAAGCTCCAGCAGAGGAGGAAGATGGAGAAAATAAACTTGCAGGATCTATGCCAAAACAGCACCCCCCAAATATAGAAACATGTGTCCACATTTATTCATAACAGGAATATAAAACGTCTTGTAGAGCTTCCTCCCAGCATCACAATCTGCTCCGTAATTTGGCTGAACACTGGAAACAGAAAACACACAAAAGGAGTGATTAGCAACTAATCTGTGGAACAATTGCACTTAATGACAACAGCAGATCATCAAACGAGGAAGAAAAAAAGAAAAAGCCAAATTGAATAGGCAAGTTTTTTTTTTTCAAACATACTATCCTGATGTATATTGAATGGGAAAGTATTCCAGATACTTGCTGCCCAAAATCAAAAAGCAGTCTTACTAGTTCTTTTATGCTGTACATTTGAAATAAAAAGCAATCCAGTGCTAGAGAAGCTTGAATGTACGAAAACATGCTCTTCAAAGTGCATGCAGGGACTAACATTGTTCAGAGCTTTTACAAACAATTAATAATATTTTGAAATACACCCTAAAGGACACAGGCAGCAAGGACAATGATCCTTCAAGTGGTGTAATGTTTTGGATGTTTTTTTTTTTTTTTTTTTTTATACGAGTTTCCAGCTCTGTCCCGTTTTAAAGTAACTGCCTGGATGCAATGTAGTAAATCCTTTCATAATTTTGAAAATGTTAATCATCCGTCCATCCATCCATCATCCAACCCGCTATAATCTAACTACAGGGTCATGGAGGTCTGCTGGAGCCAATCCCAGCCAACACAGGGCGCAAGGCAGAAAACAAACCCCGGGCACGGCACCAGCCCACCACAGGGCACACACACACACAGACACACACCAAGCACACACTTAGGACAATTTAGAAAATGGCAATCATGTCAATTCTTAAAGGAATACACTAATCAAAAATGGTATTTTTTATGTTAAATACCTTATATAGTTCGTATGGATAGCAGAGAAAAAATGTTAATCTCCAGGTTTGATGAAGAACAGAGCAGATGAACTGTATTCTTTAATTGGAAGCAAGTGGTGAACAACAGCAATATCAAAAAGTCCATGAAACAAATCTTTTGTTACTCGTGTCTCATAATCGACGTCAAGTCATCCTGTGTCATACTCAAAATGTGCAAAATGTGTGCATTTTATGCCAAAATATTATTAAACAAATTCTTTTTGTGAAAGCAGCCCACAACCCAAAAGCCCAAACCATTTTCCTAGCTTCATGGTGTGAACACCAATTTATAATATGCTTCAGATGAAGTAAATAAATATTAATTTTTGAAATATATAGTTTTATTTGTTTCAGATAACACCTTTGCCTTTGGTACTCTGGCCAAGAGCACGTGTGAAAATCATCCATGTTGTGGGCTATTTTTGTTTTCCCAAAGGAATCAAACATGCTCACCATGTCTGCAGGGGTTTCCTCCTGCCACCCAAAGACACACACGTTAGGTTAATTGTTGATGCTAAATCAGCTCTATTGTGTTTGGTATATAGGGATGGGTGTTCACCCAGTGATAGGCTGGCACCCTCTGCTTACTGGAACAGGCTCCAGCTCCCACCATGACCTTGGCCTGGAGTAAGTTTGTTTGACATTCACATGACATTCCTATCCATAGTAATATATATATTGTGGACCACCAGACGGCATACCGCTGACCAAACCTGACAGAGACACATGCAGAGGAACAAATACAAGCCCATGCTTTTATTTTTTTTTTTTTTTCTTTTAGTCCTCATGGGAAATGCCTTCCCACAAGAACAACACAACAAACTTGTCTTCTCTTTCCTCCACTCCTCCAGGCAAGCTTTGTCCACCTCCTCCCAACTCTGGCTCCCCGAGTAGTGTCTGCTGGCTCCTTTTATAACGCACCCAGAAGTTCTCCAGGTGCTCGTTGACCCATGTCCGGCAGCACTACCAGGTGTGGCAGAACAGCTGCACTCCAGGGCTCCCCATGGAACCAAACAAGGCTGCCCCAAACTCCAGTTCTAATGGAGCCTCGCAAGAGTCCAAGGCACCACCGCAACCCTGGGGGGATGCCATCTAGCGCTCCGACGGAATTAATGCTCTGGAAAGGCTCCTTCCCTCATCTAAAGGTTGTTCCACCATGGAGGCACCCTGGCCGTACACCACACTATATATATATATATATATATATATATATATATATATATATATATATATATACACACACACATACATACACTATAAATAAATAAAACACACATCACTCATTAATACAAATCCATCATATATGAGGATATAGATACTGTATATTCATATATATCAAAAACAAAGTAGAAACTAATATAAATGAAAAACAACAATATCTGTCAAGATATCCGACAGAAGTTGGTTTACTTTTTTAAAGTCACCAGCACACACTGCAGAGTTCAAGGAAAGTTGTCTGTAAGTGGTGTGAAAAGAGTGTGAAGGCCACAGGCAGGGGAAACGAAGGCTGCAAATGTAAAACCAAATTACTAAAAAAAAGGTTGCAGAGAAAAAAGCTTTCTAATTTTGCACCTTTATCATTGTATTTCTGTTGTAATCCTAAAAAGGATAAAGTTGTTGTTAGAGTTTGCAAAATGTAAACAACCTTCTCGTTTTTTATTTTTTCACAAGAATAGTTGAAAGTGATTTCTATGTTAAAAACTGCCATCTCGCCAAAATGTACATCCTATCAGATTAAAAATTCTCTAAACATATTTATTAATTATTATCAAAGATTCAAAATATGAAGGTGCAATATAAAGTCAATTAACAATATTACCTAATACAGACAACCAAACAATAATGTGCTATATGATCCGAAGAGCACGATACGTCCACTACAAGGCCTGCAATACTTCGAATTCCATGAATACGGGAGAAAATACCTTGACGTAAAACCGTCCATTAATCCAAAATACAGTATATATTCCACTTACATATGCAAAGAGAACTGTATTTATGTATACATGAGTAACTATTAACCCAGCAGTACTAAATTAATTTAAATTAATCCTGCTATAAAACAACATGCGTATTTCCCGCTATGAAGTCAGTTTGTTAATACTGTACTTAAAATTCTCCTAACTTTCCAACATGTGGTTTAAACTTACAAACTCAAATCACTTACACAACATCTACATTACTAAACGAAGGATGTATATATGCATGGATGCCAGAGGCCAGAAGCAAGCCGTGCACAATACAACCGCCTCCCGAACGCGAACGCACACACCATCGCATTTACAACCTTTGTTTACTAATGTAGATCTCCAAGCCGGGATCCGCCGCCATGGTCACTTCAGCACGCGAATCCGCCGTCGTCACCATCTGGGAACTTGGTGGCGCCGAAAGCACACGCGCACAGCCTGTAAAGTAAACTTGAGGTAAAGAATGCACGCCAACAAGTTGCCATGGTGACATATTTAAACTTGAGGTAGTAGTGACTACTGACAGTGCCAGCAGTCAGTGTTCTCCACTCCACAGTGCCAGCAGTCAGTGTGCTCTAATCCACTGTGCCAGCAGTCAGTGTGGCAGCTGTCAGTGTGGCTTATTTGAATCACATTAGGGTAATTCAGTGTTAAAAGTATGTTCAAATATGATTCCTAACAGCAAACGACTTCTAGGTAACGACACAGCCACAGAAAAACAAAAACGCGACCGGACAAATAAAAACAATGAACGAAGGCGCCTACAACACGCTTCTGAAACACCAGAAGCAAAGGAGTCACGGCTCCAAAAAGAAAGAGCTCAACGATCGGAAATACAAAAACATAACAATTACTTTTCAATTTTAGTTTTAATAAATTGGTTATTTTAGTACAAATATATTTATTTAATTAAATGAAAACTTTCCCAGGACGCCCCCACCCTCCATGATTTTTCATCCCTCCAAAGATCGGAGGGAACAGAAAGTTATTCCCATTCTTGGATTTGCGATTCTTTAGAGAATCAGGAGTTTACTGGTTATTTAAGACGTACGGTTTAAATTACACTTAGTTTAGATATAATTACACAAGACTTTCAAATTTAAAGACGGAAGGTAAATGTCTTCGTGAACACAGAGTACTGCTATTAAATGAAATGCACAGCGGAAAACACTGATTGGTTAAGCCCCAACTCAACAAACCAATCATAAAGCCCAATGCCGTCACTGCGCGCTCTCCTATCTTAGAGAAGGTGACTTAACAACATACCTTTTCAACGTCAGTGGTAAGCTGTAATAAGTCAACTAAAAACAACGTATAGATTGATTCGCGATATAACACGCATTCATGCAGCCACAGCTCTGTTCTGTCTTTTCATTAACGCCTTCATAACTCAACGATTGTTTAGAATGGCACACTTCTTCATTCCACGTCTTTAAACCCGGCCTTTTGGCACTCTTTCATCACAATTATTAACCTAAAAGCAATGCCACCAGCTATTTGTCCAAACTGCAAAGAAGCGTTAAAGACGTGAATTAAGAGCAAGAATCATATTACACCAACTATAGCTCATATACACGATGCCTCTGCTTTTCATAAGAAACATATTCCAGACTCACATCTGAAATGTTTAGGATGTGAAAATACACTGCTAGCCCTGCCAAAGTCAATGATCTCTTAGCCTGTACCAGTTCCAATAAATAAACAAATAACTTTTGGAAATGACAAGTGTTGCCCCTTTAATCAATTGAGGCTGGCGGAAGACCCCTCTAGCTAGTCGTCCAAGGACTTGAAAGCCGACAGTCTTTGCCTAGGGCGCCCTTGGAAACGTGCTGTTGCGTGGGTCACCGATACTAAACCATGAGATTAGTGCAGGGGGCTCTCAAACTCCGTTCCAGTTCCCCCGCCATCGTCACGGCAGGTTTTTGTTTCAATCATACACTGATCTCATTTAATTTGTCTTTTTTTCCCTTTTCACACCCTTCTTATTTATTCGGAACCGCACACCAGTGATTTTTTTACATTTGGAGACATTCACGAAGCAAAAAAAAAAAAAAGTTTAATCATTTTTGTTTCCCTGAGATAATTTGATTTTGTCCAGCAAGGCTAGCAGCCCACCATGTAAGGACACTTACTTTCTCACTAAAGCTTAAAATACTTTACCTTCCCTTGTTGTTTTCCGATTAATTTGCCTTTTCCCATGTAATTTGCTCCCTTAATTGTATACTGATAAAAGCCATCAGCGAATAACACAGTAGACACCTGAGCAAACGACAATGAATGCTGAAAAGCTGCAAGTGCTTTAGCGCCAGATCCAATATCTCATTCTTTCGTAAATTAATTAACCATAACACCTGGAAAAGCAGAATAAAAGCCACGGAGACGATGAAACTTTTAACAACCAAGTTTAAAATATCCTACAACGATTCCCTTGTCACCCATACAAATGCGTGACACATTCTCATAAAACCATACCAAACTTAGATTTGCATCGGTCCCCAAACTGGGCAATGAAGGCTTGCTGAATTGATCGTAAAATTCCATTAAAAACCGACATCGGTGGGAACAAAAACCTGCAGATCCAGAGGGTCCCGAGAAATGAGTGTGAGAACCATTGATTTAGTGGATAAATGTATACTATGCATTAACAGATAGACAGATAGATATAGGTGAAAAGAGGTATTATATACAGTAAAAATTACTCAAAATATGTATAAAAGGTACTACATACATCTTGTAGAAAGAAAGTGTAGCTGTATTTCGATAAGAAAGCATATTACAAATTTGAAAGTGTACAGCTTCAAAAATAGTTTACATTTGTACCGTAGTGGAAATCTCCATAACACTAGTCACGTTGCGTTGTGTGTTTAACCAGCTAATATCTAAAACTACTCTCATGTTAAATGTAATGGAATACTGTAGTTCTGTCGGACGATGTCCTAATAATGCTCACCCGCTCCCCTGACCTCGAGCAGATAGATAAGGGAGGTAAAAAAAATAGAAGGATCTGTGGAGTTACACGCCATCCGCTGTACCTAACTGGTATCTGCAACATCAGGTTACATGTTAACTTAAACCCTCGCTAATAAAAGCACAAGTATTTGTGTGTGTCTGTTATCTGTGTGTTTGATACTACTGTGATTAATACAGTTAGTGAATCACATACATTTATAGTAAGAAAATATATTGAATTTGTTATTCCATCATTTAGCGCATCATAAACATTAACACTGCTTTCACGAATCCCATTCCAAATGGCATATAACTGAGACATATGTATTGCAATTTTCATTCCAACAAGTTGAATATTTGTGGTATTGCATTTTATTACTACAAATGTTTCTGATGTGCCATCTGCTGGAATGACAAAACAAATGTGTTTGATCACTACGTGCTTTACAAAACACATTCCAATAGATGGAGCACTGCACTGCACTGCACTGAAGTCTATATTGATTTTTTAGTTTCCAAACCATCACAGTAGTCCATCTTGATAAAAGAACAAGTGTCTGTGTGTGTCAGCGTGTATCTGGTAGCTATGTTATATGCCATTTGGTATGGGATTCATAAAAGCAGTATTAATATTTGAGGTGCACCAGCTCTTTAAATGAAAAATGCAATGTATTGTATTACTACATGCATTCCAATCAATGGTGCCCTGTGAACGGTAATGCTGAACACATCCAATAGAGAGTAACTGGCGGAAATAACAGAAATCAGCTAATCCATCTTAATAATAGGACAAGTGTCTTTGTGTCTATGCATTTGTATTTCTGTCTCCAGTTGCTACATCTCTGTCATTAAAACAGTTTGCGCATCTTCTACAACTGTAGTAATAAAATGCACTTTATTTGTCACTCTAACAGATGGCGCATCCCAAACATTAACCATGCTTTTATAAATCCCATACTAAATGGCATATTTTAAGTGTATTGATTCATACACTTAGGGGATTAGTCTCTGACAAGTGTGAGAAGTCCCAGACGGGGGTCCCCTCTGATTGCATCAGAAATAAAAAGTTAATAATGTATACATAATTATTAAGTATATGTATATATAAATTCTATATATACTTTATATTTGTATGTATACAGTGAACCCTCGTTTATCGCGGTTAATCCGTTCCAGACTCTACCGCGATAAATGAATTTTATCGTGATGAACAGAGAAGGGGAGTGATAAGCAATCTCTGGAGTTTGTGGTAACATTGCATCTTCAAGTTTGTTTCTGTGTCGAGAAGTTTGCACTTAACAATACAATGTCTGCTAGATGACTTTATGGCGTCTTCAAATGGGCAAAGCCACCTAGAATATTTGCATATAAATCTCAGGTTTATATAGTTAACTCCACTCATTCTGCATATGAAATTGACCAATCTGAAGTCCTCAGGCTTGACTTATTAGGCTGATGACTTTATCCAAGATGACTTGCAACATTTTTTGACAAATACAATTAGTTCAGTTTCTTATGTTCTTCTAATTTGAGCACATGCAGGTGAAGCGGCTTGCTCATGGTCACACATTGTCAGTGCACTACTAAAAACACTATCTTTTTACTGGCACTTTACTGGGTTGTGTGGTTCCTTTTAAAGCCACTGCTTAAATAAAAAAAAAACCATTTAATTTCAGGAAAGCTACTTTGTGTATTAAATTGTATCTTTGGTTTTTGAAAAATTTCCTGATATATCAATAAAACATAAATCTTTAATGTATAATAGACTAGAAGGTTACAGCAGATCAAGAAAACCTGGACCTAGCCTGTATGCTTAACTTTTAAAAATCATGAACCTTTTGATATTATCTCTTTATGGCTGTTTATGACAGATCTGTGACAGATCTAAATAAATAAAATTTATTTCTGGAATCTTCATGTGGATAGTATTTTTGGTTCCTTATGACATTATTTTTAAGAACCACTTTGGCATCTTTCTTTTCAAGAGTGTAGTAGGATTTGAACTTATATCCAAAATGTTTGAGGTCCAGTTTCTTAATCACTACACCACATTGTCTATTATCAAAGTCTCTCAATAACTGAAAAGTAGATTTTTTCACGTGTATCCTGTGTTGAAAAAAAAAAAAACAGTTTCTAATTTTAAAACTGCTAGGTGCATGACTAGCACTCAGTGTATCATCAAGGCTTAATAAGTACAGTAACAGCACATGAGGATGTTTAAATTAACATTTTAGAAGTAGTGGTGTGATATTCCCAACCACTACAAACCCTGCCTTGATCTAACTTTTGGGTTGTGGAGGATGGAGCCTATCCCAGCAGCATCAGGTGAAGGCAGTAAAAATCCTGTGCTTAGATGGGGTGTCAATTCATTACACACTACTAAAAATCCTGGTTCTTTAATGGCACTTTACTGGAATGTGTACCAGTAGAGCCATTGTTTGTCAAAGAGCTGTTTCATGCAGGGAAGGCTTTTTTGAGCTTTGAAAAGGTTTTTACTCTGTGGACAAAACATCTTCAATGTGTTTCTCAGCCTGTTCTACAGAGTGGCATATGAGACGTCAAGATAACCTGAACATGGTCTGTGTTATTGTAAGCAGTAAGTGTTCCGTTAACATCATAAACCCATTGGCAGTTTCACAGATCTGTTACCATCTATTCATGGCTCTTTGTGTTGCCTGTTATGCATCTAAATAAATAAAGTTTCTTTCTGGAGCCTTCATGGGGATAGCTCTTTTGGGAATCAAAATGGTTTCATTGTGGCATCACTCTGAAGAACCACTCTGGCACCTGTATTTTAAGAGTACAGCAGGTGAGGACCCACTTCTGCAAATGTGTGTGTGTTTGCCAGTACAAGAACCTAAATAGGCACATTTTCAGATGTTGGAAAAAAGCATAGCATAAACAACAAACAAGAAAGAAAGAAAGAAAGAAAGATAGAAAGAATGAAATAAAGAAAGAAAGAAAAGTGACACAGGGAGAGCGTGCAAACTCTGTACACATAGACATTCAGGGGCTAAGCACTGGGCCACTTTTCACTGAGAATGCTTAATCCAATTATAGGGTCATAAAGCAAGGCAGGTACAAGCTCGGAATGAGGGTCGATTGGTTCAGGGTTCAAACCCAATGTTCTGAAGCTGTGTGCTATATAAGCCCATGTATTAATTTATTATTTAATACAGATGAATGTATTAATGTAATTAATAGGAAGACAAATAGCTTTTTTATCATAAGTGCAGTTTAATGACTAATGACTTGTTTGTGGAGTAGAAATAGAGCTGCTTGACATTGTGAAAGGCACTATATAAAGGAGACAACTGCCTGCCCGACCGCCCGTCCGGCACTCCGGTGCCCACACGGCTCTACTAATGAGGGTTTCAGGCACAGAAGCAGCAGTCTCTGGGCATTGGTTGTGCTCATTAGACTGCAGTAAATCCTGCGAAGGCATTAACGGGGCGACGCTGTGCCCGCCTTCGCTGCTGAAAGTCGGCTTTATTGATGGCTTAAAGGCTTTACTCCTCTGCAGGTTGGCAGACGGAAGGCATGGCGCGGGAAGCCAAAGACGAGGAAGGTGCCGTGGGCGCTGCGGACCCCGAGGACGACTCGCCTAACGCGATTGTCTTCAGAAAGGTAAAGTCGTGCGGTTTTATTTATTTATTTTTATTTTATTGCTTGTGTTTCCTTTGTGTCTCCTCTCAGCATCCCCGCACTTCGTTCTGCTTCTTTTAGCAGAAGTGTGATGCCTCAAGGGATGCCAGCATCGTGCCGATGCATATGCGCTCTGGTGTGAAAAGTGTTCTGCTGGCAGTTGGAAGAGTCTTGTGTGACCGCGGGATGTTCTTTAAATTTTCAAACACAAAGCATTCCCGTTACCTTTCGGGGTGCGCGCACTTCGTGCGCCTAGTGGACTCCAAAGATACCCCCAACACAACACCCCCCCCTCCCGGTACTTTCTCCCTACAAACACTGGAAGCCCCCCTTGAACTGGGAACCCCGCGTCTTTCAGGCAAACGGTGCGATGAGATCAGCTAGTTACGAGCTAACCTTCTGAGCTCCGTCTCTTTTGTAAGCTTTCTTTGGCTTTCCAATGGTCCTTTATGCCCTGGCCGTCGCAGTCCTTCTTCCAGATGGCAGCTTTTATCATGGCTTACATTTTTCTCTACTGAGCGATGCGTTGTTAAAAGTTTTGTGGAATGTGTGAGAACTGCGAGCATATGGCAGACATTCCTCCTGAGTTTTACTTTCCAAAGGATTGCATCGGTTTGCATTAAAATAATAATAATTAGTGAGTTTAAGAAAACACCGGTTATCCCTGGTGGGGCAGGCGACCGTGCCTGGCACCCTGGTTTGCTTTTAGTCGCCTTTGTGGATTTGTCAGGTTTTTTTGGACTGTCACCTGTTACATCTCTCCCACAGCTCTGAATTGGGTGCAGTGACTGTCCGCAGTGGGAGGGGGGCACTTCATTGATGACAAACTCAAATTGATTAGCAGGACTGGTCCTTGGGCTGCAGAAGTAAGCTGAAAAAGAACAGCAATGGGATGAGGGGGAGTGGGTGGGTGGTCAGATGTTGTTTCAGTAAATGGAAACGACTGCAACCTACTTACAGTATATATAAAGCATTTTACAAAAAGACTAAGAAGCCACTTTATGTGATAAAAACAATTGTGATTAGTAATCAATGTCATGGGGTGAACTGCTTAAACCTGCCATGAATGATACAAGACCACTTATAGTGTTCAACCAAAGATAAGAAACAACCGATACATTGCTGTGGTCAGTGAGACTAATTCCTTCAGTTATATGTATGCATAGTCATATATATATGTGTATATAGTCATTAACATACTCACTATAGTCATAGTTATGTTCATGTTCATTTACACATGTCATGTACATTTACATATCCATTCGTAACTACATCTGCATATAGTTATAGTTACAAATACTGCACATAGTTATATACAGTCAGTACATGAATATGAAAATACAGTATACCATACAGATACATAGCCATTTAAATAAATATAGTCTACACCATGTTATTATAATCATAGTTACATGCATATTCTCTACAAAGTTATATTCATTTACTGTACTTGTACTTAAATATGTGCATATATATGTATATATATAGATGCATACTGTAATCATATGAATACAGTGTATAAAGTGTTGTTAACATATACATTTATATGCACATAATTACAGTTAAACGCATGTACACATACATGTACTACACATAGTCACATACAGAACATGTGCATATACACAGACACGCATACACAATTACATCTACATAATCATAGGTAAATACATATACTGTACTATATGTAGGCATATACTGTCCCTGTGCACATACATACTGTATATACAATAAATATAGTTATATAAACATATATATATAGTCATTAACATTCACCAACACATTTACATATTGTGAGCACCAGTGTGTGTTCTTGTGTCACCAACAGTGTAATAAAAACAAGACAAGCAAAAAATGTGTCACACATTTTCTTACATGAAATGAAAGTGCAAGGGGAAGAATTAACAACAGGTGACAATACAGTATACTGAAAACAAGAATCAGCATCCTGTAGTCCCCATGGGTCTGGTTTCATAAACTTTGAACCCCTGGCTACCAATGGTGTGGAAGTCTTGGGTACTATTTCCGGTGCCTGTGTCTCTCTCCTTCTTACCTCCTGTCCTCCAGGAAATTCTCGTACCCCCAGATCTACATTTAGTTTTGCTAGGAAGGTGGCCATAACTGGAGAGGGCTTTGGGTCTTGCTGGCCTCACATTGGGAATGAGGGTTAGGTCTCAACTTTAACAGAAACACCAGCCTAGAGGTCCCTCTAGTGGCCACATGCTCTGTTCAAGGCACTCATAAGGCTACACATTACTAGCAAGGCTGTCCATTTCATATAAAGGGCATCACACAACTCCATGTATTCTTGTGCTTAGTCATGGAACCTTTCGTGGTAAGCCAGGCTTTTCTCTTGCACCTTGTCATTCCATTTAATCAAAGGTCAGGTATGCCTAGCAACTGATGGGTTCCAAGCCCTCCAGCAATCAGGAGGTGCCATGCCTGACGTTGTCATCCAGTAAGTGGGTTGTACAGAAACTTAAGGTTATGCATTCCACTAAATGGAGATACCTGCCCTCTGCATTTGAGAAAGATTGCTGAATGCCACTATGCTATGTGTCAATTCTCCCAGTTACTGTAGCAGTCAATGTCTTATATCTGTCCAGGCCATGTATTACACATGGGAAAAATGTCTTTGTCTGGCTACCATTGCTGGTACCCACATATCTTCTTGTCATTTACGTGTCTACCATAATATAAATTCTATGTGTTTGGCTTGCTATATAAAGCCAATTGATAAGCGGCTGTGGTGGATAGTCAGGGCCCTTACCAGGTGAGAATGCCTCAATAATAGAAGGACCGAGAGAGAAAACAGGCACAGGACATTACTTCCCCTGGAGTGCTAGATGGCAGCTCCCATGGGTTGCTGTGGTGCCTTGGATTCCTACATGGCTTCATGGGAATTGGAGCTCTGCACAGCCCTGTTTGGATTGCGAGCCCTACTTTGTTGAGTTTCACCTCACCTGGAAGTGCTTCTGGACTATGCTAAAGGGCCACCGGAATTACTCCCATGTGCAGGATAAAAGAAGCCTGCTGCCACTTCTTAAGGAGCCAGATTTGTGAGGAAGGTAACACAGTTTGCTGGAGGAGGAGTGGAAGCAGAAGGAGACAGTCAAAGATGGATGAAGAATTGCTTTGTACTGGTGCTTATTTATACTTTGTACTATGCTGTGGGAAAAGTTTGGGGAAGAGTTTTCCATCTGTAAATAAGCCTGTGTGCTGAAAAAGAACTTGTGTCTTTATCTGCCTGTGCAGGGTTTGAGGAGCTGGTGCACCCCCTACAGGCCACAGGTGGCATAGTCAATAGGATTTCTGGCTGTCTGCAGACAGTGTTTTTTTTTTCTTGTGGTGCAAGCGCAACTGCACACACAAAGTCTGAACACAATGCACATAATCACCACTCCTGTCCTAATGGGAAAAAGAAGGTCCAGGTGGACCACGAAGGCAGCAAGAGGCCAGTCCATGTCATTGTCTACAGCAAAGGAGCCGACATGGGGAGCATCAGGGTTGTCTGGAAGAGACCAGACAGCTGAGTTCATTTGGA